>NW_022985016.1:1036423-1384543 GCF_010015815.1 Dothidotthia symphoricarpi CBS 119687 | reverse complement strand
TACTAGTCCTCTAAGCCTACTAGCAGGTTAGAGTTAGCAGATAGGTAGTAATACTTAAAAATAAAAGAGTTATATTTTATTATATAGAAAGAAGCATATTATTAGCCTCTATATAGTTACCTAATTTTTACTGCTAGCTAACGCTAAATATATAACTAGTATTACTTTCTACCTCTCTTTCTTTAAGGCTTTACACTTATATTTAGTATTAGCTTAAAACTACCTATTCTAATTTAGTGTTAGCTTAAAACTTTCTATTCTAATTTAGTATTAGCTTAAAACTTCCTAATTAAGATTAGCTCTATCTAACTATCTCTAAATATAAAATAGTAAATAATTCTTTAAATTTAAGAGATATTATATTAAAACTTTTATAAAAGAGAGTATAGAATAGAACGTACGTAATAGTAGTAGTATAGTATTATAAATCTAAGTTCTAACTATAATATTATTACTATTAGACCTCTGTTTATGTTTTAATTTTCGCTATATCCTACTAAATTTTAGAGGTATCTATAACCTAATAGAGTATAATAATTCTTTATTAGGATAGTAGGTTTTATTACCTTTATTAACTACTAAATACTAACTATACTTATTATTAGAGCTACAGTCTTATTCTACTATAGCTAGGTTAAGTTAATGTATATTTACTCTAGACTTTTAATTTATTATTATTAAGAGGATGTAATACTAGACTTTATATTCTACTGCCTTTTCCTAGTAATTAAACTGTAACTCTTTAGGTATTAATATAATTACCTTTTATATATATAAATCTTATACTTATAATACCTTTCTTACTCTAGATTTAGTAGTAAGTAAGGCTATTTAAAGTATATTTAAGCTTTACTTAAGTATTAGATAGGAAAGAGTTACTAAGGATAATTATATTAGTATAGTAATTAATAATAAAGAAGTTTATCTAAATAGAGATTAATCCTACTATTATAACAGCTTCTTATATAATTCTAAGAAAACTGCCTAATATACTATTAGCTAAGACTATTTTTACGTTCCTTATTTTCTAAGAGAGTGTTATAATAGGTAGTATTATATTATTAGTAGTTTCTTATTAAATAGTATTTAGCTCTACTTCTAAGTTAAGAAGACTTAGAAAGTAATTTTCTAATATACTAACTAGAACCTTTAGGTAGTTATAGTAGATATATTTAATACTAGCTTACTTATTATACTCTCTTCTAGCTAAAGTTTTTAATTATATATTAGCTTTAATCTAGAAATTATTTAGTATTTAATTAATACTTAATTAAACCTTATTAACTTTAGGCTTATTCTAATAAACTACTAATATTAAGTAATATTAGTTTACTCTACCTAATAGGGCTTTAATAAGAATATAGTTAGAAACTAACTATATATTTACACTAGATATATAGGACTTAAAGGTAGGTTAGGAGTATTCTTTCTTTATACTTAACTTATTATTAGATTTTACTTCTATTACCTAAATAGAGTTATTTTAGATAGCTTTAAACTCTTCTTAGGTATATATATTTTAGAACATTTTCTTTTAGACTTCTACTATATTTCTAAGTAGTACTCTAATAGGTATTACTATAGGAGCTAATATAATAGTATATATTACTTTATTAGTAGTACTTAGAATGTATTTAGAGAAATAAGCCTTCTTAGGTCTAACTCTTCTTTAAGGTAGTGTATTAGTTATTTCTAAATTCTTAATATAGTTCTAAGAAGTTAATATTAGTATAAAGGTTATATTTAGAGTAGATAGAGCTTAAGTCTTCTACTACTAGCTTCTTAGTTAAATTAATTAATTATTAGTAGGCTGTTTAGTAATAGTAACTAGTACTAGCTTTACTACCTTAGAAGTATCTAGCACTTTTTTATTAATAGGCTTTTATAAAGGTCTTTTTTATTAGATTTAAGTAGCTAAAAGCTTAGTATTTAAGTAGTAAAATATTAGGTATTAAAATAATTAAATATTACTACCTAAGTTTATAGAGGCTTTCTAGAAAGCTTTATAGTCTTTAGCTAATATTGTACCTAAGTCTTAGTTAGGGTTTAGACTAGTAACTATAGAATTATTCTAAATTACTATTAATCCTATTAGCCTTTCCTAATTAGCCTTTATAGTAAGAGGATTAAGGTCCTATTTTAGCTATATCTACTTAATATTTAAAAGGATAGAATTAATCTAGCTATTTATACCTAGGTTTGTAACACGCCCCTAGAAAGAGAAAATAGTGCCCTAGATAAGTTATTAGTTAGTATCCTAGTAGCACTAGCTATTCTTAATTAACTAGATAATTAATAGGTAGTTAGCTTTCCTATAACTAACCTTTTTATATATAAAGTAGGTAAATAGTATTTAAGTATTTTAAGCAGCTTAACTTAGAGTTTCCTGTTAATTATATCCTAATCCTAAAGAAATAGTATTCTAATTTACTATTATATTATAGAGAGCTGCCTAATTCCTTAGGTAGTAGTTATTACCTAGTATAACTATACTTTATAGCTAAGCTTTACTAACTCTCTAATTTAATAGAGTTTATATATAGGCTGTAATACTTTAGTTTAATAATAGCTTAGTCTTATATAGTATCTATTATACTAAAATAAGGTTAGCCTAACTAATCTTAAGTTAATATAACTTATTAGTTAATAAGTTAACTTTATACTAGGTAGCTAGAACTTTTAGAGGTAATTACTAGAGTTTCTTACTAATAGTTATCTAGGAAACTTAATAGGTTATTAAAGGAGCTAATTAGAACTAAGTTATTCTAGTAATATCTAATAGCTAGTAGTCTGAATAGGTTTTAGAAATATAGAATTAGAATTCTTAGGTTAGGCTAAACTTTTTTATAGCCTTATTAAAGTTTAGTAGGTATACTTCTTTCTTAATATTTACTTAGTAGCTAAGGAATTTATTAATCTAGCTAAACTTAAACTTCTAATAGTATATTATAAATAGGCTAAACTTACTTAAAACTCTTATAGCGTAGTTAAGAAGAAGCCTCTTAATAAGGTAGAATTTCTTTTTCTTACTCTTAATAGTACCTATAGAGATATATTACTCTAATTTAATCTTAAACTCCTTAAGGTATTATTAGATATTAATATCCTTCCTT
This sequence comes from Dothidotthia symphoricarpi CBS 119687, assembly GCF_010015815.1. Lineage (NCBI taxonomy): Eukaryota > Fungi > Ascomycota > Dothideomycetes > Pleosporales > Dothidotthiaceae > Dothidotthia > Dothidotthia symphoricarpi. Next base: position 1,381,430 of record NW_022985016.1, on the reverse strand, counting down.
AACTAGTATTTATAGAGCTACTATTTAAAGAACTTAATTTATTTCTTCTATTAGGTACTGTTATTACTCCTAAATTTACGTTAGAGAGCTTCTCTTAGTATATTCTAGTCTTTACCTTTAAAAGCTGTTTAGTATTTCTTAGAGTAATAAATAATATTCTTTTACTTTTACTAGTAGTAGGTAATTACTTATTAGATCTTGTTAATCTCTAAGAAGCTGTAATACAGAGTAACTTTCTTATATTACTTAATAAAAATAGTAACTTTAGTACTATTAAAACTTAGTATATACTTAGTAGAGAAAGGTACCTAGCTAAGCTTTAATTAGTTCTAAATAAGCGTTACTATTATTTAAGCTATATTTACTAGAAGTAGAGTAGTTAGGTTTATTAATTTAGTATTAGGCTTTAGAAGTTTTACCTTACCTTTAAATAGGCTAGAAGTTTTATTATTACTTAAGTTATTTCTAGGTTTCTCTTTCTAGGCTTATATTAGGGAAGCTAATAATTAACCTATATTAAATATTAAATACTTAGTAGAAGGGTTAGTATTTAGAGTATAACCTATTAGTAAGAGATTATTAGTTATCTTAAAAATAAGAAAGGTATAAATAAGAATTATAAAGATAAGTAATAAGTAAGTAGTAAGAACTATTTTAACTACTATAAAAAGAAGAAGTAAAGATCTCTAAAAGATCTTTATAGTAGAAAAGATTATAAGGAAAGTTATTATTACTATTATATATTTATTCTTTATTAGTAAGCTTCTTGCCTTATTTATTCTTCTTCTTTTTATCTATACTTAGTAGTACTTACTACTCTTAATTTCTTTCTTTTAATTATTTCTTAGCTAATTCTTATTACTAAAGAGTACTTAAGTATAACTATAGGTTATATACTAATTATATAAGTTTTATAGTAGTAAGATAATTTCTAAGAGTTATCTAAGCGTAACTAGTATACTAGCTATTATGTTAATAGCTTCTTTAGGAGTAACTCCTTAGTTTTTTAGGTCTAGTATAATCCCTAGTAATAAGGTTACTAAATTTTCTAGAGGTATACTAATACCTTATTAAGTCCTTAAAGTACTAATTCTTAGGTACTAAATATAATTTAGTGTTATACCTATCTTATATTAGTCTCTTAATCCTTAACTTAGACTTACTAAAGTTTTATTATTATTACTAAAAATTAATTACTCTCTAGATAAATATATTATAAGAATAATTTAGTATTATACCTAAATAGCTATAAATAGAAAGCTTCTTTAATCTCTGCGTAGGTTACTATATATAGAGAAGAGGTCTTTAACGCCTCTTTAGGTACGTATAGCTTAATACTAGATAGGATAAGTGTATTATTAGTTAATACTCTGTTAAGCTTCTATTAGAGGCTTAACTACTATATACTAATTCTAGATTATATAACCTACGTTATATAATCTTACTCTAATACTTCTTTAGATATACTTTCTATATTACTCTACTACACTATAAATTTATCTTTACTTAAGAGTTAGTAGAAGTTTAAGTATAATTAGTTTTAATATTACTTCTAAGAAGGTTCTAGTAATATTATTAGTAGAAGTAAATAGATAGAAAAGAAGGTAGATTACCTATAATATTATAAGCTTATATAAGTTAAACTAACTTCTTAATACCTTCTTCTTAAGTTACTACTAAAGATCTAGAGTTATCTTTAGATTAGAGAAGTTCTTAAAAGAGATTTCTTATAACTAACTCTTTACTATTACTACTACTTAATAAATCTTAGTCTTATAGTTAAATATAGTAGAATTAGGAGTAAAGAGAAGCGTTTAGTACTATTACTAGTATTTCTAGAAGTAGAAGTATTAAAGGTACTTATATAGGTAATTACTATTAATATATAGGTTAGAGAGTTAAGAACTAAATTACTATAGATAAGAATTAGATTAAAAATTTAATATAATTACTTTCTTATATAGTTCTTTATTACCTTCTACTACTTTCTCTTTTCTCTTTTAATAATACTTTATAGTACTTACTTTATTTAAATTTAATCTTTAAAGTGTAGCTTCTTTAGTTATATACTTCTTTAGTTAGCTACTAGTCTTCTTATACTAAGTTAAGGATAATATAGTAGAAATAGAAATAGATAGAAAGGATAATAGTAAAAGAAAAGAGAATACATTAAAGAATAAAGTTCTTATAAAGAAACACTAGAATAATTATAGCTTAGTAAGATTCTAGAAAAAACCTTAGAAGAGCTTAGTGTAGATTATTAGCGCTGCTAAAACCTTACACTAGGATACACTAGTATAGAGAATAGAGAATAAAAAAGTAAAGTAATAGAAGTAATATATTTTATAATATAAAACTATTCTAGCTCTTAGAATAATAAAATTTACAGTTTTAGTATAGTTTAGGTATATAGCTAACTCTAGGCTTAGAAGCTTAGTAAGATTCTAGAAAAAACCTTAGAAGGGCTTAGTATAGATTATTAGCACTGCTAAAACCTTACACTAGAATACACTAGTATAGAGAATAGAGAACAAGAAAGTAAAGCAATAGAAGTAATATATTTTATAATATAAAACTATTCTAGCTCTTAGATTTACAAAATTTAATAGTTTAGCTAAGTTATAGTATACCTAGGTTTCTTAGTATTTAAACAGAAACAGGGTCTAGCTCTAACCCTTAGTATCTAATACTTAAGTAGTTATATTTAAATACCTCTTATAAGATAAAATAGAAAAAAATTTAAAATATTATATATTCTTATTAAGTATTATAAATACTAAATAAATAAGGTATTATATAGGTTAAAGTATTAGTTAAACTTAAGAATTATAAGATTTTATATACTTTTTTCTTAAACTTTTTTATAATAATAGTACTTTAATACTTTAATTTAAAAGTCTCTAAAGTAGTAGAGTTATCTATATATTAACTTTTAGATATTATTAAGTAGATATTTAAATCCTAACTCTATACCGAGTTATAAGAAAACTTCTATATTCTACCTTTTAAATTTTACTTAGTTAAAAGTAGACTTTTATATCTTACCTTTTAAGTTTTACTAGATTAAAAGTATACTTTTATATCTTAACTTTTAAATATTACTAGGTTAAGAGTAGACTTTTATATCTTAACTTTTAAATCTTACTAGGTTAGAAGTAGACTTTTATATCTTAACTTCTACCTTTTAACTTATATATTTTACTAAGTTAGGAGAAGACTTCTATATCTTACCTTTTAAATTTTACCTAGTTAAAAGTAGACTTTTATATCTTACCTTTTAAATTTTACTAGGTTAGAGGTAGACTTTTATATCTTATCTTTTAAATTTTACTAAGTTAAAAGTTAACTTTTATATCTTAACTTTTAAATTTTACCTAGTTAAAAGTAGACTTTTATATTTTAACTTTTAAATTTTATACTAGTAATATATATTATATACGTACCTATTCTATAAGGATTTTAAACTAAAATCTCTAATTCTAATATATTTAGCCTAAATTTATTAATATTATATAATAAAATTTAGATATAGATAATATATTTATAGAATTTAAACTAAAATAAGTATTTATAATAAAACTAGTTATATTAACTATATTAAGTGAAAAAGTATTTATAACTCTATACCTTTCTAATATATACTATTAGTTATATATACCTAAAGAAGTATTAAAGACTTTTTTTCTATAATTCTATTATTTAAAATAATAACTTATAGTAAACTATTAAGCTTAAGAGAAGAAAGAATTATATATAGTAATTTAAAAACTTAGATATTAGGTATAGTATAGAGAAGAGGTCTTTAACGCCTCTTTAGGTACGTATAGCTTAATGCTAGATAGGATAAGTGTATTATTAGTTAATACTCTATTAAGCTTCTATTAGAGGCTTAACTGCTATATACTAATTCTAGATTATATAACCTGCGTTATATAATCTTACTCTAATACTCCTTTAAATATACTTTCTATATTACTCTACTATATCTCTCTCTTACTTAAATATCTAAGCTCTGTTTAGATTCTAAAGTGCTATTATACTAACTAAAATAATAGTATTATTAATCTACTATTATAAAAATCTATCTTTACTTATAATTAAAACTTAAGGTAATTACTAATTATTAACTACTTAATCCTATTATTTATTATTACTTAGTACGTATAATAGGAATTCTTAGTTACCTATAATTACAGAGTAGTTTAGAGTTATAAGCTTAGGCTAGCTACTGCTATATATAATAGGGTTTCTACTCTTAATCCTCTATTATTCTTTATCTAACTTTTTCTTATATATCTACTCTAATCCTTAATTTAACTTTACTTAATATAGCCTCTGTTAACTTTTCTATAGGCTCTACTACTACTAGCGCTAGCAGTAGTAGTTAAAGTCCTCCTAGAGGTAGCTAAAAGCCTTCTATTAAGGGTAATATAGAGACTCCTCTGTATCTCTACTTTACTTAGTTAGTATTTAGCTATATTCTTAAGTAGTATAAGTACTATTCTAATTATTACTTAAGTTTTCTTTACTAACAGCACTTATAGTTTATAATTATACTAACTAGATTATTAATTAGTAGCTAATTATTAATCTTACTTACTTTTTCTTCTAGTTAGGCTAAATAGGTATTACTCTTAGGCCTATACTCTAAGTTACTACTATTTACTAGAATAATAATAAGTTAGAGATTACTATTTAATCCTTTAACACTAGTAATACCTATATTACTATTACTAACTTCTTTAGTCTTAGTGTAACGGGCTAGGCCTAGTAGAACCTTAGTAAGTAAAGCCTTAGAGCTTAGCTACCCTAACTGCTAACGCCTACTAGAAACAGCTAGTACGCTACTAGAAGAACTATAAGTAGAGGAAAACTAGTACTATAGATCCTTAGCAAATTTATCTAATTTATACTAGTAACTACTCTTAGAGTTAGCCCCTTATATTTAAATTTACTTATAAAAACTCCTCTAGGAATTAGAAGAGTTCTAGAAAACTACTAGCAGCATATCTATTAGAAGAGATACTATAGTTACTAAGCTAAAAGCAAAAGCTTTATAGCTAGTAGAGATAGGCTTTACGCAAAAAGTAATTAAGATATACCTCTAAACTATAGCTAGATAGAACCTAGATAAATAAGAAGTATAGCTAAAACTTTAACTAGTTTCCTAAAGTCTCTAAGAGAATAAATAATAGATAATAAGGTTTATAAATATGCTAATCTTAACAGCTAGCCTATTATTAGTAGCGGCCGGTAAACAACTAGTTAATAAACCTAATAAATAACTCTCTCTAGAAGAATTACAAAACGCGTTATAAATACTAACCTAGGAAATTAATATTCTTAAGAATAGTACACTACTGCTACTTACTTTAGCTAAATAAAGAGTGTAATAATTAGAAGAAGAGGTACACAGACTAAGAGTAGTCTTAGAACTAGTTTTTCCTATAGTACCTATTAGGACCTATACAAAAAACTTTAAGATACTAGATCCTAACTGCTTTAATAGTAACTAGAAGGACTATTAGAAGTTCTAAACCTAGATAAACTATAAGCTAGAACGTAATATTAGAGGACTAAGATTAGGCCCTAGGTATATCTTTAACTAATTAAAGGGGCCTGCAGCTAGTATTACCCTATTATAGATAGATTACAACAAAATAGGTACTATAGAAGGCCTATAGATATTCCTAGATAAATAATTTACAGATAACTTATATGCTAAGAGGGCTAGGCAGAAACTTTAAACTTTTTAGTAGAGGAAGCTTTCCTTATAACACTTTAATGTAGAATTTATAAGGCTAGCCTTTAAAGCAGGAGAAGAGGGTAATACTAATAACCTAAAAATAAGGTATCTTAGTGCCCTACAGCCTAACCTGTAAGACTAAATAATATCTATAGAAGTACTAAGTAACTAGACTATCTAGTTACTAATAACTTAGGTAGTTACTATTAAGGAAAATCTTTTTAGGGCTAAGATTAGGTCTACCTTCTTACGTATAAGGTCTTTCTAGAATAACTCTATAGACTAGGAACTTTTAAAAGCTTACTTTAGTTAGGTAATTAAGGTAACAGGTAGAACCTAGAACAGAGCTAAATAGGCCTTTAAAGAAGAGCGCTCTCTCTATAGAGAAAAGAACCTATATCTATGTTATAGAAAACCTAGGCACTACGCTAATAAGTGCTTTCTAGCGTTAGCTAATTATCTAGCTTAAGCTACTCTTATAGTAACCTATAACCTAGAAGAGTCCTTAGATAAGGAAATAGTAGGTTTAGAAAACTAGAAACTCCTATATATAGACGTAAGCAGAGGTATAAGAAACTAGATTAAGAAGAAGAGTAGTTCTTATTATTTTAGCAGAACTAGCTAAATAGAAAACTATTAACTATCTATATAATTATAAACAACGTAGCTATAGTATCTACCTTAATTAATACTAGCTACTTAACTTATTTAGTTATCTCTTCTAAGTTTATAAGAAATAATAATCTAGAGCACACTGCAATTACACAGAGACCTATTATTAGAGTAGAAGGGAAGTCCTCCTAGATAGAAGCAGCTATCTAAATGCAGATAGACATAGACAGCTATAAAGAAGAAATATAGGCCTATAAGCTAGAAGAAGACAAAGAGTACGACTTTATCCTAGAGAAACTCTAGATAGATAGATACTAGGTAACACTAGCACTAGCAAAGAAATCTATATTTATCTATAGCAGCTAGACTAGGATACAGAGCTAGGAAGGTAGAATACCTATAGGAGTCTCTAGGGCTATTAGTGCGTAGGCGTATTTAGCCTAGGCTAAATAATTTTGGAAAGATAAACAGATCTAACTATACTCTGCCTCTATAGTAGATATTAAGAAAGCGCTAAAGAAAAAGAAAATAGTTAACCCTTAGGAAAAGCTACTAAGCTATCTATAAAGCGAGTTTAGAACCTTCCTAAGAAAGAAGGCTAATAAGCTTATACTACTAAGAGGAGCTGCTATTAACTACTCTATTAAAATTATAGAGAAAGATAGTAAGCTAGCGGAAATTCTGTAGAGGCTACTGTATAATATATTAAGAGAAGAACTGCTAGTGTTGCAGAAGAAACTTACGTTATACCTAGACTATAGGTTTATTTAGGTAAGTAAATCTAGCGCTACTACTCTTATTCTATTTGTAAAGAAACCTAGAGGAGGGCTATAATTCTGCGTAGACTACTAAGCTTTAAATACTATTATACGTAAGGATAGATATCTTCTTCTACTTATCTATAAGACACTATCCTAAATTACTAAAGCAAAATAGTTTATAAAGGTAGACGTTATCTAAGCCTTCTACTAGATACGCGTAGTAGAGGGGAATAAATAAAAAACAGTGTTCTATACCTAATTTAGACTATATAAATAGCTAGTTACTCTATTTAGCCTTACTAACGCTCCTAGCACATTTTAATAATACATTAATTAGGTACTCTAGAAAGACTTAGATGTATGCTACTTAGCCTACATAGATAATATACTTATCTACTTAGACAGATTACAGAAGAATTACAAATGTAAGGTTAAGATAATTATTTAGAAACTTAGGGTAGTAGGCCTATAACTAAATATTAATAAATATAACTTTAGTGTTAAGAAGACTAAGTACCTAGAGTTTATAATAGAGGTAGGCAATAGTATTTAAATAGACCTAGAGAAGATAGCAGCAATCTACGCTTAGAAATAGCTAAAGAGTGTTAAGGGTATTTAGAGTTTTATAAGATTTACTAACTTCTACTAATAGTTTATTAAGGAATTCTTAGAAATTATTACCCTACTAACTAAACTTACTAGGAAAGGAGTAGTATTCTAATAGGAGGAACCCTAGAAAATAGTATTTTCTAAGCTTAAAAGCGCCTTTATTTCTAAGCTAGCGTTAGCTAACTTTAACCTAGACCTAGAAATAGTAATAGAATATAACGCTTTTAGGTAGGTAACTAGTAGGGTCCTCTTATAGTTTAGAAAAGATAGGCTACTCTATACAGTAGTATACTACTTAGTAAAGAATATAGCAGCTAAGGTAAACTACACTATATATAATAAGAAGCTATTAGCTGTTATAAAGTGTATTAATTAATAGAGCACTAAACTTTAGTAAGTCCTAAAGTTTACTATTATTATAGATTATAAGAACCTAGAGCATTTCTATACTATAAGGCTGTTATCTAAGAGGCATATACGCTAGTTAAACATACTTAGCTAATTTAATTTAACCTTTATATACTGCCTAGGAAAGGTTAATAGAAGGGCTAACACACTCTCCTAAAAAGAAGAGAATCTACTAATAAGCTAAAATAATAAGTATATAAAGATAAGAGAATTTTAGCTTTTACAGCTATACGTAAGGAGCTAACTCTAACTTAAAGAAGAGAAAGAAGTAGGTATTTTATTCTACTACTAAACATAAAGTTTACAGCCTTAGGAACCTAATAACGTGCCTCTAGTAGATAATAACTCTTTGCTAGAACCTAATAGTACACCTATAAGAATTACTGCTAACTCTACTCTAGCCTATAACAGCTTAGAGGAGCTTAAGAGAATATAGGAAGTTATAGCTAAAAATAACCTAACGTACAGGAGAGTAAAGGAGGCTATAGAAATAGGTTAGAGGAAGTTCCTCCTAGACCTAAACTTAAAAGTCTTATTAGTAGAGTGTACTATTAATAAAAGAGGGTTTCTGCGCTACTAAGGGCAAAAATAGGTACTAGATTTAGAAGAACTACGCACTAAAATTATCTTAGAAACCTATAAATTCCTAGCTGTAGGCTATCTAGGCTGTAAAAACACCTACGTAATCCTAGCTTATAACTACTTCTTCCTAGGAATATTATCTACAATAAGGCGATTTATCTAAAACTGTAACGTATACAGAAGAACTAAGCCTTAGAGAAAACTAAAAAGAAGACTACTAAGACTACTTCTCCTCCTAAATAGAGTATAAAAGGAAATCTTAATAGACTTTATTATTAATTTACCTATAAGTAATAGGTACCAGCACCTTATAGTAGTTATAGATAGGCTAAGTAAAGACGTAATACTTATTCTATTAAAAGATCTAGATACCTAAACAGTAATAAGAGCTTTTATAGAAAGAGTAGTAGCCTACTATTAGCTCCTAGACGCTATTATATCTAACTGCAGTAGCTAGTTTATTAGAGATTTTTGGAAAACCCTCTACAGAAAATTAGGCATTACCTGTTAAGTGTCTACTAGCTACTATCTAGAAACTAACAGTACTACTAAAAGGATAAATAGCACTGTAGAATTCTACTTACAGGCCTACGTTAATTAGAAATAAGATAACTAGGCACTAATATATTCTACTACTTAAATTACTATTAAAGGAAGGAATGCAGTATCTACTAGTATTAGCCTATTCTTTCTATAATACAGATACAATGTAGATACAGTATAGAAAGATATAGAATAGGTAATCTAGTAATAATATTAAAGGCCTAATAATCTAGAGAAGTTAGCTAGAACACTTACTATAAAATTTATAGAAACACTAGATTATATATAAGTAAGAATAGTAGAAGCCTAATAACTCTAAGAAATCTAGGCTAACTACTATTAATAAGAAGCACTATAACTGTAAGAGAGGAATTAAGTGTAGCTATAGTATAGAAAACACTTCTCTAATAGTAGGCTAAGTAAGAAACTAAACTAGAAAAACGCAAAGTTCTAGGTAGAGAAAGTAATCTCCTCCTATACTGTAAGATTAAATACTTTTCTAGGCATTTACCTAGTATTTTATATAGATAGGCTATAGCTATGCTCTAGAAACCCTCTAGCAGAATAAGATACTAATAATTACTAACCTAAGAGTATATTAGAAAACGTTAACAGAGAACTAGAAAACTACTAGAAAATTAAAGAAATTATAGGCAAAAGGTAGAAACAACACAGTAGAGGGCGTAAGAAATAATACCTAGTTAAATAGGAAGACTATGCTATAACTTTATAGAAGCTAGCAGAAAACCTTAAAGAAGCTAAAGCACTAAATAGCTAGTTAGTCTTCTCTAAGGAAAAATAAAATAATGCTAGTAAATTACTAGGAGATTTCTAAAAGAGTTCTCCTAATAAACTATAATAATGCTAGGGCTCCTAGTAATAGTAGAGTAGAGGCAGAGGAAGTAATATTTTTAGTAATAAGTACTATAGGAAACTATAGGCAGTTTACTAACAGACACTCTTACTAGGGCTAAGAATATAGATAGTTAAGAAAATTAAAATATTACTAGAAGGAGAAGAAGAGAAAATTAGTTAATAAGTATAAAATTAACTACCTATAAGTAGCTAGAGTATTACTAACAGAGTACTATAGGCCTAAAACACTATACTGCACTAGGTATCTACTAAAATACTAAAGGAAAAACCTAAGGAACTACTACTGTATTACCTTATCCTTACTACTAATAGTAGTATTGTCCTTAAAAGTATTCTAATTACTAGCACTACTATTATTCTTGTAGATAGGCAGCTCTTAAGGCTTAGAAGAAAGAGGGATAAGCTTAGTAATAATATTAATAAGACGCTTAGTCTAACCTTTAGTAGTCTTAGCCTAGAAAAGTATAGAAATTAGCTAGAAAAGTAGTAAAACTAGAAAGAAAACTTACTAGAACTAAGACAGCCTTACTCTAATAATTAAGTATAGCCTAAATATTACTAAGCTTAACTATAATAGTATAAAGAAGCAACTTAGTAATAGTATTACTAAGGTTGTTATCCTAATACCTAGGCTAACTAATAGACTTCTTCTTAGCCTCTTACTAAGCCTTAATAAGCCTAGGACCTAACTTATTAAAGTGTAAAGTAATAGACTTTATAGATATATTACTAGGGGGGATAGTAAGGAGACTGCAGAGGAAGATAACCTTAGCCTTAAGCTAATTAGGAACCTACCTAAGAGTTAACTAGCAGTACCTAAGTAAAGGTAAATATTACTTACCTTATAATAAGCAGTATACTGCTCCTAAGAGTAGTAATTATAGGACTACTTACTCTCCTTAAAGACGCAGGTCTTCCTATCTTCTAGAAGACAGTAGGTACAACCTAAGCAGATAGGCAGCTAGAGAGGCTAGTAGGTCTTAGTAATAGAGGCAGGGGCGGGGGTAGGGATAACGCTAGTAGTAACAGACAAGTAAGTAGTAGGGCGTAAAACTAATAAAATAAGAAGTTAGTAAAGAAGAGAGTAAATCTAATAGACTAGATAAACTTATAGGTAAAGGTAAGGCCTTCTTATTACCCTTAGTAGTAGAATAAGTCTACTTCCTTACTAGAGACTTCTTTAGAGAGCTAGCAGCCGTTAAGAAGAACTTAGAAAATAATATAGGCTTCTTAGGTAGACCTACTATTATAGTAGTAGGTAAAATAGAAGTTAAGGTAGGTAAAGTTAGTGTAGCTACAGTAAAAATTACGTGTAGAGGTAGGTTAACGCGTTGTATTATAGTAGGGTTAAAACACAAAATTTTTTTACTAGGGGGAGGCTTATATAATAGGCTAGGCCTAGTAGAACCTTAGTAAGTAAAGCCTTGGAGCTTAGCCGCCCTAACTGCTAACGCCTACTAGAAACAGCCGGCACGCTACTAGAAGGACTATAAGTAGGAGAAAACTAGTACTATAGATTCTTAGCAAATTTATCTAATTTATACTAGTAACTACTCTTAGAGTTAGCCTCTTATACTTAGTACTTCTAAGAACCCTATAAAGCGTAGTTACTACTCTACTAATATACCTACTGCTATCTAGTAGAGCTCTAGTAGAAGTGTTACCTATAACTTCTTTAATTACTACTTACGCTATACTAATACTAAGAGTAAGCTTACTTTTAAGTTTAGTAGTAAGTGTTATTAGTTCTACTTTAAGAGTAAGCTTCTAAACTATAGGGCCTATAATAAGTATTAGATTAATAGTAACTATGCTAGCTATAACTTCTATTATAAGTTCTTCTAATCCTTAGTTACTTTTTATACTAATCTCTTAGTAACAGGTACTCTAATTACTAATCCTTTACTTTAAGATATTACTAAGTCTGTTCTTTATAATTATAAGTTACTCTAGGCTTCTATTAGGGCTCCTAGAGGTTATTACTCTTATTTTAGTAATATAATTATAATTTATAAGTTTAATAATAACTCTAATAATAAGGACTTTATTACTTCTAAGAGTAAGGGTAAGAGTAAGAAGAAGTAAGTAGGTAATTCTTTGTTAGAGTTAGGTAATTTTAGCTGTACTAGATATAGTTTTAGGTAGTTTTTAGGTAGTTTTCCTTTTCTTTAAGGTCTCTGCTAATAGTCTTCTAGTAGCTTAATACTGCCTTAATAGAAAATATAACTTCTTATTATAAATTACTCCTTCTTATAACTATTTATTAGTTTAATAGGAAAAGTTTAAGTAACTAGCTAATAAAATAATAGGAAATTAGGTAAAATAAAATAGTAAAAGAAATAAATATAAACCTCTAACTCTCTTCTTTACTTAAGTAGATAGGCTATTACCTATTAAGATTAATTTATTTATCTTTATCCTTATTAAATTACTAATACTCTATTAGGTTAAATCTAGGAAGTTAGGGGATTACTACTTCTTTAGCGCAAATAGGCCTTAGAGCTGCTACCTCTGCTACTATATATTAAGTTATTCTATGTTCTAAGGTTTATTTAGGCTATACTACTTACTTCTAATTAAGTACTAGTATATTCTTATAGTAAAGACTCTCTAAAGCTTTATTAGCACTCTATTAGTCCTAGGCTTTCTAGAACTTAACTACTATTCTCTAATAGAACTTCTTTAGTTAATTGCCTAGTATATAGCTCTAAAACGCTTATCTATTAAGTTCCTTAAGTTAGTACTAGCCTTTACTTCTTATAAAGCTTATTTAGTAAGGACCTTACTACTTTAGCCTAAACTTTGTAATTATTAATATATTAGTATTAATAGGAGAGTCTTAAAGTAGTATAAAATCTCTAATAGCTAATAGGCTATTATAAATTTGTTTTAAGTTATTAAAATACTTCTTATTAGTATACCTTAGTTAAATAGTTTAATTAATAGCTTCTTAGAGCCTATTATTTCTTATATAGAATTATTAGGCCTGTAGAGTAAGTAGTAAGGCTGTATTAGAGACTTCTTTCTAAGGTAAGACTTACTAGGTTAGAACTAAGAGCTTAATTAGGAGGATATACTCTTTTCTATATATTAAATACATAGGGGTTTTACTAGTAGCTCTTTTAACAGTTACTTAGTTAGCCTATAGAACGTATAATAAGTTCTTAACTTAGTTTTCTTCTATCTTTTTTAGAGTAGCTACTAGTAGTTTATACTCTTTCTTAATAAGCTCTTAGCCTTATAGATAATAGGTACTTAAGACTACTCTATTAATTCTAAATAGTTTCTAAAGATCCTTTATAAGGCTTTTATTCTCTAAGCCTCTATTATAGCTTATCTTTAATAGTACTCTCTATTAATAGAAAATTAACTTCTAGATAAACTTAGCTACTAATCTAGAATTATTCTTTATAAGACCTTACACTTCTAGCTATTATAATAAGTAATTATATATAACTACTATATAGCTTTTACTATTTAAGCCTCCTAGTATAAAGACTATATTAATAGTTACCTATACCTATAGTATTAATAGTAGTTTAGTAGAGTAGAGTTACTTATATAATTAAGTATTACTATAAACCTAGTATTAAGTATACGTTTAGACATACTTCTTTATATTATTATAGAGGTCTTTCTAGTAGTATCTTACCTAGACTTTTTACTAGGTATCTTTCTTACCCTAATAGCCTAATTCTTTATAAAGCGTAGTAAGAATATCTTTTCTTAAAGCTTTATTATTAACTACTCTTTAGAGAGGGCGCCCCCTAGAGGGTATCTAGAATAGGTATTATTCCTAAACGTTATATTATAAAGCCTTCTTCTTAAACTTAGTAAAAGCCTTTCTTAATACACTCTTAGAACGCTTTTAAAATAGAATCTAGTAGGCTAACTCTTAAGAGGCCTCTAAGTAGGTATTATTTAAAGGAGTATTACTAAAGGAGGTATCTGCTATACACAGGGTATACTATAATACGCTATTACTAAAGTTAAGCTATATTACATTTAAGGCTAAGTTAATAAACTTATTAACGCTTTCTTTAGGGCTATTAGAAGGCTCCTATCTAGGTTCCTTAGAGTGTCTTAATAAAGTATTAGTAACTACGTTCTTTTTTCCTTAAATATAGGTAATATTAAAGTTCTATATATTTAGGTACACTAACTAATAAGTTATTAGAGAACTAGGTAGGTTAGTAGCGCTTTATTAGAGCTAAGCTACTAGAGTCTTTATATCTATTTTAATAAGGAATTAAATATTATATAAGTAAGTGTAAAACTTTTTAATAGCTAGGAGTAGCGCTTTATACTTATACTTACTAGCGTTCTAGTTTTACTTAGGTTTTAACTAGACTCTACTCTTAAATTAGATAGAGTATTACTTTTTACTCTTACCTTTCTATATTAAGGCAGTACCTTAGCTCTTCTTACTACTGTTAACTATAAGGATAATTAATTAGAGAAGTGCTAAATAGTTAATTAATATAAGTACTAGTAAGGAGTAAAGAGCTTACTTTAGAGCGTTTATTAAAGCTTAATAGTCCTTAGTCTATTTAAATGTAACTGTTTTTTAGAGTAAGCTAAATAACAGATTAGCTATTAGAGTAAAGTTAAAAATCTAGACTCTATAGTAGATATAGATACCTAGAAAAGCTTAAATATCTTTTATATAAGTATAAGCTAGCTACTTTATAATCTTCTTAACCTTCTAGTTATTAGAGTGTTAGCTATAGTAATTAACTTAATAGCTAACTATTATTATTAAAGAGTAATAGAAGTTAGATTTATATCCTAAAATAGTTACGCCAGCTCTTTTAATATTAGCTAGCACTTAATTAATGTTTATAATATACTCTATAACGTATTATTAGATCCCTAGCTTAACTTCTTATTCTTAATAATTAGTCTTTAGGCCTTTAATATACATGTTATTAAAGTAAGGTATACATACTATAGGAATATACTCCTAATAGATCTTTGTTATAACCTAAATAAACTTAGAGACTAAATTTATAGCTTCTTAAGGTAAAGTACACTGCCTTATAAGTCTAAGAGGGGTGTAGAACGTAGTAATATCTCTTAATTAAATATTAAGTTCTATTTAATTATATTCTAAAAAGAAGTTAGTAAGGAATATAATAAAGCAGCTAGTAAATTCTTCTGTAAACTTATTAGGGTTTAGAGGTAGGTTTATATCTTAAATTATAACTCTATTTATTTTCTAGGTATTATTAATAAGTTAATAGTCCTAATTCTTTTTCTTAACTAGGAAATATAGGTTATAATATTAACTTTTATATAATTTAAGAGTCCCTTAGTTAATTTATTACTATACTATCTTAATTACTGTGTCCTAAAGCTTCTTTAGGAGCTAAAATTAATTAGCTTACTAGGCTTTATATAGTACTATATTAATTATTACTAGAGGAGATACTTTATAGCTAATCTAACTAGATTCTAAGAAGTCCTAAGTAAGAGCTACCTCTTTCTAATAGAGTATCTTAATAAGTAGGTCTCTTTCTCTTAACTAGAGATTATCTAATATCTTTATTTCTAATAGTTTCTTAGGTGTTAGCTGTATTTCTTTAGGGAAAGATGTGTATCTTAGTTTAAAGTATTATTAGAAAGGGGCTCTAGTAGAGTTCTAGTTTAGTATTTACTATACTTAAGCTCTCTTCTTCTAGTTAATTTAACTATTAATTATATAAGGTTCTTAGCCTAAGTAGTTTATAGGTTTAACCTTAATTTCTTTCTACTTATATATTATATTAATTTAAATTAGTAGGTGTTCTTTTAAAAAATCTTTCTAAAAGATCTTTACAGAATAAGTTAAATATTTACTACTAAGTATATTAACTATCCTACTAAGTACTTTATAAGTAGTAGTTAGGGAAAGGTCCTTATAAGTAACTATTATAATACCTATATTATCTTAAAAGAAGATGTTTCTAACGCTATCTTAGCTAACACTGCTAATATTTAGCTATATAAAGAAATAATCCTTTATTAGGATAGTAGGTTTTATTACCTTTATTAACTACTAATTACTAACTGTACTTATTATTAGGGCTATAGTCTTATTCTACTACAGCTAGGTTAAGTTAACGTATATTTACTCTAGGCTTTTAATTTATTATTATTAAGGAGATGTAATACTAGACTTTATATCTCTTTACCTTTTCTTAGTAATTAAACTGTAACTTTTTAGGTATTAATATAATTACCTTTTATATACATAAATCTTGTGCTTATATTACCTTCCTTGCTCTAGATTTAGTAGTAAGTAAGGCTATTTAAAGTATATTTAAGCTTTACTTAAGTATTAGACAGGAAAGAGTTACTAAGAATAATTACGTTAGTATAGTAATTAATAATAAAGAAGTTTATCTAAATAGAGATTAATTCTACTATTATAACAGCTCTCTATACAATTCTAAGAAAACTGCCTAATATACTATTAGCTAAGACTATTTTTATATTTCTTATTTCCTAAGGGAGTGTTATAATAGGTAGTATTATGTTATTAGCAGTTTCTTATTAAATAGTATTTAGCTCTACTCCTAAGTTAAAGAGACTTAGGAAGTAATTTCTTAATATACTAACTAGAACCTTTAGGTAGTTATAGTAGATATATTTAATACTAGCTTACTTATTATACTCTCTTTTAGCTAAAGTTTTTAATTATATATTAGCTTTAATCTAGAAATTATTTAGTATTTAATTAATACTTAATTAGACCTTATTAACTTTAGGCTTATTCTAATAGACTGCTAATATTAAGTAATATTAGTCTACTCTACCTAATAAGGCTTTAATAAGAATATAGTTAGGAACTAACTATATATTTACACTAGATACGTAGGACTTAAAGGTAAGTTAGAAGTATTCTTCTTCTATACTTAACTTATTATTAAACTCTACTTCTATTACCTAAATAAAGTTATTTTAGATAGCTTTAAACTCTTCTTAGGTATATATATTTTAGAATATTTTCTTTTAGACTTCTACTATATTTTTAAGTAGTACTCTAATAGGCATTACTATAGGTACTAATATAATAGTATATATTACTTTATTAGTAGTACTTAGGATATATTTAGAGAAATAAGCCTTCTTAGGTCTAACTCTTCTTTAGGGTAGAGTATTAGTTATTTTTAAATCCTTAATATAGTTCTAAGGGGTTAATATTAGTGTAAAGGTTATATTTAGGGTAGGCAGAGCTTAAGTCTTCTGCTGCTAGCTTCTTAGTTAAATTAATTAATTATTAGTAGGCTGTTTAGTAATAGTAACTAGTACTAGCTTTACTACCTTAGGAGTACCTAGTACTTTCTTATTAATAGGCTTTTATAAAGGTCCTTTTTATTAGATTTAAGTAGCTAAAAGCTTAGCGTTTAAGTAGTAGAACGTTAGGTATTAAAATAATTA
Organism: Dothidotthia symphoricarpi CBS 119687; assembly: GCF_010015815.1. Taxonomy (NCBI): domain Eukaryota; kingdom Fungi; phylum Ascomycota; class Dothideomycetes; order Pleosporales; family Dothidotthiaceae; genus Dothidotthia; species Dothidotthia symphoricarpi. Next base: position 1,363,871 of record NW_022985016.1, on the reverse strand, counting down.
AATATTACTACCTAAGTTTATAGAGGCTTTCTAGAAAGCTTTATAGTCTTTAGCTAATATTATGCCTAAGTCTTAGTTAGAGTTTAGACTAGTAACTATAGAATTATTCTAAATAGCTATTAATCCTACTAGCCTTCTCTAATTAGCCTTTATAGTAAGAGGATTAAGGTCCTATTTTAGCTATATCTACTTAATGTTTAAAAGGATAGGATTAATTTAACTATTTATACCTAGGTTTATAATACGCCCCTAGAGAGAGGAAATAGTGCTCTAGATAAGTTATTAGTTAGTATCTTAGTAGTACTAGCTATTCTTAATTAACTAGGTAATTAATAGGCAGTTAGCTTTTCTATAACTAACCTTCTTATATATAAAATAGGTAAATAGTATTTAAGCGTTTTAAGTAGCTTAACTTAGAGTTTCCTATTAATTATATCTTAATCCTAAAGGAATAGTATTCTAATTTACTATTATATTATAGAGAGCTGCCTAATTCCTTAGGTAGTAGTTATTACCTAGTATAACTATGCTTTATAGCTAAGCTTTACTAACTCTCTAATTTAATAGAGTTTATATATAGGTTATAATACTTTAGTTTAATAACAGCTTAGTCTTACGTAGTATCTATTATACTAAAATAAGGTTAGCCTAACTAATCTTAAGTTAATATAACTTATTAGTTAATAAGTTAACTTTATACTAGGTAGCTAGAACTCCTAGAGGTAATTACTAGGGTTTCTTACTAATAGTTATTTAGAGAACTTAATAGGTTGTTAGAGGAGCTAATTAAGACTAAGTTATTCTAATAATATCTAATAGCTAGTAGTCTAAATAGGTCTTAGAGATATAGAATTAGAATTCTTAGGTTAGGCTAAACTTTTTTATAGCCTTATTAAGGTTTAGTAGGTATACTTCTTTCTTAATATTTACTTAGTAGCTAAGGAATTTACTAATCTAGCTAAACTTAAACTTCTAATAGCGTATTATAGATAGACTAAACTTACTTAGGACTCTAGTAGCATAGTTAAGAAGAAGCCCTTTAATAAGGTAGAAGCCCTTTTTCTTACTTTTAACAGTGCCTATAGAGATATATTACTCTAATCTAATTTTAAACTCCTTAAGGTATTATTAGATATTAAGATTCTTCCTTAACTAATATTTATAGAGCTACTATTTAAAGAACTTAATTTATTTCTTCTATTAAGTGCTATTATTACTCCTAAATTTGCGTTAGAGAGCTTCTTTTAGTATATCTTAGTCTTTACCTTTAAGAGCTGTTTAGTATTCTTTAGAGTAATAAATAATATTCTTCTACCTTTACTAGTAGTAGGTAATTACTTATTAGATCTTATTAATCTCTAAGAAGCTGTAATATAGAGTAACTTTCTTATATTACTTAATAAAAATAGTAACTTTAGTACTATTAAAACTTAGTATATACTTAGCAGAGAAAGGTACCTAGCTAAGCTTTAATTAGTTCTAAATAAGCGTTACTATTATTTAAGCTATATTTACTAGAAATAGGGCAGTTAGGTTTATTAATTTAGTATTAGGCTTTAGAAGTTTTACCTTACCTTTAAATAGGCTAGGAGTTTTGTTATTACTTAAGTTATTTCTAGGTTTCTCTCTCTAGGCTTACGTTAGGAGAGCTAATAATTAACCTATATTAAATAATAAATACTTAGTAGAAGAGTTAGTATTTAGGGTATAACCTATTAGTAAGAGATTATTAGTTATCTTAAAAATAAAAAAGGTATAAATAAGAATTATAAAGATAAGTAATAAGTAAGTAGTAAGAACTATCTTAACTGCTATAGAAAGAAGAAGTAAAGATCTCTAAAAGGTCTTTATAGTAGAAAAGATTATAAGAAAAGTTATTATTACTATTATATATCTATTCTTTATTAGTAAGCTTCTTGCCTTATTTATTCTTTTTCTTTTTATCTATACTTAGCAGCACTTGCTACTCTTAATTCCTTTCTTCTAATTATTTCTTAGCTAATTCTTGTTACTAAAGAGTACTTAAGTATAACTATAAGTTATATACTAATTATATAAGTTTTATAGTAGTAAAATAATCTCTAAGAGTTGTTTAAGTGTAACTAGTATACTAGCTATTGTGTTAATAGCTTCTTTAGGGGTAACTTCTTAGTTTTCTAGGTCTAGTATAATCTCTAGTTATAAGGTTACTAAATTTCCTAGAGGTATACTAATACCTTGTTAAGTTCTTAAAGTACTAATTCTTAGGTACTAAATATAATCTAGTATTATACCTATCTTATATTAGTCTCTTAATTCTTAACTTAGACTTACTAAAGTCCTATTATTATTACTAAAAATTAATTACTCTCTAGATAAATGTATTATAAGAATAATTTAGTATTATACCTAAATAGCTATAAATAGAAAGCTTCTTTATTCCCTACGTAGGTTACTATATATAAAAGAGAGGTCTTTAACGCCTCTTTAGGCACGTGTAGCTTAATACTAGATAGGATAAGTGTATTATTAGTTAATACTCTGTTAAGCTCCTATTAGAGGCTTAACTGCTATATACTAATCCTAGATTATATAACCTATGTTATATAATCTTACTCTAATACTTCTTTAGATATACTTTCTATATTACTCTACTACAATAGTAGCTTATTTATAATTATAGACTTTATTATTAGAAGAAAAAAAACTTTAATATTAGAAAAATATATTTCTAATTTATTATATCTTTAGTATTAGAAATTAGACTTATTAGTAAATATTAAACTTAATATTAAAATTAGTAACTAATACTAAGTTATAAGCTTTAATAATAAATATAGCTATATATAGTAGTTAATAATAAACTTTTATATTAGAAAAAGTAACTTATAGCTAATTATATACTTTTATAGTAGAAATTAGTAACTTATAGTAGTTAAAGAATAATTATATTTAATATAAAACTTTAATATAAAAGATATATATTATTATTTATTTTAATTACTATATAGAGCTCTATTTTAAAATAATATAACTATTTTATCTTTAATTCTTATATACTTAGTTTTAGTTTTAATATTAAATACTAATTATTATAGCTCTTTATTTACGCTTTAGCTAATATATAATAGAATAGTATAACTAATTATCTAGCTATATAAGTAATAAATTTCTAGTTTACTCTATTTCTAATAGTATATTAGAGTTTTCTATTATAATATTCTTTTACTAAGCCTAATTACCTAATACCTTTTTTTTATATACCTTTAATAACTTATTAAGCTTAATACTACTAGATATTACTATACTATAATACTACTTTACTATTTAAAATATAGGTTTTCTTCTATATTTTATACTTTATAAAGCTATAGAAAATATTACTTAACTTTATATCTTTTTACTAGCGTATCTAGAAATAATATTTATTATAGTAGGTTTATATAGTTATAAGCTATGTACTAAGTAATTAGTTAATTAGTATTTTAGTCGCGATAATATTTCTTTGCTTTGTAACGTAATTAACATAACTAACTTAAGGGCCTACCTGGTAGCTATGTTGCAGTATACCTTAGAGTCTGTTCTATAGTAGTCCCTGCCAGCTCTGCAGTATACCCTGCCGCCTGTGTTAATAGCGCTTTCTCTGGAAACAAGAGCGTAAAATCCTCTTGTAATTTACGATTTTTCCAATCTTTAATAAACTGCCTGCATCTGGGTGTAAACTACGTGTACCTTTTTAGAAACTGGAGTACAGCTCGTCTACCCTCGTTTATGTGAACAGAAGACTGCTTTTGGGAAGTAGACGACTAGTAACGTTTATCGTAACACAGGAACTCAATAGGTATCCAACCATTCTTGTTTCTTGCTTTGACGTTGGCTTCGTGTGATACTAGTCGTTTAATCACGCTGATATTAGCCCATCGGACCAGCCAATGTAAAGGAGTATTCTTGTCGTTATCGATTTCGTGGACAGATCCTTGTGCCTTGACCCAGTAATCTACGATATCGGGATGAGCAGCCCAGTGAATGGGGAGTGTTCCAGAGACTGTGTCGTTTTGTTGAATTGGGATACGTTTCCTCAGGTGCAACTTCAACAATATGACCGCTTGAGACACCACACCGACACGGAACGCATGATGTAACGGGCAGTGGCCTCGAAATTCACCTTTCTCCGTTCTTACCGTGAGGCTCGCATTGTATCTCACCAACACCTTGACGTTTTCGACATGGCGAGTCATAATTGCTTGAATCAAGGCGGTGTTTCCCTCAGGGCCACCCAGAAGGTCGATTTCCTGGTAAAACGGGCACAATTCCTCTAGTATGGTCGGATCAGGAAGCCTGGCAGCCAGATGGAGTGGGTATTGATTATCTTCAGTCGAAGACATTGTATCAGCGCCGCTCTCAATAAGTTTGTCCAATAGTCCTCGACGACCCTGTCTTATAGCCTCATGGAATGGGGACGTCCCTCCGATCTTTGAGATGGCATTGGGCGAGGCCGATGCGATGAGCAATATAACAGCTATCGCATCAGCTTTGGTGACAGCAACTTTTGGCTTTGAACAAGCAAGCCACAGGGGCGTTTGCTCATTCATGTTGCAAGCATGGATATTGGCGCGATGATTTACGAGACTTCGAACGGCCTCTACCCAGCCAAAGCTTGCAGCGTAATGAAGTGCAGTGTTCAGATCGTGTCCAGGAATGTCGGGATTTGCTCCGGCATCGAGAAGAATGAGCTGTATAGCTTCATTTGGGGATTCTGTCAAAGGAGTCTGTCCAACATCGTCTGTCGCGTCAAGGTCCGCGCCTTTGTTGATCAGAAATCGCACGACTTCGGAGTAGCCTCTCCTGACGGCTAGATGCAAAGCGGTGTACCCGCCAGGCATCCGTATGTTGATGTTTGCTTTGTAATCCACAAGCAGCTTTACCGCTAGTAGATGACCTCCTGCGGTTGCTGCATGGAGTGCTGCCATTCCAGCATCCTTCAACTCTTTAGCTGTAGACTGGTGGTCGATGTTGGCCCCGTTGTTTATGCAATGCTTCATGAGATCTACCGCATTGTTGCATGCAGCTTTGATGAGCTCTCGAGAGTATTTGGTTTGGGGGCGTCGCGATGGTAGCCATGAAGTCGAAGTCGAAGGTCGATGCTGGAGCCGGGATGAAGGAAGAGATATCTCTGAGCTCTCTCTCAACCCCTCCAATGCGTTTTCGATTGACGCATAGCATAGTGACGGAATTTGTTTCGTCGCTTCTGCAAAATACATTCGCTGCTCTGCAGGAGCCGCTCTACAGTTAAGGTTGTTAGCGTAAACGACATCTTTATCGTAGTGCATAGAGCCTTACGTAGCATAGTCAAAAGCCTTTTGAACAGCATTCAGCTTTTCGACTTGCAGTTGTATGGCTGCTCCATATTCGCGTATGGAATCTTCATTCATTGACGGAGGCTTGAGCTTTTGTTGTCTCCGGGTGAAAGCTGTAGCTTCTCTCAACCAAGATTGATAGTCCAGGAAGACCATGTTTATGCTATTGTGGATATCCGCGGGGAGTAGTGGACCTCGTGTCATCAGTCCATCACGTATCCCCTGGAAACAGTTCTTGGCTGTCTTCAGCTTGAGATTCCATGCTTGCCATGATTTGAACAGGTTCCATGCCGCCAAAGGAATCTGGGGGTTCTTTCGCAACAGCTCGAGTACGATTTTGCCAGCCTCATAGGCGTTTACTGTCATACCGCAACAGGTTTGGATCAACTCCACGAACGACCCTAAAGCCATTGTGAAGTGGGTGGGTATAGCAACGGAACCTTGGAAAGGCCTGGGAGGTTGCTTGTCGGGTCGTAAAAGGATACAGACAAAATATGGTACTACAATAGAGTGCGATCACATAGAAATTTAAGAAGTATAGGGGCAACCTTGGAAGATACTGCATTACGTTGTAGACACAACCAGGTCGCATCAAAACGTGCACCCAAAAGTGTACATCCCACCCCCAAGCGCTGCATAGGACTGGATTCGAGCGTTTGCTCCGCGCCCTCAACGAATTAGCGCCCTTGGACATCGTTACAACGTACGGTGGGTGTATTTTCAAGGTGGATCTGGGAGGGGGTGGCTGAACGCTGCACCTCTTATTTGTTACATGCAGTGACGCAAGCAGGTTGATTCAACAGCAGAATATCTTGGCTGTGGCTGCTCCAGGATCTACCTTGAAAATATATCCACTGTACGTTGTAAACCATGCTCTTTCGCTGGGAATATGAAGGTGTACACGCAGTCTCCCAATGTAGCGGTAGACCTATAATCTATCCACTGAAACGATATGCCACAGCAGGGATTTGCTTAGCGCGAGTCCTTCTACCACATAAGCTAGCCTCGCAATGAGATACTGGTACAGAAAATAAGCACGGGATACTAGCGAAGACTACATATGTCGCATAGTGAACTGTAAACGAACCTTTGCACCGAAATCCGCTAGTCTGTCCTGTAGAACCGATGGTCATTGATTGCTACTGTACCTAGGTAACCAATTCGTGTGTAGCACCCCAAAGGCTTACAATATCGGCAACGTACCTGATCCCGATAGCCAAACAATTGTAGCTTGCTTTCGGCCCGCGCTTGGATTCGGCTATTCTGGTGGAAAACACCATCCAGCGCGTGCGGGAATGCTGATTTCTCAAGCTGGAGTAGCTACTCGTTTACCCTTGTTACTTACTACGCAATTCGTACCGTCTACAACCTACTTACTCTGGGTATTAGTGCAGCGGCGGTAGGATATGTGGCTTTGTACATACATGCCTCGAGTAACAGAAAGTACCGAAGTCACAGGCAAAGTCACAGCTTCACTCGCGCTCGATACTACCTATAGGCTATTGTAATCATTGCTTTTGTACAGGCTCTAGCGCGTAAAGTGGTGCCGTGTTAGAGGGTGGGCTCCGTTAAGAGACGCTAGGCTGCTCCCGTAGTCTTGTTAACTTGTATCGCAGTTGCGCCGCTATTAACCAATCTATCCTTAAAACTATGTGCCGTGTGCTATAAATAACACCACTACCGTACCGTGCTGGGAGCGCCATGGGGGCGAAGACGACAAGGCTGAGACCGCGGATCTCAGCCTTGTGCCTTCGAATGTGGAAAATGTTGATGTAATCTATAGCTATCAGGCTATAACGATTTGTAAGAACAAGGCAAGGTTTTGAGGTGGACTAAAGCTTTGTTTAGGCGGTCGTTGTTGTTTCACTGTATCTTAGGATGTGGTGATTCAGAATTCAGGTGAAAAATAGTGCAAAACACCCTAAAATGCCCTGTTGCTGGCAAAAGCCTGTACGAAGCCCCAAGTGGACGTGCGTCACGGTTTCTGGCCACTCAGAAGTTCTGCAACTAGGGTTCTCGCACTAAGCACCCGAACAGGGTGTGGGTGTACCTGGAGCTGTCCGAGGATTGGTAAAGGTTTCCGAAAAGGCCATTCAGAGACCCTGATCAAGAGGCGCGGTGCTGACAGCAGAGCGGGGGCCCCCTCCAACAATTGACTAAGAGGTGCACGGCCTTCCTGCGTTCTGTACCAAAGCTATATCAACAGCGAACCTTGTCTAGTGCACACAGTACCAAGACTTTCTTCCCCTCAAAAGTCTACACCGCACCATTAGCAGTGTCAGCCTCCTCTGCCACGAGGGGCTACTTCTGAAGCATCCGGGATCACCAGACCTGCTGCATCCGCGTTGGCCTTTGTTGTCGATCACTCTGAAGGGAACTAGGTCTTTTTAGGCATGAAATTGAATGTTCGTTCGCTAACGAACATCTGTTGCGAGCTACTCCCCGTGTTTATTTATATCACCATGCATCCACCAGCCTGAAGAGTCCTCCCACTCATCCTCACCACTCCTGCGTCATTCAGCGGTCATTCGAACGCATCGAGATATCCCTCACAAACTGTGACCGTGCATCTGCAGATAATTTCGTTGAGGCCTGACTGTGACCAGTAAGCTTACTACCGAGTAGGTGGCATTATCTTCACATCGCTTCGATGACGTGTGTTTGGAGCCTGTTCACCCATGTCGACCATGACGAACATTCTTAACGATGGTTTGCCCGGTGAATAGCATGAATCTTACACAACCTACATAGTTGTTTGCGCCCATGGTCTGCGCAAACGCGTGGCTAGCCGACGTCCACGCTGCAAGCGGCGATTCAGAGCCGCCGCCCAAACCTGATATCCCTACCGAGTACGCGCGGAAGCCTTGAAGGTGCCCCGCGCCACAGGCCAACCTCTTTTCCTCTCCGCCCCCATCCACGTGCACATGGTTCGCACGGAAAAGACGGCGCGCTGCGCTTTCTGAGATCTGTCCGCCGAAAGAAAAGCGACAGCGAGTACGCATTGCTCCTGCGCCACCCCACCAGCACCACCTCCAACTGCCGCCGATCGCTTCGCCCTTCTCTCTTCACATGCCCATGCTCAAACGCGCGCGCTCGCCGTCATCGCCGCTTCACCTGCTCCTTCCCCCCTTCAGGCGGCACTCAGTCCCCCCACCCTCGTTTCCTTCACGTGCGAGCGACTTGCCTTCCACGAAAGCCTCGCCGGCGAGACTGTCGTGGAAGAGCACAGGATCTCCGATCTATTTCAGTTCCGTCTATGGAATTCCAAGAATCTGCGATAGCAGTAACGGTAGGGCTTTAGCAACCTGCTCGACAACATGTCGAGGTACTCGACCGTCCCAGTAATCCAGATATACCCTTCCATTAGCGCCGTAGTCGTCTATATTGAGAACCAAATCAGACTGTTCAGGTTCGAGTTAGCACAATGCTGGATACGCCGGAGTGAAAGTAGACTTACCTCCATTCCATCTTCTCCGTGAAGAAATTCAAACGACAATGCCGCTTCCCCAGACACATTTGTCGCTTGTGCTCTGCGGTAGTTGATCAATGTATTGAAAAGGTGTTGCGACGGTGGCGTGAGCTTGAGCGTGGCGAGCGCACGCAAAGCGCCGGCGGAATATAGGATTGAAGAAAGGTAGTCTACCTGGATTGCGGCTAGTAAGTCGATAGCGCGAGTGTCAGATTTGACCTCTACCGAGCACACCAGCAGGTTCAGCATTGCTCCAATCATCTTTTCGGTACCGACGTTCGCCTCGTGGCGGCCTGAGTCGAGATAGCCAAAGGTGATGATGCCAGTGTCGATCCAGCTTCGCAGTACCAGCACCCAGGCTGCTTTGAACATCGTGGGGAGCGTGATGCCATGCTCCTGAGAGAATGCTTTTAAAGGAGTGATGTCATGCCAGTCTACCCCGACGCGACACAACTCGCCACGTGCGCTTTCGGGGGAGTCTAGCACGGGAAATAGGCAAGGAGTTGCATGTTGAAGGCGTTGGACCCAGTATTCCGTTGCGTCATGTGCAGAGCCGAGAACATGCTTCACATGTTCGCTATACCGAGGAGCTTCCTCGGCTGGTGGCTGATCCGCGTACAGAAGAGACCAGTCGGAGAGGAGAGTGGAAAATGAGATGGCGTCCATGATGGCGTGACTGACATCGAGCCTTATCATTACTTCCCCAGATGGCAACGGAAGGACGTGAAGGCGATGCGGGAGGTTCTTTCCTTGGTTGTCGAGACGCGGGAGCGCCTTGAAAGTTTCGAGTATGTCCTTGGTCGGTTGCTCGATAAGCACAACATCCGCAATCGCTTCTCTTACAACAACCTGGATCAGGTCTTTGTCGGTTGGACCGGACACAAAAACAGTCCGTAGTGAGGTATGGCGACAAACCAATTTCTGCCAAGATTTCATCAACTTCTTGATGTCAATGAATCCAGGTCCAGGTTTTTCGTGAAGCGTTAGTTTACCAATCAACTGGGTTACGTAAACTCTGCTGTCTCTAGAGTTGCTATCCAACATGTAATTCTGGATTGGCAAACAAGGGTATGCGTCCTCAACCTCACTGGGGGAAAGTTCAAGGTCTGCCAACGTTACGTCGAGGAATTGATCGAGGCTTCCATAGCTGAATGGAAGCAAGGGAAAGTCGACAAGCGTGTGTCTGGGTTTGACGCATGTCAACTGCTCTGCTGTTTGTCGGAGGCAATCTTCAAGATTGGCGATCCACTTGAGGAGAGAATCTTGGCGTTCCATCTGTTGATTGTACAAGAAGGTGAACTGAAGACGGCCGTTGACGAAAGATGCTGACACTTCAATCAATACCCAACGTTGAGTGTCTTGCGCCGCTTCTGCAGAACTGTCTCCTTGACCATGCACGCGTTGAAATAGCGCACCTGGTCGCTCAAGTTGTTGATATTGACCTTCATAGTTAAACAAGATCTCAACCGGACCGGACTGTTCGAAGGCAATCTTACCCCTTGGATTGGAGTAGCGAGAATTGAAATAAGCCCAGCCATTCTTTGGTATGCGCCGTCGACCGTCTTTGGTGCGACGGATGGTCTCAAGAATACTCTGTTGACCATTTCCAGAGATGACAAGCGGATATATTGTCGTAAACCAGCCAACCGTACGAGATATGTCAATGTCATCATCCCATGATTCTCGTCCGTGTCCCTCGTTGAAAATGGTGGGTGCAGGACGATCAGTAAAGGTGGTTACGAAAGAGTGCCATAGTACGGCTTGAAAGAGTTCCACAGGCTGGGTCCCTAATGGGATATTGGCAGAGCCCATAAGCTGGTCCGTGGATTCTTGGCTGAGTGTAAAGGAACGTTCTAGAACGTCCTTGTACATGTTGGAAGACAATGTCTTACCCCAGTAAGCGGGCGGTGCTGGCGTAATTTCAAATGGTAGGGAGCGTTCGGGAGACAGGTGTTTGTGCGCATATTGAGCCTGTAGACGGCACCAAGTCTGGAAAGAGAAGGGGCTTGGACTTGGAAAAGTCCCCTTGTTAAGCACGTTTTCCAGGTCGTCGAGAAGGATCCGCCACGAGACCAGATCAACGACAAGGTGGTGAGCCGCCACGAAGACAAAGTGACCATCAACGGCTGTCTTGATGACATCCACAGCAAAGAGTGGGCCCGCCTCGATGTCGAAGGATGTCTGACTGATACGCATAGCATCATGGGCCTGCTGCAGGGACGTTAGTTCGTGGTCTGTTATACGGACGCAGTTGTCTGTGCCTGCTGCCACGGATTGGACCCAGTCGCCTTGGGCTGTCTGGGTGAATCGAGCACGCAGCATGGAATGGCGGACTACGAGCATCTCCACAGCACGACAAATGTCTTCAAAGGACACGGTCCTCGTCAGTCGGAGCAGGAGGCTCTGGGTGAAGCAGCCATGGCTTCCCCGCGGCTGCAAGTCACAGAACAGGCGCTGAATCGGCGACAAGCCAAACGGAGTATCGCACGGCTCCTCAGCATGCTGTTGGGTAGCAGTCTTGAGGTGGGTGGCCGCTCGTGCTTGCTCAGCCAGGCTTTTGTTGCTGAAGATTTGCGACACGGTCAGACGCAGGCCAGCCGCCAGGCACCGCGCAGAAAGCTGCATGGCCGAGATAGAGTCGCCACCGAGGCGCAAGAATTGGTCGTCCATGCCTATCTCGGCCGCGTCTATGTTCAGCACGCCTGCCCACAGCTCTTGCAGTGAGCGCTCGACAGCCGTCGAGGGAGCGCGTTTAGCCCGGGGCGAGGCGTCAGAGAGGGCCGCAACCAGCTGCAGACGTGTGAACCTGGCCACCTCAGCACGCAGCCGGCGCCGGTCCATCTTGCCTGTTGCCGTCCTTGGAAGGTATCTCAGTCGCACAAACGCGTCGGGCACCATAAAGATAGGAAGCGAGCTGGCTAGGTGCATCTCTGCCGCGCGCGCGCGAGTCGTGAAGCGATCGCCCGCTATGTGTATGATAGCTGCATCCCCGGCGTTGCGGTAGGCGCTGTCGTCGTCGCCATCATCACCGTCGCCGTCGCCGCACCACACAAACGCCGTTAGCAGCGGCGCCTGCTTGTCTGCCGGCTGCACCACAGCGGCCACGACATCGCGTGCCTCAGCAAAAGCCAACCGCACATGCTCCTCGACTTCGCCGAGCTCAACGCGCTGCCCGCGGATCTTGACCTGGGCGTCGTCTTTGCGGCCTAGCAATCGTAGCGTGCCGTCTGCGTCATAGCGCGCCATATCGCCAGTGCGGTACAAGACGCCGCGACGTCCGGCGTGTCCGGTCGCGCCTTTTCCAAGCCAATGCGGGTCCTGGACGAAGGCCGCCGCTGTCTTGGCCGCGTCGCCGAGGTAGCCTTTCCCGACCAGAGGCCCCTCCAGCCACAACTCGCCCGCGGCGCCGATGGGCACAAGGCGGTCGCCGCGCTGGGCGTCGACGATCCACGTCGCAAGTCCAATACCGCGCCCAATGTTGCCCAGTTCGTCTGCCGTCTGCACCTTGACGCGCCCTGTGGCCGAAACGGTGCACTCAGCGGGCCCATAGATGTTCATGAGCGTAGCGTGAGATACCCACATAGCAATGTCCTGCGGCCGCATGGCTTCACCCGCCAGCATCAGCGTTTGCAGCGTCGGCACCTTCGCCGGATTGAGCAGACGGGCGACGGACGGCGTCAGGTCGGCGAAGGTGACTGCCATGCGCGACATGGCACCTTCTACATCATCCTTGCGTTCCGCCTCCGAGGGAATGCACAAGCACGCACCTGCCGCGGCCGATTGCACAAAGTTGGACCATGCCGCATCGAAGGCATACGAGGAAAAGTCGAAGATGCGACCTTCTGCTGGCGCGTATCCCAGCTCCTGCTGTTGGTGCTTGACTGCGCTGCTGAAGTTGGCGTGGGTAAGCATGGCACCTTTGGGCGTCCCCGTGCTCCCAGATGTGAAGACAACGCAGAGCGTGCCCGCCGGATTCACGCTGGGTAGGTCTGGCCTGCTCGCCACGCTGGTTGCGTCCAGCTGGCCCGCGTCTACCACCTTGCACAGAGGGACTGAACATGCAGCGGCCAAGTCTTGCATCGCGGCCGAGCAAAGCATCACCTTTGCCTTGACTTGCCCTGCCATCAGTCGCAGCCGTTCCTCGGGTTGCGTTACGTCCATGGCCACAGAGGCTCCGCCGGCTTTCATGACTCCTAACATGGCAACAGGCATCCACTTGGACTTTTCGAAGCAGAGCGGCACCACCGACCCTTCCCCAACGCCGTCTGCCACCAACTGGTGTGCAAGGGTTGTTGACAGATCGTCCAACTCGCGGTAGCTCAAGTCACCGTCCCAAGCACACACAGCTTGCTTCTCCGGATGCTGCAGCACTCTTTCGGCAATGACATCGTGCACACAGATCTCGACTGCCGGTGGTATGGTGGCATTCCAGTCCCATATCTGCCTCAGATCCCGCTCATTGATAGCTCCAATTTCCTCCATCGTGACCTGGACATCTTGCGCATCGCACAACTGCCGCAGCAACTGCTCAAACTGCTCAACTATGCGCCGCGCCTGGCGCGCGCTGACAATGTGAGAATCAGTGTTCAAGCGTATTTTGAGACCGGTGGGTTCCAAGACACACTCAAGCATGACGGCATACGAGTTGAAAACGTTCAGCACGTCAGATTTGTCCTCAGTATCGGAATCATTGCTCTGATACATGTCTGTGGCGTGACGCATAGCATCGTCCGCTTCAGCAGGCTGGATGACGAGTAACGTCTGAAAGAAGCTCGACTCGCTGATTTGGGAGATGCGCTGCAGGCCCGTCTGTTCGAACGGGATCATCTTCACTGACTGTTCTTGCACTTGTCGTAGAAACTCAACAACATTCATGTCTCTTCTCACCTTGACTGGCAGGGGAATCGTCGCAATGGTAGGCCCCCCGATCCTGTCAGCCCCGAAGATAGGCGCTTGCCGCCCGCTGACGGTCACCCCAAAGACTACGTCCGGAGAGTTGGTGTAGATGGAAGCGAGGATAGCCCAGGAGGCTCGTACAAGGGTAGATGCAGTGATATCGTGATTGCGAGGCCATTGCAATGCCGAGATGTGATGTTCAATTGTGTGATCTGCTCGAGGTTGGTATGCCGGCGATGGTAGCGGGGGAAAGGCCGCCAATTCCAAGTCCTGGAACTGAGTTTTCCAGAACTCATCAGCTTCCTGCCGCCTTTGTGTCAGGTACGCTACAAAGTCTCGGAATGGGGCCAGTGGTTCAGTGACATCCCCGCGGTAGACCTTCTGCACTTGCTCCAGAATTTGTGGCTTGCACCACCCGTCGTATAGGGCATGATGTACACTCCAGATCAAATACGTGCATCCTCGGTCATTGTCATGCAAGAGGCCTAATCTCATCAACGGTGTTCCCAACTGCATGTGCTCCTGTCGATCGCGGGAAAGATACTCCTGGATATTCCCACTGCTAACCCGCCAGATGAAATCGTTAGCGATCACGACTTGCACTATTCCCATTGGAGATAGATCGATAATGCGAGTGCGGAGAATTGGTGTCATCTGCACAACCTTGCTCCAGGCATGCTTGAGACGAGGGACGTCGATATTCCCGCTGAGCTTGAATACATTCTGGTTCACATAATCCCCTGGTCGTTTGATGGTCATGGCCAAAAGGCCCTCTTGTAGTGGCGTACACGGCAGAGCGTCCTCGATTAACTCTGCGTTGTCGAGGTTGCAGCGAACTGCAGCCCGAGCACGTATCTCCGCTACTTTGATGGAAGCCGCATGTAGGAGGACGAATGGTTGAACGGAGGCGGATTCGTCACTAACATCGACTGCAGCTATGTGAACTAGTCGTGCAAGCTGGCCTAACCGTGTCGAACGAAACACATCTGCGACGTTAAGGATCAATCCGCGATCACGAGCCGCACTTACCAAACGCATCGCATGGATCGAGTTCCCTCCTAGTTGGAAGAAGGAATCTGTAGTCGCGATGCTTGCGGCATCTATCTGAAGAACCTTCGCCCAGAGTAATTGGAGCTGACGTTCCATGTCAGTTGAAGGGGCGGTCCGGGCCTCCTGTGACCGTGTCTGCAGCGCAGCTAGCTGCGTGAGGGTCATGGATGCGCCGATTCGCTTCAGCTGAAGGCGGTCGATTTTTCCAGTCCTCGTTACCGGGATCTGTTCGATCGGGATCAATGACCCCGGCAACATGTACGTGGGGAGTTGCTCGGCTAGTCTCTCCTGAACCTCTTGCCTACGGGTTCGTAGAATTTCAGCGTCGAGTGTTGCAAAAGCAACCAGTTGAGGGTCGCTGCTACCCTGAGGAGTGATTGTTTCCGCAACAACCCGTGTTGTGTTGCCCAATATCTGCCGCAGGTGGTATTGTACTTCGCCCAACTCCACTCGTTGGCCTCGTATTTTGACCTGGGAGTCTTTCCGTCCCAGATATGTGATGGTTCTGTCTGGATTCTGCCGAGCAAGGTCGCCCGTTTTGTATAAGCGGTTGTGAGGTCCTGGCCGGACTTCACTGAGCCAATTCGCCGATTGGCAAAATGGCACAGTTGCTCCCTTTCCACGGTTGAGATATCCGCGTCCGACACTGGCACTCTCAATCACTACCTCACCAGTTCCTCCCATTGGTATTAGTCTCTCGTTATTCTCCGCATCTACGATCCACAAAACTGTCCCAACGCCGTGACCTATATTCGCAGGATCCGAGTCAGAGCTTGTTACATTTCGCAGTGAGCTGATAGCCGCGCATTCGCATGGGCCATACGCGTTCATCAATTCGACGCGCCTCGCCCATGTAGTCGTAACATCGGCAGTCAAGGCCTCCCCGCCCATTAGCAGATGACGAAGAGTCTGAACCTTTGTCGCATCGAGAAGAGACACTGATGTCGGAGTCAAACTTGCCCAATTTACGCGATACCGATTCATGAAGTTTTCGAGGTCAGTCAACCGCTCCTGGTCCGAGGGTATACAAATACAACCCCCAAACATGAGTGTCATGAGTACATCGCGGTTGCCGACATCGTAGATGAAATTAGCAAATTGTAGCACTCGTGACTGTTCATCCAGGTGTAATGCAGGGCCGTTGGCCATGGCAGCTGCGTAAAAGGCACCATGTTCCATCGTCACACCCTTTGGCTTCCCACTCGATCCAGAAGTGAACACTCCATACAGAGCGTTGTATGGTTGAGATTGGGACTCAATATAGGGCCTTGAAGATGAAGTATCGCCATCAATAGCACAGTCGTCCTTGAGACAGACAACCTTCATGCCCAAATTTTTCCCAACGGAGTTGGTTCTCGCTGAAGTGACGAGAAAATTTGCATGGAGATCATCACAGATGCTCCGCATTCGAGATACCGGATAGGAAGGGTCTAGAAAAACATATGCTCCGCCAGCCTTGATAACTCCAAGAAGAGCGACAATAGCCAGCTTCGACTTTTCGAAGCATAGCGGTACATATACTTCCGGACCTACGCCTAGCTGCTGAAGATGCGCTGCCACCCGCGAGGAATGCTCGTCAAGCTCGGCGTAGGTCATATCCCCGTCCCACGCACTGACTGCTATGCTGGTACCTCGCTTCCTGCATTGCTCTTGAATTACAGCATGTATACACAGTGGCGAAAACTTTGGTGGAGTTTTGTTCCAAATGGCTAGTTGTGTTTTGTCCCGCGGGCTGCAGATATCCAGTTCCCGGTAGGTTTTCAGTGGATTCTGCACCATGGTAAAAAGTACATGCTGGAACGTTTCAGCAACTCTGGATGCATAATCTGTATTGAGAACAGAAGTCGAATAGTTCAAGACGACATTGAGCATGTCTCCAACGGAGACATGAATGACAATCTGTAGGCGCGTTAGCGGAATTTATTTACGTGTCAGTTTCCGCTTTCACTCGCCTTGACATTTTCAAAACTGGGTGTCAATTGTGCTCGGTGATGAGCTGACAACCAGGACACTTGATGGTTGGCAATGACTGTATCGAAGTCTGTTCCAAGGGCTTCTTTCATTCGCTCTTGGTAGGGAGGATCTTTTACTAAACCTTGGAGCAGGTCTATAAGGGAAGTGTTGGAGTCCAAATTGACACGGCACACTGAAGTGTCAAGAGCGCTGGGATCCCCTTGGGCTGTGGTTGCGTAGCCAAAAGCTACTTGGTTATCTCCAAGATATGCACCAAGGACTATGCTCCATGTGACTTGGAGAAGGTGAGGCAGACTGATGTTATTCGCATCGCAAAACTGACGAATTCTGAGGCCCCCATGATTTTCAAGAGTGACGGACTCGGTCTTTTCAGTTGTTGGATGGGGCGACCCTCTGGTCAAGGATGGGAATGGGCAAGTCATGTTGTTTTGACGTGATCTGCCACTCGCAATGGCAGTCATGGTACTGTGAGTAGTGAAGCAGGTAACGCTGAGTTAAAGACAAACATGTCCGTTCGAGATTTTATTCTGTCACTTTTTCAACACTACTGATGCATGGAAGCTTAATTACGTAGGTGGTATATTAAATAAGTTTGCACAGTCCGCTGTCAGCTAGACGGCTCGTAGCGAATCGAGTCGACATACTAAGGAGCTCGTTTTTAGTGACCACACGCTTTGACCATAATTTGGCGAGCTCCGTCCGGTCACTAAAAGCGAGCTCTTTTGTACAAGTGGTGGAATGGGCACGGCCACTCTGCGCCACTTTGTGCACCCAATCACTAATGTTTTCGCTCCGTCACGACGTCTGTTCAGCTATCCGCGGATTGTTCATACTTATACGGTACCAAGCTACCTGTACGGCTACGTATTAGCACATCATAAGCAGTAGTGGAGTCTGTAGTGTAGTGGCTTACAGGATTGCGAATACTGCCAGTACAGGCCTTGCAGCCAGTCGAAGAACACGCTCCTGCTCCCGCTGTAATTTCACTGTTGGCTACTACTGCCCCCACTGTACACTGCTTAGTTGTATGCTGGGCACCACAGTTTCCCATGATGCGGTGGATTAGACCTGCAGATTTCGGCCTACACACAATTAAACCTCTACACCAAAAAGACTCTAATGCGGGGCACAACACTGACTTGCTGACGCGTATCAGCTAGCCAACAACTACGCAAAAATCTGCGGGTTTATTCCACTGGATCATGGGAAAGTCTCTCGTATGGTTCTGGCTCGCCTGTCGACTTGCACTAGCCAAGCTCAGTATTTAAGCGTGTCTACTTTTTCTCTAGCGTCAACGCGAAAAGTAGGAAACAGAGAGACAGTGAATGTTGAGAAAATCAGCGATGCCAGGAATTAGACAATAAGACACGGGCTTTTGTGTTGATGCGACTAGAAATGATGTCCGACATTTGGAGCTGGGCGGTTTTCGCTTTCGCGTTGACGACAATAAAGCCGGTCTCTAGCGTTGTTGATCTTGACGCCAATTGCTGATCTAGCGCCAAGGATACAGATCTCTACGGTATGACACGGGATTGGTTACTGATAACGTGATCCTCTAAGATCTAGTTGTTACTAGATGGACCTATCATATGTCGCACGTGTCAGTGCACTACCAACCTCCTTTCTCTGCTTTCCTCCATGCTTTGAGCTGCCTATTCAAGACGTGCAGAAGAGTTTTTTCCGCCTCTGCGCTCCTTCCCAACAGCATACTACTTTTTCGTACAGCGAAAATGGCACCAGCTGTGCCTCCGCATGTACGCGGTCTCGTTGCAGTGTGTATCATGATGTGGGGGGTGTACTGTGGTGAGCCGTCTGATGGTTACTCTTGGAGCTTATGTTGATACGATCAGTGTACGGGATGCCCGGCACATTATCGAAACCGCTTCAAGCGCACCTCTCCCTCACTGACTCTCAATATACGTACTTTTTATCTGCTATGTACACCGTCTTCGCTGCGCCCAACACCGTGCTTCCGTTCTTCTCGGGATTCATGATACAGCGATACGGCGAAAAACGAGCTATGAAAGTCACGGTTGGTTGCGTTGCCTTGGGGCAATTGACGTTCGCACTTGGCGTAGAACTGCGACAGATCTGGATAATAATGCTAGGTCGTGTCGTCTTTGGCCTCGGAATGGAAGTCCTAGGCGTCCTGGCCAACATTATTGCAGCACGTTTATTCTCGTACGCACATATTGTTTCCTCGATATTACTATTTACTGATGATTTATCATAACAGTGACAAAAAACTAACGCTTGCGCTTTCCCTGGTCCTTGGTGTGGCTCGGATGGGAAGTGTATCTAACTCAATCATGACACCTTTACTTGTCGCGCGTAACGGCGTAGCCTCAGCTACATGGACTATGTCGCTTTTCGCTATGAGTTTGACCTGTTTATGCAGCGCATACCTTCTGCCCGGTCTGCCCGCACCTGCGAACAACGCAAGTCGCTCATTCGATATCGCCTCCATTTGGCGCTTCTCACCTGTGTACTGGCAGTTGATCCTTATATGTGCCGTAGGATACGGTGGCATTGGCACGTTCACCAACTCTGCGCAGCGTTTTCTTGCAGCCCGCTTTTTCAACAATGATCAACCAGCAGCCGGAAGGGCCCTCAGGTTCGTTGCATCACTCGTTATAAGGTCTTCTTGCTGACTACATGCATACAGTATTACCTACACACTCGCAGCTGTCCTCGTTCCGCCCTTTGGTATTGTGCTTGAAATGCCCTGGTTCAGAATACCATTCGCGCTCCTCATCTCAAACGTACTCATGACATCAGCGCATCTTGCTTTTTATATACGTTCTGCTGGCGCTATTTTACCCCTTGCAATGCTGGGAACCGCATATGCTCTTTATGGCACAGCATTTTGGGCTGGCTTGGCTCGCAGTATTCTCGATGCTGGCCCTTCGCAGCCTGCACAGCGCTCTGAGAGCAGGGTAGGGCTTTTAGAATCTCAGGAACATGACATCTTGAGTAATGAGACCTTGAGTGAGTCTCATGGTTCGATGTTGTTGGACACGAGTAGTGATGGGCAGCCTGATAATCTGATGGCAGTGGGTTTAGGGACAGCGACGTGCTTCCTAAATCTGAGTACAGCTCTCGTCCCATTGTTGCTTGCTGGTGTTGAACAAAGATTCGGTTACTCTGGACTAGAAGTGGTGTTCATAACTTTGGCTGGCTGTGGATGCTTGGCTTCGATTAAGTTGGCGCACATGCACAGATTCGCGCATACCGAGACAAAAAGGCCATAAGCCATGGTTGTGCTGGTTCAGCATTATCAATAGCGATTCAAAGACATCCACTATTTCGTACTTATGGGTGAAGGACCATGCAATTGCATTATCTAAATAAGGGCATTTCGTTTCACTAAGACCTTACCTATGTTCACATGGTAAAAGCAGCCGACCCCCCTTGCGGGTATAAGTCTTTTCACAACGCAACATCTAATGAAAACTATAGTAGAGTTACATCAACACTACACAGATTTCGGTAACAAATTTCTGTCTCAAAGTGTTCTAGATCTCTATTCGTAGTATTATCTTGTTTCCAGTTCGTTGACCTCACATACTAGTAATTGGGGATGCGAGAACCTTCCTGACCAAGACGTCGGTCATTCGGTTGTGAAACTCTATTACAGCGATATCCTTGTACCTGGACGGCGAGCCCTCGGGCATTGAGTGAGGAAGGGCACCGACCAAGGAATCCCGGTGAGCATTGACGAAGAAAACAGTGGATGTTCTCTTCGAAAGAACCTAATCCTGCCAAGTCAGTTACTTTTCCGTCAAAGACGGCAGCCAAAATTGATGCACGCCCGCTGGAATGGTATCGTTTGGCCAGCGTTGATATGCGTCGCTTGTAATTACCACAATCTCGTCTTGAGATTCTCTTCGCTTACTTTGGTGTTTTACTTCAGCGGTCAGATGGATATCAGTGGACAGATGAATGTGGCAAGAGCATTGTTGGGGTGGTCGACGAATGCCTCGTTGGGGTAGTCGACAAATGCCTCGGGCCTTACTGGAGTTCATGGACAACATGGCCGAGAGCGATAGTCGGGTAAGATAAAGCAAAGGGGCGCAAATTTTTTGATGTGAACTATGATGTGGTTTTTAGTTGTATGTATATTGCGGTTTCCGTGCGCAATGACGGAAGATTTCTATAAGACATGGCCATCAAGAGAGTAAGTATGTATGACATACAGCAGATGTTTATGAAATCCCACGATCTGATCCAAGTCATGCAGCTTCTACGACATGAATGTTTTGAAGGAACAACTTGCGGAAAAGAATAGAATTGAATGTAATAGATTCAGGTGATTTATCAGTAAACCTCTGCCGTATTAGTAAATACAGGTAGAGCAGCCAGTAATCCGTGAATAGAGCGCGGAGAAAAGAATCTCAAGCTTCTTCGCCTGCCCAAAGCGTGATAGACGGTCATTCTATCATTTGACACAACTGCTATCCAAGATGATCCCAGAAACGTCGGTTCCCCTTTTTTTGATAAACGATGAAAGTTTAACACATGTCGCTTAGGCTTGCACAAACCTTTTAACAGCAACTCAGATACTATCTTTGCCAGCGAACTTGCGATCCATATTGGCTCAACTCACAACTATAGGAATAGGTGACATCACTTCGTTTCAACTAAAAAGTGTGGCCTGATCAGAACCGCTTCTTAAGAACTATCTAGTTCACCACTATCTTGGAATTGTGTGAAGGCTACAAACAGGTCGTTATTTACACATCCTAGGCAACTCAGAGTACTCTTGGACCTTTAGATGTGCAGATATGCTCCTCAAGGCGAGAGAATGTTGGCGGTCAGCAGCCCTGGCACGTGATTTAGGATCTCAGGGATGAGACCATTTACTGGGTACGGCTATACCATGGATTAGTTTGAGACGACGTATCAGGGGAGGCACAAGCCATGTCGTTATTGGTAAGTACATGTCGGCCGGCACCCTCCGAACCGTTACGTGGACTATGTTAACTACATTGGCTACATACAGAAACATGTACGCAAGAAACAACAAAATATTTATTGTTGAATACTTGCCTAATTGTCATGCCGCACTTATGGAAAGGCTCCCCCTGATTCGCTGGCGTCGAGGCCACATGCAGCCACGCCTTCCAGGCCAAGCTTTATCCCTGGCACGCGTACATCGGCTAATCGTTGTTGGGAATCCATCGCACAAAAAAACTCGGTATGGCTGACAAACGTCTTCCAACAAGAATTGGAAACAGAGGCACGTCTAGTAGCGGTTGCTGAGATAACGAGCACCAATCATCGATATTGCACTATCTCCAGTTTCTCTAGGCGCGGGAGTATCCGCTGGAAATAGTGACAACAAAATATGCAGGGCAATATATCTAATCCTAAAGTTGTCCAGAATAGGAAACTACATGTGCAGTCTAGCACGTTGGGATCGCTGCCAGGCTTGTTTTGGGTCTTTACCCGTTGGCAACCTTCGCTTTTGCGGCACTCTTGTTTCCAACAAACAAAAATCGCAGATGTGATACCGAATCAAATTGAGTCCATACAATGAGTACGTCACTGCTCAAACTTGTAGCGTCACTAGTAATTATTGATGCCGAAACTCAACAGGTCGTTTTTCCAAGAATGCCGCGATGCCCTCCTGACAGTCGGCAAGAGAGAAGCTACTGTAATACAACGCTCGTTCAAGCTCTAAGCCTGCTCTGAGCGTCGTCGTCTCGGCTTCAATGACATGAGTTCGGCATTCCAACTTGTAGTGTAGGGGCAACTCACCCGCTTTTACTGCCTGTTTGGCTAGTGCAATTGCAGGGCTCGAGAAAGACGCGATGGTCTGTGCCACCACCATAGCCCTGTCCAGGACACGGTGCCCCACTGGAGCAATACAACTCACTACGCCAAGACGTTCCATCTCACCCGCTGTTGTTGGAGTCCCAGTCAAGATCAGCTGCATTGCCTGTTCAGGTGAGTATTTAACGTTACATACGTGGAGTTTGAGTACCATCTCCGAGACGCGAGAGCGGAAGGGATGGATCATGGTACGGACCTTTTGCTTCCCAATTGTCTTGGTCAAACGCTGAGTGCCACCAATTCCAGGAATGGTACCTAATTTGATCTCTGGAAAGCCAAACTGGGCGTCTTCCGAAGCAACGATCATATCACACTGCGGCCTGTCAACTTTTCGAGCGCAGATCAATACAAGAGATGTCACCCACCATCAACGCAAGCTCGAATCCTCCGCCAAACTTGTGGGACTGTCATCAGCCCCGCTTGGTCATTATCCTTTTATCCGACACACTACTTACCGCATATCCCTGCACTGCTGCGATAATGGGTTTCTGGAAGCCAGTGAGAGCATCGTCGAGACTCTTCAACCAGCTCATGCGATATGCTACCGCCGTTGTCACCTCGGCCAGTTCTTTCAGATCGGCCCCAGCTGCAGTCATGTGTCAACCCAAGAGATAGATCAACCCCCAATTGAACGGACTTACCACAGAAGGGAGCCACTCCGGAACTGGTCAGAATAACAGCGCGCACTGTTGGACTTCGATCGAGTTGGCGAAGAGCTTTTGTGAGTTCATCTATCAGATCCTGCGACAAGGCATTCCTTTTGAGCGGGCGGTTCAGCTCCACCGTTGCTACGCCGGTGCCCTTGAGAGACACGATGAGATTTGATGGTGGAATCATCTCAAGGCTGATGGCCAAGAATGTGCTGGAGGCCTTGATCTTGAAGGACAGACCAGCCAATTCCTCTCCTGCTTCTAGGTTTTTTTTGAAGTGAAATATCGGTCAAAACCAGATGTCGTGTAAGATAAGTGATGGAACAGCTTCCTCAGAATTGGCGACTCTTATCATCTTTATGCGCGGCACATCATCCGAGCACTAGCGGCGTCATTTTGGCCAACCTATTTCAAGCTAGAGATGCAAGTACGTTCGTATGCAGATTGGGGATCAAAGGATTCCCGGTCCTGCAGCTTGGCTACCCGCTTACGCCATCTCACTGCAACGCTTCGAAAACTTCCATGCGTTATCTCTTCTTGTTCACCTTCTGAATCGGCATAGCTGCCGCAAGACGGACACTAAATGACTAATATTTTATACCTTCTACTTACGGTAGTTTTCTAATCAGCTCCGCATGTGATTATTGATCTCAGCCAACGCATTTACTTCTGATCCATTGCATGTGCCGGACACGTCTAGTAAAACGAGCCTATCAATGTCCCTAGAAAGGACGGATCCGCGCCCACAGACAACCCTGCGCATGTTGCGGCGATCACTCGTAACTATGCAGGTGGAACGCCCGTCCGCAATGCATTACCCATGTCAAACTGACAGGTCAGATCACCTTTACTACAGTGAAGACGATTGTGATTTCATGCACTGTGACCTCTTTGTCGAATCTTTACTCGCAGTGTAAGTTTTTGAGCTGCTGTGTATGGGGTGGTCGCTACATGAACACTACACCACTGGCAAACCAGGTGCAATCGGACTTCTTGATAGATCTCAGTAGCAGTTGTTAGATACCTATGACTACTGCAACGTGATTACACAATCAAGCTTTTTTGGTAGTAGCTTAGATGCAAGGGCTGTAAGAGCAAGGTGTCAAAAGTCACAACTACACCTTCCACATTCTCTACGCTACCCAGTCACTCTCTACCATCTGTATCGCAAATGACCCCTGGACCTTTCGAGCAACTATACGCTTTCAAGAGAACCACCGAGATGGAGAACCTTGGAATGTCCAGGGTCTTTACTTGGCTTACTGCGGATCACCCTACTTTCGTGGCGTTTCCTGGCTTTGCTATCAGTACTCACATAAGATACACCACCGATACATTGGGACTGTGATAACTACAATGGGCAGGAGTTACAACCTCCTATCAGTACGACTGTCGAATACGTCACTAATCGAACAGGAGAGTGATATCATGGTGGAAAGGAGTACTGGCTACAGATTAGAAAGAGTATCCACATTGCATTCATCAAGCATACAAAAGGCCACAGATGTTTCAGCATCTGGCTCAATATCAAAGTTTTCTTGCCGTACTCTTTTGAACCGGTGTTACACTATGAATTCTCAACAGTGTCTCACAACGCTTTCTGGCCTTTCCACAGGAGACCAGGCCCTCGTTTCTCAATATGGACGCGGCCCATCTCTTCCAGTACCTCATTCTCTGATACACCAAGCGTTTGAGGGGGTTGTGGACAATGCACCTACAGCAATCGCAGCCAAGTTTGGCAAGAATACGATCACGTATCAGCAATTAGATATAGCCGCCAATAGACTGGCTCACCACCTGATTGAATCAGGACTTCAACCTAAACAACGAGTTTGTTTGGTTGTTCAGAGGTCTCTTGAGATGCTCATTGGCATCCTTGCAATCCTCAAAGCGGGATGCCAGTATGTGCCAGTGGACGGTGGAGTGGTATCAGAGCAAGCGCTTCAGCACATCATTACTGATACAGAGACTCGCTTCGTTTTGTGCTTGCCTCAATTTTGGGACAAAGTTCGACGATTTTCGAAAACAAATACTATCATTGTTGCGCTTGGCATGGATGTTGGTGCTTTCTACTCAAATGAAAGACCCAAGATAGATATCTCTTTAACAGATGGTGCATATGCAATCTACACATCAGGTACATCCTATTTACAATCGACGCAGTGTAACGGCTAACAATCTCTCCAGGAAGTACAGGCAAACCCAAGGGAGTGGATGTCTCGCATGGCAACGTTACGAACGCCCTGCTATTAAAACCCGCCAACTTGGGTATTACCATCGGAACTAGGGTCGCTCAAGTACTCAACATTGCCTTCGATTTGGGTACGTATATTCTGTCATTCATTGCTTTAGTCATCCTAACATCATCACCAGGTGCATGGGAGATCCTCGGCTGTCTCATGAATGGTGGAACCCTCCACATGCGCGGATCAGATTGGGTAGCCACGCTTCAAGAGGTTCGAACTGAATAAACCATCACATGCGGCATGCAATCGCTGACCTCTGAAGATTGAGACATTGATCTCTACGCCATCAATACTTTCACACTATCGACGCAAGGATTTCCCCAACATCAAGACAATTGTTACAGGCGGAGAGCCATGTCCTCAATCGTAAGTCATCTACTCTAATCATTACACTGCGTTCGTATTGACCATTTGCAAGCCTAGCGGACGAATGGGCAGAAGGGTCGTGCTACTACAACATTTGTGGTCCCACCGAGGTCACTATTCTCAACTCGGCCCACCAGCACATCCCAGGGCAATCATTATCCATTGGCAAACCTCTGCCAAACACGTCTTGTTACGTCTTGGACGATGATGAGAGTCCAGTGCCGGTCGGCTCGAAAGGCCTCATGTGGGTTGGTGGAGCAGGTGTGTCGCGGGGTTATATCAATCTGCCTGAACTTACATCGGACCGCTACAAATCCGATAAATTCGCCAACGATGGGTGAGCATCACATAGAACTACGGTCTTACAGCTGCTAATGTATCTTCAGGTCACTCATGTTCAATACTGGGGATATCGTGAGATGGAGAGAAGACGGCAGCCTAGAAACCTTTGGCCGAAATGATGACCAGGTCAAGATAAAAGTGCGTAACCTGATACTTTGTAGATCTCGTTTCTGACTTCTCCAGGGATTTCGAGTTGAGCTGGACGGTGTCACAGCTGTCATCGAAGTATGTGGCCCTCCTCATGGTACCGTGGATGTTCACTAACGGGTTTCAGAAATTCCCGGGCATCGCTAGAGCTTCTGCCATGGTGGTCGAAAACGTCTTTCACGGTTTCTACACTGCTCAGATACGTGTCGATGAGAAAGAACTGGACGCATTCATCCGCCAGCATCTCCCGTACTACTCCGTTCCAGATAAGCTGAACTACGTAACCGCCATTCCCCTCACTCACAATGGCAAAGTCAACAAGAACAAACTCATCGCACTCTGCCCTCATGTGAGCAGAGAGGACTCGGCTGCGGACCTGACTCCAGCGCCTATGAGCAATGCCTTGGTCGCTACCAAGGACTTGAAACGCATGGCGGCACCGTTGCCACTCACGAACTCATCCCCAATCACCTCCGGAGACTCAGAGAAAGGGTCGTTCATGATCCCAAGCATCATGTCTGATCTCAAAAGTCCATCATCAGACCCCAGCATCGCCGATGTTCCAGAGATACTGCCAATCAAGAATGGTATCCATGGCCAGAGGTGGCTTCGATACCGAGCATTCATTTTATATCGACGTTTTATGTCAATCGTCGTTCTCGGCAACGTCGCGGTTGCTTGCTTCCTCATCTACCAGATGGCCAAGAAGTCCAAATGGGTACTCGGCGATATTGCAACAGCGACGGCTAGCAACCTCTGCATGGCTGTACTAATGCGTTCGGAACCCGTTGTCAACTTCCTCTTCACCGTGTTCAGCTCTGTTCCAACATGGCTGCCGCTCTTTGTTCGTCGTGAATGTGCCAAGATTTATCACATCGGCGGCATTCACAGCGGGTGTGCTATTGCCGCGACGACCTGGTTTGCAATTTTCACTGTTGGAGCTAGTATCGAGCTCGCAAAGGCAAAAGAAGAAAGGCGTATCTCCTTAGCTCCGACGGTACTCTCCTATCTGATCCTGGTAATTCTTGTCACAATGGGCTCGATGTCGTACGCGAAGTTTCGTGCAAAGCACCACAATATCTGGGAGACTACTCACCGATTCGGTGGTTGGACGGTTCTCATCCTACTATGGACTCAAACGTTCCTGGCAACCAAAGATCTCAGCCCGGGTGTTGCACCGTCAAAGGCGTACCTTCATTCCCCATCTATCTGGCTCCTCACTGTCGCTTCCATGGCCGTCATATTTCCGTGGATCTTCCTCCGCAAAGTCGCTATTAGGTCAGAGGTTCTCTCCACCCATGCTGCGCGCCTCTGGTTTGACTACGCTACACCTGTTCCCGGCTCAGCTGTACGATTGGCCGAGCGCCCATTGGTCGATTGGCACGGTTTTGCTACCATTGCCAATCCCAATGGCAAAGGCTTCTCAGTCATTGTCAGTAGGGCAGGTGACTTCACAGGGCGGACGATTGAGCGCGCCCCAACTCACATATGGGTTCGCGGCATGCCCACCTGCGGCGTTATGCGCGTCAACACCTTGTTCCGTTCTGTTGTTCTCGTTGCTACTGGTTCCGGCATAGGCCCATGTCTCCCTGTGATACTTGCAAAGAAGGTTTCCTGCCGCGTCCTATGGACAGCACCCAACCCGGAGCAAACCTTTGGGAAAGAGATCGTAAACAACGTTCTTGAAAGAGATCCCCGCGCAGTCATCTGGAATACGAGGACTATGGGCAAACCGAATATGAGTCTTCTCGCTTACAAACTCTGGAAGGAGAGCGGCGCAGAGGCGGTAATAATCATTTCGAACAAGAGATTCACGACCGAGGTAGTGTATGCGCTAGAGACAAGGGGTGTTCCCGCATATGGTGCGATCTTTGATTCGTAGTGCAAGATCTAACATGATTCGAGTGGACGTTGTTCTAAATTTGTTCAAAATTGTAAGATTGAGATCCTGGTTCGATAGTTAAGATGATAGATTGTGGGAGTTTTGGATAGAAAGCATTTGGTCTATTAGAATCATACAATAGAGATTGTCTATACACCCATCTGGTCTTGTAAAATTGCTTTTGGCATGATAATGGTCCGGCGAGGTTGCACCAGCTTTATAGACTCGGTCTCCCTCAACAACCAACTTTGAAGTGTCTGTTGTTGTTTCAGAGGAACATTTCAATAGTATCACAAGCGAGATACACGCCAGAGTAGCTAACATTTCTTCCCATCGTAGTCAACGTTCTCGCAGGATACTGACGAAGGGCGTGATTCAAGCATTTCTTCTGGATATTTTCAATTCTTTCACTTTTTTCGCAACGTCGTCGTTCCAACGTTCTCGCGGCAGTTCGAACGTCGATGTAATGCGTCCATACGACTTCCCGCCAAGCTGAGCCACAGGCCTCAAGACATTCAAGTCGATATGGCTTAGGTCCTCATCCACAGCATCTTCTCTCACCCAAAATCGTGTAGCTTTTATCAAAACCATGCTCGCGACGCTGTTTCCATCTTGCTTATATTCCCCGAGCTCTTTGACATCGGCGACTTTGCCCTCAATGGAGAATATCGATTCCTGGACCCTCGATGGACGTACGGTAGAAGAAGGTGCTTCATTAAGTCCAGCAATATCCCATTCGGACACACCATACGGGGCGTCTATAGATGTTGCGTTGACTGCCTCGATCATATTCTCGGAAACTGTGTTGATGACGCATTCTCCCGTTTCTTTCAGATTACGATATGTGTCTTTGACTCGGCCAGTACGCGAAGAAAAGCCTATGACAAACATCGGTGGATCGTGATCGATGACTTGGAAATAGCTCATAGGGGCGAGGTTCTTGGTGGCGCCGTCTTCAGACACTGTACTGATGAAACCTATCGGCCTAGGTGCAATGCCAGATACGAGCAGCCGGTAGTTGCGGATCATCGATCGATTCGGCTCATAGGGGTCGACTTCCACATGGGTTTTGGCTGGGTCATAGCCTTTGACACCGTCGCCATATCGCCAGTTCGGATTGGGATGTTTTGTGACTTCGATGGGCGTGTTCGAGTGATCGAAGTCAGGACGTGTGGCTTGTATTTTGGCAAAGTTTATAATGTCACCCGCGATGTGATGGCTTTGTTCGGCGGTGGACGCCTGTTCTACACGACCAGGGTTTGGTTTGGATGCAAAGTTTCGAGTTGCTGACAACGTGAGGCGTGTTGGTCTTTCTAGTCGGTTAATACTATTGAGTGTACGAAAAGTCCGATGTACAATTTACCTTTGCAACATGTGGACAATGTTAGCCTTTGCCGTAGACCAAGCCATGGCTCTCATCTTCGGGAAGACACAGCGTATGTATTATCGCAGTTGCAGACACCTTGACGCAATACAACGGTAATCCTTGACGGTTTACGTGTAAGGCTGAAAGCAAAGGGATTCTTGAAGTTATGTACAGATGATGTACAAATGCTCTACTGCTTGGTTAGCTTACTCGCATCGGCTAACTGCGGCTAGTCTCGGTCAAATCTACATGGCGGCATCGTGACTTCGACAATACATGTATAGGGCGTAATTCCTCATCAGCAAACTGGGGGAATACTGAACGAAGCTTGATACTATTTCTGCACTGTCAAACCGTTGACACTTGACAAAGTCGATGCATTGCTTACCAGCATAGTGACGTCAGTATTCCCTTCTACATAGTCCTTCATGCATAGTCCTTCGAATGAGCTGCAATTGCATGTAGTGTCTCAGCCTCAGAAGTTGCGGCGGCCAACCATGCGTCGTGACTTTCTGCCTTGCAGACTTGGCAACATCTCCAACCAGCTCAGCCCCGTAGCCTTGTTGATGCCTCAATCATGTATAAGTAGCTTGCCCCCTGGAGCTGGGCTTGTGTTTCCAAACGTGATCAGCACACCCTCAATCACTTAAAGATCAGTCTTATAAACGATATCAATGGGTAACAGCTTTGGCTTCTTGAAGGTTGAGGCGGAAGGCGGATTCCAATTCACTGTGGTAGAAGCTTGCAAGGCTGAAGCCATCGATTTGGGCCAGACTTGCAATCTGACGTTCGGGACTGATCAGCAACTCATTTCCATTGGCAATGTCACCAGAGGGGCGATGAAGCCGATGCCAGGCATAGCGGGAATAGGCGTAAGTTGAAAGCTGCCCTGCAGTTCATCACTGCTGACCCAAGCAGATATGGTTCGCAATGCTTTTGTTTTTCGGTGTTGTTGTTTGTGCCCTGCTATTTGTAGTTGTCGAGATCCTAACAAGATCCACTGCTCCGTAAGCTATCATTTGAGATCATTTCTGGATTTGTACTTACCATCTGGCACAAACAGTAACTCTGGTATTGTTGCTTATTTCAAAGAGTCGCCAGTCAACGACCCCGATGAGCTGAACCCGAAGAAAAGAAAGAAAGGTATCTTCCGAGCAGCTGGACGAACCTTTATCCTCGGAGTGTCGGACACGCAGACTATCTTCGTTGGAGCCTTTCTTCTTGGTTTTGCTGGTCAAAGCAAATGCCAACTTACGAGCTACCACTTCACTGTGGCTGTGAACCAAATGATGATTGCCTTGTCCGTGATGACCTTCTCGGTCGCGCTGATACGAACGTATTGGCGCAATCCGCTCGCGGCAGCATTTCGACTGATCTTATCGCTCGGAGCTTTCGTCGGGGTCGGCCTCACGATATTCAGGAAAGCAAACTACGCGCCTGACTGGCCGCCACCCAATACTCGAAATGACAGCGCGATTCTGCTCCCCGTAGCTTGCTTGCTCGAGTCTGATCTACGATCACACGCGCAAGAACAAGCAAGGCAAAGCAGAGCTGATATTGGTTTCGGAGAATTGGATACATGGCCGATTGAGAGATGGTTCTTTATAACGTTGGCTATCGCCTTCCTTGTTGCGCACGCCTCTATTCCCATCCGGTTCGCGGAGAGAAGAAACCACGTGCCCGAGAAATGGAAGAGATTTCGTGCGTTTGTCACTGTTACGTATTGGGCATATATGCTACTTCCTCCGACAGTCACATCTGTGGTGTGCTGGGCGCGTGTGTACCAAACGCGAGAATGGGTCAAGCGTTCGGGCTGGATTGGATCTCCCAACACCGAGTACATCATCTGGGATTCGGGTCAGTTGATTGCTATGGGTGTGCTGATATCAGTCATCATGAACGTGCTCTCTGAGATGTTAACCAGGGAAGACAAAATTGCCAAAAGAAAGAAGATGGATGAGTACCGACAGGTAGGAAGTGTCTATCATGACAGCGACTACGAGCTGAGGTCAAGGCTTTAAATGTGTACCTTCAACGAAACCACGAAACAGCTGTGTTTTAGTATCGAGTCTGGGCTATGTAAATATCTGAGCAATATGACTGTAGTTATTGGATGTTACAAGCAAAGATTTGAGGCGTCATGATTGTCGCGACTGTGTCGCGAGTGCACACCGGAGATTAGCCATAACCTTAACTCCGGGCCGATAAGATAATCCCATTGCTGGTCTCGAACTTTTTCCAAGCGCAACGCCCAGCAAACCACCACAATGGCGATACAGAACTACCCAAAAGGGCCTGAAAAGCGCAAGAGAAAGAGGAAGGCGCGCCTCGACAGTGCGTATGTTGCCAGACACAAAAGCCAAGTTACTTACGACCAGCGCAGTTTCGTCGAGCGAAAGCGACAGCGACAGCGATGTATCGACGAAGAAGAGTCGGGAATCCGTCGCAGTAGTGGAAGATATCAAGGTAGATTCACATTGTCCCTGCGACGAACATGTGCTTATGAAATACCAGTCCGCATCGCCCGCGCCAGAATCCGTCGCAACTCCATCCAAGTCGTCCCAGAAGGAAAAGAAGGAAAAGAAAGAGAAGAAGGACAAGAAGCCAAAGTCGAGCTCAACCTCGACACCCGCACCAGAGTCGTCTGATACACCCATGCGCGACGCCGATAAAGAGTCCTCGCCTGAGCCAACACCAGCACGAGCGCCGGTCGTCGCAGCATCGAAATCGCAAGCCCAGCGCCAGGAAGACGAGTTCAACACAATATACCTGCGTAAAATCACAACGGAGCTAGCAGACGACCTAGACAAAGTGCGCGAGGCGCAGGACTTCAAGGCGAGCAGTGTGCCGATGTTGATTCACGCGCTCAAGCAGGGTGGGAGTTTGTTTTCCAAGGTGGAGAAGAGCCGGGTTGTTGGAGCTTTAGGATCTTGAGTTGGGAGCAAATTGCATGGATGGCGTTTTCGGGCTCAGGGAATACAAACTGTCTCTGCAGGTTGAGATTTGACATGCGAATCTACAGCATGTCCTCCTATGGTGCATTGGTCTTCGTTCTAAAACTTCCAGAGCGTCATTCGTTCTGCGATGCACCCGTGTGCTTGCGACCTTCAAGTTCAGTATGCCTCCACCTCCAACGCCGAGCGCCAATCCAACTCTATCTGCCATGCGAGCAGGTAGGGATGTCGAATAACTACCATGTCGTGTGCCAGCTTCATCACCTTGTCCCTCTTCTCCGCCTTCTCGCCGGAAGGTAATGAGAGCAGGGTATCATATGCCCTCTCCAGAAGTTTCTCTTCGTACTCTCTCCGCAGCTCATCATCATTTGTCCAATTGATGATCTCCTCGTATATACCTTCCAGCGGACTCTTCCCATAGATCTCGTTCTTGACTTCCTTGGTGGTGCCATCGAGTGTCGCGCCTAGACGCGTTTTCCGCTCCGCAATCAACCTCTTGATATCCTGCGTTTCCTGAGTCTCGTGGATCTCGGCGATACGCGTCAACGTGTGAGAAGGATTTGGGAGTCGGCCTTCGAGGTAGGAGTAGACTGGCGAGGAGGGAAGTTGGGTAGCGAGGGCACGCGCATACTGGGGCTTTGTGCCGTGTTTGCGGGCGAGGTCTACGAGCTTATCGATTGCGGACTGAGATCGATGCGCGTCGTCGCTGGAGCCGTTAGCTGTGAGTTCCTAGGTCTATCGCAGTAGAGTGCGTACACATTCATGTAGATTTCGGCAAGTTTGAGCCCCACATCTGTGTTCTCATCCACCTTCGACGGACCCAGTGCCTCGTACATGCCCCTCAGTCCCAGCCATGCTTGCGGATCGTCAGGCTTGATCTTTGTCGCGTCATTGTATGCCTTGGCTGCCTCATCAACTCTGCTTAGTGCGTCGTTTGCGCGTCCCAAAAATAGCTTCGCGAAGTAGTTGTTGGGGTCCTTCTCGAGCACTGTGTTCGCCTGCTCCTTAGCCTCATCCCATTTCTTTGAATCGATGGCAGCCTTGGCGGCTTTGAGCGCCGTTTTGGTGGACATGGCGATACTATGAAGGTAGCGAAAGGGTGTGCCGTCCTACCGCGGCGGAGCTTTGGGTTATAGATATGCCATTTGGAGGTGAGACAGAGTTCGGAGGGGTTTGTTGGAATCTCGAAGACGGATCAATGACGTGCGCTAGCGGGGACCTTCAATGCAGCCCTACAGAAAGACAAACACCACGTCAACCATTCTGTCGCATCGCCTGCTAGTGTCTTGTCACTCTTTTGCACCCCTGCTCATCCTTTCTACGTCTTGCGACTCTTCCTTGAACACCTCCGGAACTCTATTCAGCTTCACTCTTGATAGCTTCAAGGCTTCTTCGCCGCCATGGCGTCACACGCGGACAGTGCTCACGACCTGCTGGATCTCGATATAGCGACATTACGGCAGTTCGTCGAATTCTTCCCGACTGAAGGTCTCGCCAAAGTTATCACGGGTTATCTCAGCAGTGGCGCATCGAAATATCCACTCTCAGAAAACACAGATGACGAGCCATCCTCGCCAGATTTGAGCGAAGGCGGAATAGCATTGAACCCAGATGTTCCTGTATCACAAGAAGACTGTCTAGTGTTGATGACTGTATGTGTCAATCTCCTCCGTGTTGAAAGTTTGTGTATACTTTGTTTTGAGATCATGAGACATCCCTTCTCTTTGCTAACGCCGTCACAGGAAGGCATCTTGGAAGCTAGAAAATCACCACTTGCACATTGTTTGTTAGGGGACTACTATCTCTCGTTGGAAGAGTACGAGAGCGCTGTTGAATGCACCAGAAAAGGGTTGAAGCTCGCAGCTGCCGAAGCTAAAAAGACCGACCTGTCATTCCAGAGGTAATGAATTCGAGTGTCCATTTGCAATCGCAATGTTGACAAGAGTAGAACCTTGGACGCACTGAGTAGTACTCTTGCGACAGCTCTGGTTTACTACCAGGCCCCAAAGAATCATCCCGAAGCCAAAGAAATATTCCAATCAGTGATCAAACGCAAGCCGCAATTCACCTCAGCTCTCATTGGACTTGGCTTGATTCTGGAGGAAGAGGAGGAGTACGAGAAGGCTTATGCGTTCCTCGACCAGGCTTTGCAACAGGACATTTCGAATGGACGCATTGGTGCCGAGGCAGCGTGGTGTCAGGCGTTGAGTGGCGAGTACAAGATTGGACTAGACAAGCTTCAAGGCTATCTCGACTACCCGCAATTGGACGCCTCGAAACAGCGTGGCAGAGAACTCCGAGCACAGACACTCTATAGAATAGGTGTTTGCATATGGGAACTCGATCCGTCCAAGGCCGCAAGAAAAGACCGACAAGGAGCTTACGCAAAGCTGCTCGCTGCGATCAAAGCAAACCCGAACTATGCACCTGCATATACGCTGCTGGGCATATTCTACGAAGATTACAACAAAGACAAGAAGAGAGCAAGGCAGTGTTTTCAGAAGGCTTTCGAGCTGTCCCCGTCCGAAATCGTCGCAGCGGAGCGTTTGGCTAGGCTTTTCGCCAATCAAGGCGAATGGGACATTGTCGAAGCAGTCTCCCAACGAGTAGTCGACTCCGGCAAAGCTCGACAGGTGCCGGGCTCGAAAAGGAAGGGTGTGAGCTGGCCGTTTTCGTCGCTTGGTGTCGTCCAGATGAACAAGCAAGAATACCAGAAGAGTGTCGTGTCATTCCTATCGGCGCTACGTATCAGTCCTGATGACTACTACTCATATGTTGGTCTCGGCGAAAGCTACCACAATTCTGGGCGATACAACTCCGCCTCACGCGCCTTCAACTACGCGGAAAACCCAACTGATGGTGTCGTGCTAAAGAAGACCGACGGTGAGAGCTGGTTCACGAAATACATGTTGGCGAATGTCAATCGCGAACTGAGCGAGTACAACACAGCGCTCGAAGGGTATGAGGCAGTTCTGTCTCAAAGACCAAAGGAGTTCGGTGTCTCGATCGCTCTACTTCAGACGCTTGTCGAGAAAGGCTGGAATTGTGTTGAAACTGGCTTCTATGGAGAAGCGGTTGACAGCGGTGTGAGGGCTATCGAGGTGGCTGTCACAATCATTGACTACAAACCTGATGCGTTCAACTTGTGGAAAGCCGTGGGCGATGCGTGCAGTTTGTTCAGTTGGACACAAGAGAAGCTGAGCAAGTTTCCTTTTGAGAACGTGGAAAAGTTACTGCGCAGTGACTCAGACGTTGGTGTTGATTTCGACGCACACAAAGACATTGATGGGATCGGGAAGAGCGACCTGGAGATTTTCTCCTCGGACAAGGTGTCCAGCTTGACGAAAGTGCTCAAGGCCTCGATTCTAGCCCAGAAGCGAGCGATTGCCAGCTGTGTTCATGACATCCATGCACAAGCGGTAGCATGGTACAACCTTGGCTGGACTGAGTATCGTGCGCACGTCTGCCTCGAGCAGGAGGCTAACGATGAGCAAAAGCTGACTACTTACCTCCGAGCAGCCATGAAGTGTTTCAAGCGTGCCATCGAAATGGAAGCTGGAAATGCCGAGTTCTGGAATTCACTCGGTGTCATCACAACAACCCTGAATCCCAAAGTTGCGCAACATGCTTTTGTTCGTTCTCTACACCTCAGCGATCGAAACGTGCATACCTGGACCAACTTGGGGGCACTCTACTTACTCCAGAACGATCATGAACTCGCCCATGTCGCGTTCTCACGCGCACAGTCACAAGATCCCGACTATGCTCTGGCTTGGGTGGGCGAAGGTATCGTTGCTCTTCTTTTCGGCGACGCCAAGGAAGCGTTGTCTCACTTCACACACGCGTTCGAACTCTCAGACTCTTCATTACTCCTCACCAAACGACAGTACGCGGTATCAGCGTTCGACTTTCTAGCTTCTTCTCCTTCGGCCACGAGTGACATCACCAACCTCATTCAGCCTCTGTTTGCGCTTCAGCAACTCAACAATCAGGCTCCCTACGATCTACCACACAAGCATCTTGCTGCTCTCTTCTTGGAACGTGTAGGAAACCCCGAGGCCGCCGTGAGCGCGTTACAAAGCGTGTCCGAAGCTGTTGAGCAAGAGTACGAGAAATCCGAGTCGCTCCCTGCACTTGCTCGTGTCGTACAAGCCAAGACGGATTTGGCGCGCAATCTGCTTGCTGCTGGCTCAAACGAAAGTGCAGTCGAAGAAGCAGAGACAGCTCTTGATCTCATTTCTGAATTCGACGGGGATGCAGGCCAGTCCACTTTGTCTTCCGAACAGCTGGCGAAGGTCAAACTGTCTGCACGACTCACCGCTGGCCTAGCACACTACTTCAATGGCGCTCTGGACGCAGCCATTCCGTACTTCCGTACTTCTCTTGAAGTTACAAGCTCGAATCCAGACATCATCTGTCTTCTTGCGGAGGTCCTCTGGGCTAAGGGTGGAGAAGATGAGAGGCAAGTCGCCCGCGATCAGCTATTCACCGCCATTGAGAAACATGAAGGGCATGTCGGTCTACTGACGCTCATTGGAGCCATGACGGTACTGGACGATGACTTGGAGACCATGGAGGCTATCAAAGACGATCTCGATCGCTTACGGGCTGACAAGAAGCTCACTGACGAACAGCTTGCGCGCGTGGAGAAGGTTATCGAAGCCATTTCTATTACCATTGGTGGCGATGGACAAGCGCTCGATCAGGCCAGACGAAGTGTCATGTTAGCGCCATGGAAACATACGGGATGGGCGGAACTTGCTGATGCGGCTGGGGGTGACGTTTTTGCAAGTACCCTTGCGAAGGAAACAGCTATGAGAAATGCGCCACCCAATGGATCCCTGAATGCCGTTGGCTTGGCGGGAGCCATGGCTAGCACGGGAGATGTGAGGGATGCTCAAACAGCGATTGTCACTGCGCCTTGGTGTAGAGAGGGTTGGACGGGATTGGTCGAGTGTGTGCAGGGCGCTTAAATGATGACTGGGTGGGCTGGAAACAAGAGTTTGACGAGCCTCATCAAGCGACTTGGCCCATTGAATAAATCACTTCAAGTAGCGAGAATTGTCATGTCTTATTTGTCTGACTACTGTTAAAACATCAGCTGCTTTGCTATATTCACACCTATCTCGTGACCTCGTTGCACGAGTGGCTTCTTGGCCGCTCCCATCCTCTTGCTCCCAACATCAACGATACACCATCACAGTCAACAAACTAAGTCAAGATGTCAGATCTCTCAGCATCGAAAATGCACCGTACCACATTAGTCGATGCGACTGAGACAATTGAAATGCCCGAGTTGGGGACACCCACATCTTAGAAATGTAGATGCACGCTAACCATGACAGCCTCACCAGCGAGATAGCCTTAGTCCTTGTCGGCGAGAAGAAGTTCCGCATCCACAAAACTCATCTTAGAAGCAGCTCAGACTTCTTCAAGAACGCAACCAAGGCCGAATGGACAGACCCAGACGACCCAGCCAAGCCCATCGATCTTTCCGATGAGAGTCCCGACACCTTCGAAGCTTATGGACACTGGCTATACTCCAGAAAGATCCTGGCGAAAGAAGAGCTCGGCGCAACCTGGAACCACCTAGCTCATCTGTACGTCCTGGGCGAGAAGCTCATGGATAAAACATTTCAGGACGCGGTGATCGATACCATGATCGGGTTCAACGGCTCTAAGAGAACAACACCGGCTAGCGACGCCATAATCATCATCTACAAGGGAACACCCGGAGGATCACCTGCGCGGCGCCTCATGGTCGACTTCTATGCATACATGGCAACATCCAATTGGTCTGGGCTGCACCTCAAGAACATTTCGGAATTCAGGGGAACGGAGTTCTTGGAGGAATTGGTGCCTATGCTGATTGAGCAGCGGGAGGTACCCCCTCTAAGGGTCATGCGACCGTGGCGCGCGTTGCCGGAGTCGTATCGGTTTGATGGGGGGCGGTGAGGGGGAAGGCGGATGCGGGAGTCACGGTGAAGGAGAAGGTGGTGTGGTAGAGCAGTTTGAATGGAGTTCGAAATGCAGCATCTCAACAGGATTCTCCAATATTCTGATAGGGTGGATGTGATGCTGTGTTAATTAGTGAGAATAACGTCCTCGATCAGTCTTAATGGTGATAGTTTTTGAAAATCGTTAGTTTGTCATTCTATCTCTTCTCCTTCATGTTCCAGGATTACTTGTTTGCTATCGTACTAGCATTGCGATACAGATAGAAGTGGACTTTGCGGTAGTTTTATACGTCATAAATGATAATGAAAGCAAAGGACGTGTCAGGCAGCCGAATGATGTAAGACGTGCGACTCGCTCTCTCTCACTTCTCTTTCGATACAACGCTCTACCTCAACACTATCACTTGCCTTCGCTGCAAGTTCGCATTGCGCTGCATAGCACAACCATCAGCTGATCGATCTACTGTGTGTGTCACTATCTGCAAGCTATATGGACTGCCTAACTAATTCATTCTCCTAGCTATCGCAACATGTCCGATCAGATCCCGTCTGACAAGACGTGGCGAGTGTTCGTAGATCCTGAAGTGTACATAAACATGTCTGAGTAAGTTGCATTGCCTACGTTCAAATTCACATCGCACTTGTTAAGAGATCTAGCTTGACCGGGCCAACCATCCCAGTACTGGTTGGTCAGGAAACGTTTCACCTCCACAGAAACCCCGTGGTTAGCAGCTCCGAGTTCTTCGCAAATGCAACAAAATCGGAATGGAGGAATGATGCTTCCAAGCCTATTGACTTGTCAGACGAAGAACCGCCTATCTTCGAATGCTACCAGCAATGGCTCTATACGAAGAAGGTAGCCATGCCTGAAGATACCGAAAGCGCATATAGGGTATTGGCCGCTCTATACGTGCTGGATGAGAAAATTGCCGACCAGACGTATCAAGGGGCCGTCATCGGGGCAATCATAAATCTCAGTATTGATACAGGAAGCTACCCACAGCAAGCCGCGGTGCGAAGGATCTATCAGAACATAACTACCAACTCTCTTGCACGCCGCCTGTTTGTTGACTTCTGGGCTTACAACGCGATGCCTGGTTGGTCTGGGATCAACAAGCTACGCACCGCCACCTGCGACGAGTTTGTCGATGATCTCATTCCTGCCATGATTAAGGCGCGTAGCAAACCTAACAAAAAGGTTGTGAGGCCTTGGGTTGAAAACAGGGACTCTTATTATCCCCGTGTTGCCATCGAGCCGAACGAAAACTAATAGCCATGAAAGCCTCCCAACCAGAACAACAATGGGCGCAATGCAGATTGTAACTTACCCATCAGGATCTAATAATGCTTCAAAGAAAGCGTGTAGCTGACCAAAGCAGGTCGGTCTCTTCACGGCCCCAGTACATTGGCGCACAGCTCAGAGTTCCTCGAGGTTGTGCTTATGAAAGGCTTTGTTCACACATTCGTCATACAATATTGCCAGAGGCGGAACAGAATGAATGAATTACCTTTCTTTGTTAAGGCATGTTCAAACGCATTCAAATCCTTGGTACACAACTAAACTTGGGGCATCACAATGAAATATCCTCGAAATGATTCTTCTCAACCTATGGTTATGAATTCAAGTTTGAAACTGCTGCACCCCATCCAAATTCTCCATCTTCCATCGTCAAGTTGATTAGATTGATAGTACTTCAGTCACGGCATAGGTGTGATTCAAGGTGAAGGTCACGTCAAGCGCTCGCATACCAATAGTAGGAATTCCGTATTCCCCACATCTTAGACTATATCCTCACCACAACAACATTCTTTTGGCGTGGAGTAGGCCCAGGTATGCCTAACTTCTGTCGCGCTTTTTCCACGGTGTTAGATCAACTCACGATGGTAATGCTCGAGTGAGTGAACAACAAAATGTAACGGGATCCGCAAACTAACTATGCCAGCCTTACCAGCGACACGTTCTCAGTTGTGGTCAGGAACGAGATATTTCATATCCACAAAGCCGTCATCAGCAGCTCGGAGTTTTTCAAGTCCGCCATCAAGCCCGAGTGGCGCAACGAACCTAAGCCCATCGATCTCTCTGATGAACGACCTGTCGATTTCGCCTACTACAGCCACTGGCTATACACGAAGCGAATCATATACAAAGACGATACTTCCACTTCATCACGGCGCTTAGCTCGCCTATATGTCCTTGGGGAGAAGCTCATGGATCAACAGTTCCAAGCCGCCATCATAGACGCCATGATTGAATTCGTTGAGGAAAAAAGGCTGCTTCCATCTATGCACTGTATCGAAATCATCTACAACGGAACTACTGCGGAGTCTCCTGCCCGGCGCCTCATGGTTGACATATGGTCTTTTAACGCAGATCCAACGATGAGCCAGATAGTTCAAACGATGTCTCACGTTAGGGAGACAGACTTTCTGAACGATCTGATCCCCGCACTGTACCGCGTGCGTGCTATTCCGCATATCGGAAATGTCCCACGAACTTGGGTTACGGACCCGGGTTCTTACCACCCTGGGAGGCTCAAGGAAGAAGTCGCGGATACCGCCACAATATCTTCTCGTCACTGAGTGGACAGTGGTAGAGTTGTCTACACGATGACATGGACACTTCTGATGTATACATGAACATGTTTTGGCGCGTTCGGGATCGCGACACGCGAACAAGTCACGAGGAAAAAGTGAAACTGGAGAACGGTGGGATCACTTGTGGTGCATAATGCTACTCCCCGCTCGCCGATCGGGACGTTTTCTTCTCGGAACACAAACGGTATTTACATTGCGATAATAAGCAACCAGGGGTCTCTGCTATGTTTGTTTCAGCTCGAAAGAATCTAGGTTTACGGTAGTAGACAAGGTCAATGAAGAATATAAAAGAATCAACCGGCAACCAACGGGAGGCAAGCGTAGCGGATCATGTCGATCAACACAGTGCGGATGTGCAGTGAGGACTTCTGGGAAGCATATTGACTTATAGTAAAGGTTATTGAGTGAATTTGCGCATCCCATGTGCTGGAAACATTCTTTGGTTGGCACTAATGACACTGATACCATCCACACCAGCTCTGCTACTGATAACCTGATCCTCACAACAGATATCATTTGCGAGATATGACATCTGGTCTTCGATCCTTGTTACACAATCTCCATCACACCCCTCTGCAGTACGACAGTGGAAAGTTGATTAGGTAGGTCAGAATCGACCCACAAAGATGACAAGTCATAGGGGCGAATACTTTGAATTTGGGTCGATGACTCGGCTCAGCCTGGTGAATCGTCCAGCACAATGATTGGAAAACTGGTTCCGGTCAAGGTAGTTACTTCTGTAGGCTGAAATGTAACAGGCACACGACAAGAAATGAGGGTATGATGTGGTGTCACTCAACCTCACTACTCAGTTACACAACTGCGCCATGAAACTTGCACAGCCCAGGCCATTTCGATTCGAACCTGACATTGAATAAGTCGCTATCGCCCGCTAGATGACATTGCTCACAACACATTTTGCTAACGTCGTGCGTTACTTCCTTGCGCTTACAAAATGTGGGAACCTTTCGGCACATCGCTTGCGAATGAGACGGCTTCGTGGAGATCTGGTCCTAACGAGAGAGGAACACTCCGCATCCTGACCACATGTATTCTTACGCTTGTTCTTTGTGTTTGGACGACGTTACACCTCAACATTCCCGATCACACGGAAACGCGCTGGAGTCGAAGATTGATGAGAGGGCCGCTTTGGGTACTCATCGGCATATTCGCTCCCGAATTTGTGAGTCTTCTTCACATGAGCGAGTGTCAGCCCTGACGAGTTTTTCAGGTCGCGTACATTGCTTGTAAGCAGTGGTGGTACGCAGGTAGCCTTAGAAGGAAAATGTGCAAACTTTTCGGAGATCGTCAAGTTAAGGTTGATCAATCTTTGTTATCGGTTGTGATCGACGACGACACCCAGCGAATTCAAATGCGAGACCAAAACGTGGAAGTTGAAGAACCGCGTGCGGGCCCACTACGGAGACATCTTTGGACAAAGACACACAGCCACCTCGCTCTCATGGGTGGATTCGTATTCGATACAAGCAAGTTGGAGAAGAACTTTTTTCCACAAGGCCGAACACGACTCACGCTGACGGCGGCAGCTCTGCGCACACTTGCTGAATATGACCCTGACCTGATCCCGGATATATCAGAAGGCGAGATCAAAGACAAGAGTAAAGCTGACCATCTTGGTAAAACTCTGGTTTGTCTTCAGGCAATCTGGTTCATTGTTCAGACTGTAGGACGCATGGCAGCGAGCTTTCCCATCAGCCTACTGGAGCTTAATACTTTTCTTCATGCCCTTTGTTGCCTGGTTGTATATACGGCATGGTGGAACAAGCCGCTCGATATCCAGGAACCCTTCATCATCGATGTCTTTGAAGACCGCACTCGCAAGATATGTGCGTCCATGGTAATGAACAGTCCTATCAATTATGAACGCCACGTTCATGGTGCCAAGGGCATGACAGCAAGGATTCACCACTTCAATTATATGAAAGATAAGTGGCCAAGTAGCCATAATATCACAATTCCTGCGAGTAGCGAAGAACAACCGTTGAGACTATATTCTGGCCAGATGTGTTTCAATTTCCGTCTTGATCTCAGGGGTGTTCCCGACAGCGCATACATCAAACTTCACCCCACAGACATAGAATGCTTCCGACTAGCTCAGAATTATATGAACGACGAGGACAATAGAGGACGGGACCGCGAAGAGTACCGAGGTGCGCTTTCCAGGCCTATAGCGCCTATGACATATACGTCAGACTACGATTTGGACTCGCTCTCTTTCGGCATCTTGGAACGATTTGACTGGCCCCAGGAACTCTTTCCACTTTTCCATGCACATAGACTAGACCACGTCTTGAAAGCAGGCTCAATGATAATTGCCATTATTTATGGTGGATGTCATCTGCTTGCCTGGAACGGACCATTTCGTACTACGGCCGAAAAGACAGTCTGGCTCGTATCCTGTTTTGTTATCATTAGCCCGTTGCCTCTCACTATACTCTTCTTCGCTCTTGTAGCGCTACTTCTGTGGGTTAACGACTTCTGGAGCTTTCTGGCAGATAAAGACTTCGAACGCTGTAGAATAGCTAAATTGTCTTTTAAGTCGGTGAAGCTGTTGAGAAGCCAAGCACTATGGGACGATCGGTGGATTTACTTGTCTCTTCTATTCTGTTCTGTGTCCGCGATGTGCTACATCGCCGCAAGAGTCTATCTCATCGTAGAATGTTTTATAAACCTCGCGCATCTTCCCGACAAAGTATACGAAGAACCGGAATGGAGTCAGTTTCTTCCCCATCTTGGCGCTGGATGAAACGTGGAAAAGAAAAGAGCACGCTGCATTGGAGTTGGCATTCGAAGGCACGACACTTGTATGTACGGCTGGGATGATGTTTCTTTCGGTTGTTCATTTTTGTTGTTTGTTAGACTATGGTATCTGCGATGGCACATGTATGGAATTGTTATCATCAATCTACACTTCTTTGCTGATCCAGAAAATGCCTTTGTTGTGTCGTGCCCCAGATGAAAACTCGAATAATCAGAAGAGGAACGTGATAATCATTGTGCTTGCTGTCTGCCGAATGCCTTCAACTCTCTCAAACTACACATCCTCAAAACAGTCCACTCAAGCGCTTTGCTCAATCTCAGACATGTGCACCAACGCTCTGCCTAGCAAATCCCTGGAAAAGATTTCGAAACAAGAAAACGTCATTGAGGGTTTTAACAGACCCCAAACCAGTCACTGGCACAGGAGAAACACCCCGTCCGCAACCTCACCCCTCATACAGCGCCGCCATACGCATCTG
This sequence comes from Dothidotthia symphoricarpi CBS 119687, assembly GCF_010015815.1. NCBI lineage: Eukaryota > Fungi > Ascomycota > Dothideomycetes > Pleosporales > Dothidotthiaceae > Dothidotthia > Dothidotthia symphoricarpi. Next base: position 1,319,546 of record NW_022985016.1, on the reverse strand, counting down.
GACATACCCCCACGCCGTAACCGGCTCATACTTCTTCGACTCTGGATCCGCCTCATCCCAGCACCCGGGCAACGCATCAATAACAGTATCCATATCAGCCGTCGCAAAAAACGGGATAGAATACCTCTCCGGCACCATCTCGCCACCCCCCTCCCCCGGCAGCCCAACCCGATGCACACTACTCCTCCACCGATCGTTACTCCACCGTGCCAACAAATCCCCCACATTAACCAGCACCGCGTCCTCCACCGGCGGCACGGCGCGAAACACACCCGGTGCATGTGGATCTTCGATCTCGAGCCCCCCAACCGCGTCTTGGAAAAGCAGCGTCAGCGTGCCGAAGTCTGAATGCGCGTTTATCCTCGCACGCGTGTGGTCGCGTAGTTCCTCTGCCGGCATGGCGGGATAGTGCAGGAGTCGGAGCTGGAACAGACTCTCCGCATGCGTACTCCCCAGCCCCGGCGCTGGGACATCAAGCGCAAGACTCAGCGCGTGCAGCACGCGATGCACCAGCCCCGCGCACACCGTGAAGTACTCTTCCATAAACGGCCTAAAACCCGGTAACTCCTGTTCCGGGAGCCAGATATTCGGTTGCGCGATATCGTTCACATTGCCGCTCTCGAAGGATTCCTTATAATCTGGCACCTGGCGCTCTTTCTCAATCTCGACGTCGGAGTACGTGTGCTGGGAGACTTTTTCGAGGCCGGGGGAGGAGTAGCCGCGGTGGTGAGTGCCGCCTGGGGGGTGGGGGGCGAGCATCTTAGTTGCGGGGGGCAGGGCGAAGAAGGTCTTAGACTGGGGGAGAGGTGGTTAGCTTGGGTGTCCGCTGGGTGGGATTATGTGTCCATTTGTCCCGTCCGTCTTCCAGACGTGTGCTGGGCAAGATAGGACCGCGCTTAATCAGGGGGCCGTTACTCACCCATGTGAACGCCTCCCGAACCATATCCGCGCTCACACCATGGCCTGTGAGGTAGACGAAGCCTGCGTTTTGGAAGGCGGTGTCTATTTGCTTCGCTACACGCTCTCGCTCTTTCTCCATCCCGTTCTCTTTCTGTCCTCCACTCGCATCGGCATTGCCGATATCATTCCCCTCTAGGAAAGCAGAGAAATCCACAACAGGTATCGAACTAGTCGTCGACATATTTGTCTGATGATGAGTGTTAGAGAGAAGATGGAAGGTAGAGAAAGAGTAGTAGGGGGGTAGAACAGTCAAGGTAAGCATTTAAATCTTTGAACGTCTTTTTAAAGCCCATGGGTTGGTTGCCTGATGACAATGATGATGTTGGGGTAGTACACGCTAATCGGTAAGCGTTACGATATTCACTGATCTGCATGCATGCAGCTGCGAGCGTCACCAATCAGTCAGCACACGACAAAACCAACCAATTTCAAAGCAAGCCAACCAATCAGCAAGAAAGCCACGCGTTCTAAGTCATACTGTAGATCGACTTGCTATCCATATCCAGCTCCATATCCATATCCATATCCATACAGAAAGAAGATCTAGTAAGGTATATACCCCAGACGCGCATCTCCAGAAAACCACTTCCCAAGCTCAGCTCAATCAAACCGAATAAAGTCCAACCGACTAATCCCCAAATCCAAGCGACAAAGCTACTTCCCAAATCATACACGCACGAAAAGCCCAAACAACCCACGCAATGCAAACCCCATCAAGCGCTCCACCGCCGTCGTCGCTGAGAACCCATCATGAACGAATCCCTCCTCCCATTCATCTTATTACCGCCATCCACCCACACGCAATGTAAACTCATCCCACCTACACAGACCCTCGATTAGCTTCTCATTTACCCCGTGTAATAACCCAGGAACTCAAGAATCACCAAACATATTCGCCACGCCCGCCAACTCGGGGCTATTACCCCTGACAACCACCGTCGGCTGATCAACACTCATGTACTGCTCCTGGAACGCGGATCTCTTCTTCGGGGCCGCGCGTTGGATTTTGCCCTGCTCGTGGATGCTGACGCCCTTGATGCTGCTGAGGAGGTCGAGCACGATGGCGCGCTGCATGCGCTCGTCCTGTCGGTTTGCAGTCTTGAGTTTGGCGAGACGGCGGTCGACGCGGTAGCTGTCGCCCATGCCTGGTAGGGAGAGGATGATGGAGCGCGGGATCTCGTCGTCGAGGTGGATGACGCCTGCGATGAGGGCGGCGAGCTCTTTTTGGCAGTCGACGAAGTATGGTTCATGAAGGGAGGTGATGGCGGATTTGAGGATGTCGTTGCAGAAGTAGTCGCGGATTGGTGACTTTTCCTTAAACCGCGGGAGTAAAGAACGCATAACGCGTACGACCGTATTGACTGATCTTGTGTCGCGGACGCGGATGGTTGAGTTGCAGAACATGAGAATAGGCTCGAGTACGGATGGCATGGAGAGGATGAAGTCGCACATGGGCTGGTTGTTTGCATCGCGACGATCGTGCTCGTCTTGACGGGAGAGTTCTGCATTCGTTAGTGCTAGTCATTGAGATAATATAGGGGACAGAGGTGAAGTCACTATGGTAAGAGCGCGCCTGTATAGTACAGTCGACGTACTTGCGCCAGTGGTGCACGATTGGCGACATACCTTGTCTGGGGTCGAGTAGAACCGCAACAAGCGAGACAGACGAGTAGGTAAGCTGACGAAGTATACTCTCTGTTTTCATCTCGCCTGTCAAGTCGTCGTTATCCCCCGACTCCGCTATCTGCCGAGCAACTTCATTCCACTCTGAAGAGATCTTCCTGTCCAGTTCCCTAAAGAGACCTTGTACCATCGGTGGTAGGAAGTGTTGGCGCAGCTGCACTGGGCACCCTTCGATGAGATGTGTAGAGACTGTCAACAAGACTGACAGGTGGTGCGCCGTCAAAGCATGGGCATGTCCAAATAGTGCTTGGCTGAGCGGTCCTGGCAAGTCCTGTATACCGTAGAAAGATTCTCGGAAACGTGTCAAAGAGTACAGGATGTAGTATGAACTCTCCCTGATCTGTCGCACAGTTCCTCGCACTGTGGATGCAAAGCCTTCGTAGGTCGATTTAGACCCACTTACTCGACTGAAGAAGTCGTCTCGGCTCTCAGTTGAGATACCGGCTTGCCAAAAGCGATCAGTCAGCACTCTACGAATGACCTGCTGCAGTTCGATTGGAAGATGCGACCAATTGCTATCAATATCATTGAACGCTTGGGCATGGTTCACGAGTTGGAGGAGATTGGGAAGAAGAACTGGGATTGCCTCAGCCCACAGCACTGCGGCAGTTTCATAAGCCGGAGAGCCATCTTTGAGCTTTTCTGTCGAAGCAGCAAGAAGAGTCTTGGTAAGTCGCAAGGGCAAGTGCTGGGATTGCTCCAACATGGAAGCTTGCATAGCCTGGCCATCGCTGTTAAGGGGTTGTTCAGACCAGTCTTGCACGCCTCGAAAGTTGCTTGCAGACAGAAAGTCCGGTAACCGCCTCATACCAAGAACACCACAGAAGGACTGGAATTCCGACACCGACTTTGTCAATTCTTCACTTCGCCACGCGTCTTTGACTTGGTTCAGCATCTGCCTCATGCGCTCCTCTTGCGTCCCTCGGTCTAGTGTTGTGCACCGGTGGATGATGATAAAGAGGAATGCCGAGTATGCCATTCGCTGTCGTTCATCAGTAGTGGGGTCAGCGATCAACTCGTTGACCTTGCTTTCTAACTGTCCATACACGTTCATGAAGTCATCGGCAAACTTCATCGCCAGCTTCTGCATCTCCAAACTGCAGACACGCTCTAGCTCCTTGACTGTCTCAGAATACTGTGGGAACGTTGTGTTGTCCGCAAGGCGTATGGTCAGCATATACTCAAGGAATGTGAGAGCGAAAGCAGGCCGATCACCAAGCGCTCTTGTTGCGAGCGTTGACATGAGCGTAATGATCTTCTTCGCAATCTCGGGATCTTCGAAGCGTGCTTGGAGGATCTGCCTACCCCATTCCTCGAGCGAGTTCTCCATTGCATTTCGTTTTCGCTCATCCTGTTGCGGATCTTCCCCCTGCGAGGACAACCACTTAAGATACCCCTTCAACGCTGCCTCTATGACTGTGACTTGAGCATCGACTCGCAAGGCAGGCGCCGAAGTCTTCGAAAACGTCTGCGGCTGAAACGGTGGATGATCACTGTAGAGAGTTTGGAGCATGTTCGTTGCCCGACCAAGGATGTGCTCCATGGCCTCGACTGGCGTTCTCCTAACAAGCACTTCGACTACGTCGGCACAGAATCTGCGATAGTTACCTAAGAAAGCATGTCGTTCAGGCACAGTGTCAATGTCTTCGTTCAAGAACTGCAGTGTGACGTCTTCAGTGTCTTCTGGCAAGGCCTCGTATCGGATCAAGCGCGCGCAGCATGTCTCGAGAAGACCACCGACCATTGAGTTCACCACGCTCGAATCTCGGACGACTGGCGAACGTAGTAGTTTGGTCCAACAATGAAGCACGGGTATCGACACAACGAGGCTGGGATTCTGCAGAGTGTCGAAGAGAAAGCCAAAGATGCCAGCAAGATCACTGCCTTCTGGTATCTGTTCAGGTTTCTGCTCGATGAACAACCCAAGGTGATTTGCCAGCTGATATCGTTAGCAGGTTTCAGGGGCAGATAGGGAAAATCCGTACCTCGGACAGCTTCTTGCACAATGTGTATTTCTGGTCGTCCAGATCGTTGATGTTCATATCTGACAGTGTCCAGTTATATACATCTCGCAGTAGACTGACGCTAGCAGGCGTGAACATGGGACATACGAGCTCGACGAACTCATCGTCGTGGAGATGGTGTCGGCTGTAGATGGCCTGCAAGACGTCGACGGCGGCCTGATTTGAAGTCAGTATAATGACAATACAAGGTAATGAGGTAGCAAACCAATTGTAGTTCGACCACTGCAACCGAAAGAGCCTTGCAGACAGATTCAATGACGTGTGTGGCAGAGATGGCTTTGGGAATGATCCAGGGCATGGCAGCCCTGAGCGCATTCATCGTCTTGATTGCGCCTGTCCTGACAGCCTCCTGGTTCTGGCAGTCCTGGCCCAGACACCATCCCAGATTGTCACACAGCCTCGTGAGCCATCCCTCCTCACCATAACGCACATTCAAACTCTTGTCCCGCGAAGGAAGATGTTCCTGCATGACTGCCAGGGGCGTAAATATGTCGACACACGCGCGTCCCAAATCGCTACCTCGCAGGCCCGCTGTGGGATCCTCGCGGTTGAAGATTTCCTCGGACAGGGTCTCGAGGATATACAGCACGATGGCTTGGTGGTGTAGAGAGGTGGTCCATAGCGTGACCAGCTGCTGGTCCATATCCAGCCATTCCGCGCCCCAACTACGCTTGGCAATTTCTGTCCAGAGCTGCGCGATCTTGTTTCTCAAGTATGCGGCGTCGTTCTCGGTGACGTTCCCCGCGAGCTCGACGACATAGCCTCTCAGCATGAGTTGCCCGTCCGCAGAGAATTCTTCCCAGTTGTACTTGATCGAGTACTCCAGCACGGTGAGGCCATAGTGGCGAAGCTGTGCGGGCTGCGACTGGTCGAGGGCGAGGGTGTGGCCGTGTAGGTGAGCATCGGGGTGCCGCTTGGCCTGCTCGAGATATTCAGTGGCTTGCCTGCGCGTGTCGTTGCTCGAGGCTGGCGAGTAAATGGCCTGCAGCGCTTCGAGGACTTGTGAGAGGTCGGATGGCGAGGTGCCGTTGGAGTGGTGCTGTTGCTGGGCGTGGCTGCGGCCGTTTGTTTGCGGGGCCCCAGCGTCCATGGTGGAGGCGGCGTCGATGGCGCTGGCAGTGGGTCTAGAATCGCTGCAGTAGCCAAGGCTGAGGCCGGTGAAAAAGTCCTGTGCGGGACGCGTCAGTGGGGATCGTCGTGGTGGTCGTGGTGGCTGTGTTGCCAAAGGAGTGTGCAGTTGGGCAAAATGTGGTACCGAAAGCGAGGATGGAGGGACGATGCTGCTTGAGAAGCTTTGGCGCGCGCCGTGACCCCCAGAACCAGACACCGAGCCCGGCGGTGAAGAATCGTTGAACACCTCACACGAGCTCCTAGCGTCAGTGCATAGTGCACCGCTGCCTGCGAATACTGGCAGATGAGCAAGACTCATCCGTGCCCGTCCAGGTGCCGCCAACGCGCCGAACAGGCTGCCGTTCGTCTTGGAGGTGGACGCGTTCGAGCGACGCGGTGTCAGCTGTCTGTCCGGCTAGATCGATCCTTCCCTCGAGACTACAGTATATAACGTCATGACTATCATATATAATATAGAGAGATACCGCGGACGGCGCACACGACAATTATACGTGCAGCGGCACAACCAACAAATAGTAAGCGCGACAAATGCGCTGACATCGTGACCTGAGAATCGAACGACTCGGATTACATAACCGTGCATCGCCAAATCCACCTCTCCAAAGTATACCAAACCGTGACTGCGTTCCGTCTACATTACAATACAGCTGTTCTTCTGGCACTGCTTCAGGTATCCCTCCTCCTCGTCTGTCCCCACGGGATTCCCAGGCTTCCTCACCACGCCCTTGACGCTCAACGTCTGGTCACCTTCCGCATGCCACCACCTCATTATCTGCTGCTCGGTGCCGTTGCTAATCTCCGAAGTGATAGTCCAGTTGCCACCACTGGCTTCGACGCTGGTCTCTGGGAAGTGGAATATCGGCAGGTAGATGACTGTCGGGTGGTCTTGCGGTGTGGAGCTTGGCGCGGTAAGGTTCAACTTGAATGTGCACGTCTTCAGATCAAACCCGTAGTGTGACATGTTACCATGCACAGCGAATGGTGTTGGACGAATGAACGCTTCGGCTGCGCGCAGGCCGCGGACGGTTCCCTCTTTCTTGCTCGAGCTCATGCGTTCGGGTGTTATTGTCTTCTTCAGCGTGTCGGGCGTGACGCTGAGTGTATCTGTTGAATGAGCGCGAGAGAAAGCGGGCGAGTCCGTGTCCAACGATGCGCGGGAGTCTGCTGGCGAGAATGCACCTGCGGGGACTGCCTTGTCGTCTAATGAGTAGATGGAGAGGTCCTCCCCGTTCCACTGATCGCCCCAGTAGTGGGTGTTCTAAGGACTATGAGTATCATGTCTTTAACAGCATACACCGCGTTGACTTACTGTCGCAACATATGTCCACAACGCAAACCCACTTGCCTCACTCTCTTCGAGGGCGAAATGATTGGCGTCCAGTGCCGCGATCTGACTGCTGTAGTTGCCCGTCTTGTATGCGTACTGGTCGTCCATGTCGTAGGGAATACCAATCTCGGTGAAGACGCAGGGGTGGACGCCCATGTGCTCTGTGCCTTCGTCCCTTATCGCTCTGAGTTGATGAGCAAAGCAGTTTCGGATGGCGTTCTCCCCAATTTTGATGGCGAATGCTGGCGTGAGGTACTTTCCTCGCAGCACACCAAACACATCCACATTCCATACACGGTTCCTAAAGTGGAAATTAGTTATGCTTCATATCAAGTGCGCCAAACACGCCTACCATTTCTTCGTAATCAGGGTTATGCCGTCGTAAAAATGTGGCGAAAAGACCATGTTCGGATCGTCGTCCGCAGTTCCCTTGATAGTGGGTGGTATCTCCAACACTGGGGGCTGACAAAACATTATCGCGTCTGGGAACACTGATCTGACCATCTTGCTGTACTTGCGGTAATGTGCTAGGTAATAGTTGTTCGTAAAGTATTCGTAATCAATCGAGGCGCCATTTTCTGGATTCTTCGAAAAGTAATCTTTCTTGAGGAGCGTGTCACTTGTTGGATCCCAAACGCCATGTTGAGCCCAAAGGCACTCCCCCAACTTCCAACCAGGGTCGCGTTTCCAGCCGTAATGCGATTCGTCGTAGTCTGCGGGCAACCAGGCCGTCTTGCCTTCGGGGTCGATCAGTGCTGAACCGGACTTGAATGGTCCCATGCCGCCAAAGTCCCACGTATCGATCTCGCAAGCTCTACCAGATCCGGTAAGTATTGCCTGCCAAGCGGTAGGCGTGGTTCCCTTCTTAAGCTGCTGTTCTTTGGGGATGACGGAGATGTCAGAAAAGCCAATCAAGCCCCTGTTGGGCTCGTTCATGCTCTCCCATCCAATGACTGGATCGTATTCCAGATCACCCGCCGCATGGATCCGCTGAGCAAGATGCTCACATGCGCCAATGTAGTGGTCTTGCAGATAGTCCTGGATGTTCTTGCCGTCGATGATGGCCTTGGGGGCGAAATTTTTGCCGCCAAAGAACAGCGTGAACATGACCTGACACACCATTCGTGTGTAGTTTGTCGCCCAGATCATCTTGGGAAATGTGCTCGGGTCGGGGTACGTGTTTTGTACGAGGGCGGCTTCGGTGACGGCAAAGAACTGCGGATTCAGACCGCATGCGTAGAGTGTCCACATAGGTGCTCCGGAACCTCCAGAGAATCGTGACCACTACACGATATATCAGACTACAGCACTATGTACTGGTAAGAATGCTACCTACGACATCCTGGTGGGGATCCATGAAGATATAGAACCCATATTCTTTCGCCTTGCGCAGAATGGATATGGTGTGTTCGATCCACTCCTCGTCATATATCCCCGGCCCTGCATGTTCTATTGCTTCCCATGTGAAGATGTAGCGGATCGTGTTGTATCCCCAGCTGCGCAGTCGCGAAAAGTGCTCGGCCGAGTCTGAGAGAGAAAAAGGGCGGTTTACGAACGAGACGTTGTCGCCGTCGAAGAAGTTGTCGGAGACGTGTGAGGGCTGGTCGGGGGTTGCGGGGAACTTTGCGTCGGCGGCGCAGTTGATGCCGTGCAGCGTCACCTCGCGGTTTTGGGGATCCCGGAACGTCCGGCCGTCGATGCGCAGTCTGAGCGGTGCCATAGTGAAGGTGGTAAGAGGGAGGGAAGAGAGAAGGAGAAGATGAGAATGGAGGAGGTAGAGGACGCGATCATGCACGTACACGACGTGCAGGCGACTTACGTCTTGAGTTCTTGGTCGTTCGTCACTATTGATAGCGTCGACAGGGATGTTCGCTAGCGGCGCGCGGGACAAGGGTCCAGTGCGGCAGTCGTGAAAGGACAACTTTCAATTCATTTATTCCAAGTCGCATCGACCACGTTTCACCTCCAGACTCGCACTTCTCCATGTTCTAGGTCGCTCCTTCCTCGTGTATATATCTGCTCTGTATTCTTCCACCCAACCTCCGTCACTCATTCACACATCCACTCCGTCAACATGATCATCCGGCTGTCCTCGCTCGCCCTCGGGCTGCTCCCTCTAGCCTCCGCCCTCTCTCCCGCGGACATCCCAACAGACACTCCCGTGTCGCAACTCATCAAGGATGCCAGCGTGAAACTCGCCACTGGAAATGCGCAGGATGCGCTCGTCTACTTCGACGTTGCCATTTCTCGCGATCCCCAGAACTACCTCACCTTCTTCAGGCGCGGTGCCGCTTACCTTTCACTCGGAAAGGCCGCCCAGGCGCAACATGACTTCGACAGGGTGCTGGAACTGAAGCCCGGCTTCGAGGGCGCCCTGGTGCAGCGGGCAAAGATAAGAGCAAGGAAGGCCGACTGGACTGCAGCGCGCAAGGACTACGAGGCAGCAGGCAAGACCGACGACGTCAAGCAGCTGGAGGAAGCCGAGAGCGCTGCTCTACTCGCGCAAGAGGCAGTCGAGAAGGGCGACTGGGAGAACTGCGTCACACATGCTGGAACGGCCATCATGATCGCCGGCGCAGCCTACGACATTCGCAAGACAAGAGCCAGGTGTCGCTTTGAAAAGGGCGAGGTCATCGAGGGCATTAGTGACCTGCAGCATCTTCTCCAGATCAACACCGGCGACGTTGAGCCGCATCTCCAGAGCTCCGCCATGGCCTTTTACTCGTTGGGTGAAACCGACAAGGGTATCAAGCACATCGCGCAGTGTCTGCAGTCAGACCCCGACTCCAAAGTGTGCATGAAGCTCAGAAGACGCGAGAAGAACCTCGAGAAAGATCTGAAGAAGGTCCGCGCGCACTTCGACAAGCGGCAGTTTGCCACTGGGTCGAAACTCCTGATCGACCGTGGTGAGGAGGATCCCGGCCTTCTCAAGGAAGTGAAGCAAGACTTCCAAGACTATGTTGAGATGGGCTACATCTACAAGAACTCGCCCCAAGGTCTCTACCAGAGCCTAGTCGAGATGACCTGCGAAGCCTACATCGAGGTGAGTACATATCTCGTCCATGCACTCCCACCCCACTAACCTCCCCCCAGATGAACAGCCTCAAAAAGGGCGCCCCCTACTGCGCCGAAGCCCTCCAACTAAACCCGGACTCCCTCCACGGCCTCCTCCACAAAGCCCAACAACAGCTCGACACGGACCTCTTCGAAGAAGCGGTCCGCACCCTCGACCACGCCAAAGAACACCACGCCAACTCCCAAAAGATCCAGGAACTCCTCCAAAAAGCACACACCCTCCTCAAACGCTCAAAGACAAAAGACTACTACAAAGTCCTCGGCGTCGCCCGCGACGCAGACGATCGCGACATCAAGAAAGCGTACCGCAAACTCTCCAAGGCGTACCATCCCGATAAGGCGAGCGCGAATAACATGACGCCCGAGGACGCGCAGAAGAAAATGGCGGCGGTGAACGAGGCGTACGAGGTTCTTAGTGATGAGGAACTTAAGGCGAGGTTTGATCGCGGTGATGATCCGAATAGTCAGGAGCAGCAGCAGAATCCTTTCCAGGGTAATCCGTTTGGGAACGGCGGAGGTCAGCAGTTCCACTTCCGACAGGGTGGTGGCGGTGGGTTCCCCGGTGGGGGTAACTTCAAGTTCCAGCAGGGGGGTGGCTTCCCTGGTGGGTTTGGCTTTTAGTTTGTTTGGGTTTGCGGCGCAGCGGGGCTTGGGCGTTTGGGTCGCGGGCTTAGATAGCTGGGTGGGAGGCATTTCCTGGCGTTTCTTTTTTCTTTTTCTTCTCTCGATGTGTGTCGGCGTCGTTGCTGAAGCTATTCCTGAATCGAAATTCAAGATTTTTTCTTATGCACATACACACACACCATGCTCTACCATCTTGTCTATTCCCTGGAAGCTAACGCGCGTTCCAACGTTTTCTCATAATCTCCGAATGATACTCGTAGATGTAGCGGGCAAAACTCATGTTTTTACTAAATTCTGTATACGTGTACTCCTCGCTCACCGCGCATAGCACTCGATTGAGCCCTGAGACGTGAACATGGGAGGTCTTCGATGTACAAGCATGTGTGTCATTTAACCTTTGGAAACCCATCCGTAGATATAAGACTGGACTCAAAGCGCAAGACTCTGATACTGTAGTTTCCCTACCTGATATCACCGGCGGTGTGCTATGGAAGCAGTCTCGGGGGAAACACACACTCACTCATCAGAGCCATATGGACACTCAAGTCTACCGTAGTGAAGAACTCTCCGGAATGAGGAGAGGAGAAGTTACGGTGGTGACACAATCTCGTCAGGAAGTATTGATCACTCTGAATTAGGTATACATATGTGCATTCTTATTCCTTGTAGGAAGATTTGACTTGATCGAAGGTCACAATCTCTAGTACATGTTCCTGTAGACTTGCTACTGTTGTTCACGTCGAAGCTCCTTCTTTAACTAGTAGAAACTTTCTTCGAAAGCCCTCGAGAAAAAGGCGAGCCAGTATTCTTTCCAGATTCCCATGCACCTTCCACGTGTACAGTCGTGCCGTTCTGTCGTCTTCACCCTGTTATACCTCAGAGCGCCAGATATCTTCAGTCAAACCTCGGGCATATCCACCGCATTCTAGGTGGCCACCTCAGACTGGGAGTCGCTGTTGCTATCTGTAACGTCATCGAAGCCATCAGTGTAGTAGGATTCGGGACTTGCAACCCAAGGTGGTGATTCCGCCGGTCTCATACGATGTTTGAACAGCATAGGAAGTAGTTCGATCAGGAAGTCGGTACTCATAAGTTCAGAAGGGTCTTTGACGGTATTCCAGCTAGGAGTAGCAGCAAACACCCAGAAATCGATCATAAGGCGTCGTGCCGGAGAGTTTGCAGGAGTACCTTCATAGAGGATTTTGATTGTTGAAGCGGACGGATGGTTTCCGCCCTGCATTTTACGATCGATGGTTGCGTGAATGACAGCATCCTTGAATTCCTTATCCAAAATCTTCTCACCAAGGACGTATAGATGTGCGAGGTCTACGTATGTGACCCTCGAATTCGTGGTTGTAACAATTCTTCTCGTGTACAACCAACGACTATACTGTTCGAAGGTATCTGGGCGCTCATTGGAGAGATTGATAGGTTTGGTAAGGTCAGTTCTCCATTCGGGTTTCATGGCATTCTTGAAGAACTCCGAACTGCTGGTGATGACGGCTTCGTGGACGTGAAAGACCTTGCTACCAACAAGCACTGCGACCGTTTCGCCGGTAATACTATCGACATGAACTTACGCAATTTCAACAACCATTCAAAGAGCTTACTTGGGTATATGTCTCGCTTGTTCAGCAGCTATAAGTGTCGTGAGGCGTTCATTGGGCGGTGTTGAGTCTGACATCTTGCGGAAAACAGCTAAATGTATTTCAGTATCGAGCGAAGTGAGCGAACTTAACGGCGAGGCTTGGTCCTACCGGGTAGACTTGCACTGTTTAAGAAGACAATAACTGGATGATGGCAGTCGGGCTGACGTTGAACGTTGCGGGGTATCTATGAGTAGTGAGAACATGCACAACCCTTGACTCAGATCAGGAAATAACTTTGATTCGCGGAAACACAAGCTCGCTTGAGTAAGTTAGCGATTGACAATGCGAGCAAAAAGATGAAGTATCAGTACAGCCACGAAGGGCACTATGAGTGCTGAAGTCCTTGCGACAAAAAAGAGAAGGACTTGACACTCTCTATTATTACTTATTCATGTTGTCCGCTCCTCTATGGATATACGTCTCAAGAATACAAACCCGCCAAATCAAACACGCAGGCATACAACCTACACGCTCCGATATGTTTCGAACAAGCAGCCAAACGAAATGTAACGAATACAATAATACCGCGCACCTAATTAGCTTCACCGAAATCGGTGTGCCCTGTTTCGTTCGCGTGCTTCACTGCTCCGCGCTCGCCTGCACCCTTCCAACCACATGTGTTACACTTGATGTCGAACTTTTGCGTGTCGGTAAAGTAGTGCGCCTTCTTCAACTCTCCGCAGAGCTGTCTCGCCGCCTCTAGCATGACGTCATCTCGTGCGTCAAACAGCTTGACGTCGTTGTCTGGGTCGAACGTGGAAGACCCAGCTGGAACGAACGCAATAGTGTCATAGTGTATGCCAGAGTAGACGAGGATACAGCGCTTCGCTTTGCCCTCGTTGAATCGATCAACCCTCAGATCTTGTACATTGACGCTAGCAATCTCAATATCAAATTCCTGAGACAGAATGCTCAACTCAATCCCACCACCCCATGAGTCGGAGTAGGATATCCATTTGCAGTACTCGTCGGGTGCTTTCTGTAGGACGGCCTCGTTGTAGAAGTCTGGATCTCGTTGAATAGCTTGTGCTACCAGAGACCGTAGCTCTGTCATGGAGTCGAGAGTATCTGTAAGAACAGCACTGCCTACAGCTCGGAACATGCAGGAGTTGTCGTCTGGCATGACACGCAAGACAACAGTGCCACCGCGGTCAGGAACTGGGATCTCGGGCGTATCCTTGTCCTTGAGCGCTGAGGCCTGCTTCCGTTGCAGCGAGAGGGGCGCAGACTTTGACTGTTCCTCCTCCTGCTTCTTTTCACTCGGGTCCCCGGTGGCTTGTCCGATGACGATTATTTGCGCGCCATTAAGCTTGAGATCGGTGTCTTTCAACAGTGTAGACAAGCCGTATAATGCGGGGTCGAGAGGTTGAGGTGGAAAGCCCCACTTGAGCTCGAAGAGAGGCAAGTCCGTAGAGGTGGATATGGACGAGAGAAGGTCGGAGACGGCAGCGTTGTCCTCAAGGGAGAGGGTGTGCTGGCCGTTGGGCGCTCGTAGCCGGATTCTAATAGGCATCTTGCTAAGAACAGTGGAAAAAAGTAAAGCTTTGAGAGGAGAGTTGAAGGACGGGAGGGAGAGGATGGAGGCGAAGGGTGATGGTGGGGCAGTACGAAACAAGCAAGCTACGACGTGGTATGAGTTGGTCAATGTGATGGGTCAGTGGTATCATCAAACGCGCACAAGGCGAGAGTAAAGAGGCGACACAACGCTCTTTGTCATCTTAAGCAGCATGGTCGAAGGCGGTCAGGGCTGTGAATTGTGGATGATGTCGCAAGTGAATGTTCCGGAATCTCTGAACGCGCCGCGGCTTCGCTGGACCCCTGATCCCAGTCGAGTCGCCAAGCGCGCATTGACCAGTTCGCGACTTCTACATGCGAACGACGCGACACCTCCACGACTTGCGCATCTTCAATTTTCCGACGTCTTGAGCGCAGAGCCATTATACAGACAAGATGGCGACCGTACGCGCGCCAAGCTCGACGCCCGTTCCCACGACCGAGACCGCCGAAGCCGCAGGCGCAAAGTCGACCGTCACGCCAGAAGAATGGAAGGCCATGTCGACGGTGCTGCACAATATCTACGCCTATGAATCGGAAGAGTGAGCATTTTGCGCAATACACGTGACAGACAATTCGAGTACTGATAACTATTTGCAGTGGATACGACCCTACGAAGCTCTTCCAGCGCAAGGTCAATAAGCGCGCGGTGCCCGACTATTACGATATCATCAAGGAGCCCATGGCCTTGAGTACGATCAAGCAAAACGTCATGCACAAGAACTACAAGGACTTTGCCAGCTTCGTACGCGACCTTGCCCTTATTCCCCACAACGCCCAAGTCTACAACAGGCAAGATTCGCAAGCATACGTGGATGCGCTGGAGGTCAAGGCCGTCATCTTGCGAGAGCTGAAGAAGCTTGCCGACGAAAAACTCATAACCGAGGAAATCGCGACATTGCCATATCTTGGAGAGATCCCAGAGGCAGAACCGTTACCACTGGAGGAGGAAGAGGAGGAAGATGACGAAGACGACGAGGAGGAGCTTGAGATTGACGAAGATGAGGATGAGGACGACGAAGACGAGAGCAAGCGCAAAAAGAGGCGCGGCCCACGGTCCTCAGCAGCCATTGCTAAGCGTGAGAGTGGCGTGAGATCGAGAAACAAGGACGCAGATGATGCGAAGAACGACGACCCGGAATCGAGAAAGAAGCGAGGGCGGCCTCCGCGTGTCGACACACCCATGGAAGCTCGAATCAAAGCTATCATGAAGGCCATTCGCAAACCTCGAAATCAGCTGAACAAGCTGATGGTCAGCGCCTTCGAGCGCGTGCCTGACAAGACTGCCATGCCCGAGTACCACGCTGAGATCAAGGTCCCAATGGCCATGGACATCCTCAAGCGGAAGCTAAAGCGGAAGAAGTATAACTCTGTGGACCACTTTATGGTCGACGTGGAGCTTATGTTCGAGAATGCGAAGCAGTACAACGAGGAAGAAAGCCAAATCTATCAGGATGCTGTATATTTGCAGGGCGAATCCCGGGTCATCGCAAAGATCGAGAAGGACAAGCCTGACACAGACTTTGTCATGGAAGAGGGTCGCATTCCTATGCCCAACGGCATCATCCACAATGGCGAACTCTGGAAGGTCGGCGATTGGGTACATATCCAGAACACAAACGACCTCACGAAGCCCATCGTTGCACAGATCTACCGGACATGGCAAGACACAGAGGGTGGGAAATGGGTGAATGCGTGCTGGTACTACCGTCCAGAGCAGACCGTCCATCGTTTTGATAAACACTTCCTCGAGAACGAGGTTGTTAAGACTGGCCAGTACCGCGATCATCGTATCGACGAGGTCGTTGATCGATGCTTCGTCATGTTCGTCACTAGATACAACAAGGGTCGGCCTCGCGACTTCCCTCCAGACAAGGAAATCTACGTTTGCGAAGCACGTTACAACGAAGACGCCCACAAATTCAACAAGATCAAGACGTGGGCAAGCTGTCTGCCAGATGAGGTTCGCGACAAAGACTACGTGATGGATCTGTTCGATGCTCCTCGCAAGCTCAAGAAGATTCCCAGTCCAATCGCGTACCTGCTGAAGGACGAGCAGACCGAGGATGACGATCTTCCAAAGCCTGACTGGGGTGCTGAAAACGCTCCGCCAAAGATTGGTGCTGTTCACCGTCGTCCACGTGATGCTAAGGTATGTTTTCACTATCTTTCTTCTCGTGCAAAACAAATGCTCACTATACTCACAGGACTCGCCACCCCCTGAACCCACACCTCCTCCTCCACCGACACCTCCACCAGCACCACCAATGGCAACTCCACTGCTCGCTAGAGCGCCATCGAACGGCTACGGTGCCGAGTTACACAGAAACCATTCCTTCCCGCAAGCACCTACCATAACACCTATGCCCGCACCAACACCACAACAACATCACGCTGCGCCAGCTTACACGCCAACACATCCAACACACTATCACTCACAGTCGCCTGCCCCACACCTCCACCAGCAAGGATCCCAAGCGCCAGGCTTCCAACCCATTACACCACATGTCCCGTTCACCCCTCAACCCACCGCACCAATGCAATCATTCCAGACGCCCCGACCCACACCAGGCTATCCACAACAGTACGCTCAGCAGCCATCAGCCGCATACAAAGCCCCTCAACCAGTAGAAGTCTACGTCTTGAACGACCACGCCAACGCCAGTATCCCCCAAGACATCCGCGAGCAATTCCAGCGCGACGAAAAAGGCCGCATCTTGTTCTTCACAGCTCCGCCGCTCAACGTCGATCAGCCCCTCACAAAAGAAGGTCGAGCCCTCGGCCACTCAGCACGCTACCTCGCCGCGCGCGCAAAGAAAGAACAAGCCAAGGCAGAAAAACGTAAAGCCGACGAAGCCGGCGCTGTGGAACGCGACGCAGCAGCCAAGAAAGCAAAGGCAGACGAGGAGGAGCAATTTCGAGCCGCCGTTGCGAAACTAGGCATTAAGGCTGTGCGCGCGTTGGAAGATCAGCTCGCTATCACGACGAAAATGGACTTTGAGCACGCTTTTAACGGGCAGGCCAAGCAGGGTGTGGCGACGGTGCTGGACCGCTTGGTCACGGCGCAGGAGCAGGCGAGCACGAGGAATCTGCTGCGTGACGAACATGTGCGGGAGCGGGAGGCGGGGAGACAGACGAGTGTTACGGGTATGACGGCGAGGTTGGAAGAAGACATTTAAGGGGTGGATGTGTTTTGGGAGGTGAGCTTGAAACTCTGTATGGACGGTCGAGTGGAATGTGGCGTTTGGTGGTTATGGTGCTACACTAGCATCTCCTCAATGGAGTTTGAAGAAACACAAATATCTCGTTCGATACTCTTCTTTTTGCACTGCTCAACACATGGCAAGCCAGGTACATGCTGGTGCGGCTTGGCCTTTGGGATTGCCAGTGAGAACAAGTAAGACTGCTCTTTTCACATGTTAGCAATTACAACACCTTGCTGCAGCTTAAAAGTCTAGAGATAGAATTATAAACTCCTTAGACGCGCTTTGAGCATTTGCACCTCTTAGCATTTGCTAAAATAGAATTGTTCTACCAGTTATGTGCAGTTCGTCAAATACATTCTACTACACTTCTTCCAGGTTTTGCGCTACCGCGAGAGAACGACATCAACTCATTGGTGCGTGATACCATTTCAGCAGAAGGATGTCAATTGTGAGCACAAGCAAAGCAATCAGAGATTGATTCGTAGATGTGTAGTTATTGCTGATTCGTAAAACTGAGAAAACAGACTCCATGAAGGTAAAATCCCCCATGTATTTGTAGCTGATGTTACATGAGAAGAAACGCTTTCAAAATCCCCTGCCCATGTGCTACGGTCTGTCGTTTTCGGGAAACACCAAGTCTCGATTCTTCGCTTCTGTGTCCTGGAATTCTGTGCAGATGGACGTATCCAGCAAGTGGGACAGTAAAACTTTTCCTGAAACGAATGCCGCTTTGAAGAATACCATATGCCATTGGAAGGCGATGTTTGATCGTCGTATGGTCGGTACTAGCCTGGCGGCCAAGAAGAGTGCGTGTTGGAAGGTCCATGGAGCATGGAGCATGCAAGGTGGCGCTTTGAGAAGGTGACCAGGGAACCAAGATGCGGAGAGACGACTTTGTCAGTCCGACTGAAGACAGATGATCAGTCTTTAATTTTTCCATAGAGGCCAATGTGTTCGTTCCGGACAATCGCCTCGTAGTCGTCCCAAGTCCTCGCCAGTGCGTCATGTCGGTGCAATTGCCAAAACTCACGCCAGGCAGCGCGATCGAGTTTCTGGCCTTGTGCATGTACCTTTGCCACCTGAATCAACCGACATTCTATACAGACACCGACAGAGTCTGGGTTAGCACCATTCTCAATGAGAAACTGTATAGCCGGTATGTAGCGACGGTCCACTGCAAGCTGTAGAGCAGTGCATCCTTTGTCGCGCATCTCTATATCAACGCCATGATTTAAGATGACATGTGCGAGATCATAACGGCAAAAGCGAACTGCTTGGTCAAGCGGCAAATGGCTACCCATCCTGTTTAGGTCGAGAATACCGACCCGGAGAAGAGCAATGAGTCCGCTGCGACTTCCCTCTCGAAACAGAAAGGACACCTCCTCCGTGGATATTGGTAGTCCGTTCGAAGCCTCCAGATCCGCATATGATGGGTCTACAGTCTTCCTGTATTGTAGAACTCTTAGCAAGAAGTCGATGTTGCCGAACTTCATACAGTCGACGACAACTAATTCCATCCTCCAGGAAATTTCCTCAACCTTGGAGACGTTCGCGCGAAGTTGGAATTCGGCAGAGAGAAAATCCAGGATCAAACCTCCTGTCTCGTTGTTGAAAGTTTGAGCTGCTAAAAGAAGAGGGTCAATCAATTCGATGCACAAGCGAGGATTGTCGGTTGGTGCATTACTCAAGATCCATTCCACGATTTTGAGTTTCCCGTTTACGACTGCTGCGTTAAGTGCGCTTGCAAAGTAGCGATGAGGGTCTTTAAACAAGCCCTTTGAAAAGGTTACCAATGACTTTAGTAAGCTTAGATCGCCGACTGCAGCTGCAGCAGGCGGTAACGTTTTTCGAGTAGACCATCCATCAGTGACGCTGCTTGGAGGATTCCTCAAGAGGCAGCGGAAACCTGTGAATCGAGAATCACCTAAGATGACATTACAGACGTCGTTCATATAACGACCTCGCACTGGTTGTAAATGCGAGTCTTCATAACTTAACAACTTGTCGACTAGCTCTTGAATAGGTTTGGCTATACTGGCAAATTCCAGTGACAGTCGTTTGCGTAAGATCGTGCCGCTGTGCATTGAGATAAAGTGATTCCTAGGACCAATGGCAAGAAGATCCTCGATGTTCTGGCGAGTGATGAAGTTGGCATGAATTCCTGTGGCGAAGGTTTCTAGAACAGTTAGCTGTTTCCAATCTTAATATTGCATGTGTACTCACTGCAGACCAGTCGGTATCTTGCTGCTTTGGCGATACCCACGTCCTTCACCAGAATATGTGCAATGTGCTGGCACAGCTCTGGCGGAAGATCGAGCAACTTCATGACCGACGGATTGCTGTTGTGCTTGTATGATGAGTGAGAGGTGTGAGTAGTTGTTGGTGGATGGTAGAGTGTAGAGGTGAGAGTGGTGGTTATGTGAGACGAAGCTGAAAAGGCCTTCATAAACACTCCTCGCTTAAAACGTTGTCATGCGCGACTTCGCGTTCAGTGAAAGACTGTGACGTCAGTGTCGATAAGAAGCAAACGCTGTGAGTGAAAGCCTTCACCTTGTAATCTCTCGGCATCGTGGACTACCAAAGTTTAACGTCTGTGCTATTTCCAAGACGCGGTCAAGAAAACCGAGTATTACGCAGCACTGAAGGCGCCAGATATGATCAAATCGTACCAAGAACAGGCTGGGCCTATGTGTCGGTCAAGCTCAGCAGCAAAAAAGTTGACACCGGATGAGTGAACCTAGTGCAGTAATTCTCAAATCCAAGTCTATTTGAAAGTTCGTGGACTCGAAACCTGATAGCTAGAGCAGGTAGTGTAAAAGTCGAAGCAGACAACATACTACTACTTAGACAGATCAATTACACAGGAAAAAGTCGCATCACGTTAATATCTGGATCTGGCAGATTGCGACTACTAGGATTAGGGAGAAACGAAAGATAATAGATAAAAAGCGAATACTAGAGTATATGACTTGAACCATCCCGTGCTCCACGGCCTCGTAGGTTCGAATCACAATAAACAACTGATGTCTGCTGACATATGGCGGACACCAGAACACGCTTTACTCTGCGATTGAGACCCGAAATGTAATACGCGTTTTGAAGGAAGAGAAGACAAGACAAAGATTTCATCAAAGAGCAGATGTCAGACGTCATAACGCTAACTACTCTCAGTTAGCGAACTTGTCACATACATGAAATCACGTTCCTCTTGCTAGACTCTTACAACTCATTTCCTTGAACATCTGGCTCTCCTATCGACAAAGGTAGTAGCCTGAGGGGTATATCAACTAAGCATCTTCATAGTTTTCACTTGTTCCCTGACTTTGGCTGCAGGTTTATGCATATCTAACTTGCCTCTACTCGCTTCGTCTAAAACGCTCGAGTACCTCGCCATGAAGAGGTCTTTATATCTTGAGTAATTGTGCCAAATATTAAACATCTTCAATCCGAATTATTAAATGGCTGTAATAGAAAAAGTTAGTCCAATCAATCATCACCCCTAGAGAAAAAAAAGAGCACGAGTACAGAATCCAAAAGAATCGAATCAAGAACACTCAACTACCCCACAGTGATGACACTATCCAACCAACTTGCAGAGGTGCCCTTCCCTACCCCACCCCTCAACGCCCACCCCTCACCTCAGCACATTGCCCTTTGCCCCTCCGGTAGCTCCGCAATCCACACTTGCCCCAAACCTTCCCTATTAGGCATTCTCCCCTCAGCGCGTCGTGCCCTGCATGCCCTTACATTTACCCCGTAATACAAAAAAGGACAAGTCGAACACCAATCCACGCCCACGCCCACCCCCATCCACACCCCCTCCCTATTGGGTGAGGCGGCAGATGCAAAAAAATGCTCCCTGCCAGACTCGAACTGGCGACCTTCGGATGTCTACTCTTAGAGTAGTCATGGTCTTAATATGAGACCGACGTGATAACCAACTACACCAAGGAAGCGTGAGACGAATCTTTTTTTTTCCGATGAGGATCTGATGGATTTACGGTATTGTATTTTTTGAAAAAAAATTTCTTGCGCGGATGGGCCGTCTGGTCGATTTGTAGTACTGATTTGGGCCTCGGGATAGTATATTTGGCTTATGAGGGGCAGGTATTCGGTGCGTATGGGGGTCAGAATCACGATATTCGTCAAAACCCATTGTATATGTTTAACCATGTCAAAATGCAAACGCTGTCATTCATTACGTATTACACCCAATATCTATACAACCCAAACCCAAGCCCGCCATTTTGCCCTTCATAAGATGCCCGAAACGCCACAAAGCCAAGCCGCCCAAATCCATCCATTACCCCGTTCATTTTTCTTCCAACAACACATTCCTTTCCCGCCCAACCCCAACTCTACGGCCCCAGTCTCTGCCCAGGCTCCGGCGTCCTTGGGATCCCCGTCATGGGGACGCCGACGCTCGCCGTTGGCAGCACGCCGTAGCGACCATATGTCTTCTGATCGACGCTGACGTAGTGCGGTAGTCTGCCGAGGAGGTTGAGCTTCGTCTCCACCCAGCGCAGGATCTTCTCGTGCGGGACGAGGAACTTGATGTAGCCTGACGCCCAGAGGTAGCCGATGCCTGCGCCGCAGAGGTGGCCGATGAGACTGACGTTTGGGACGATGAGGCTGGTGGCTAGGATGAGGATGAGGGGGGTGGACCATGTAGGGATCTTGTAGGGGCCGATGCTGGAGGGGTGTTAGTTGGAGGGTGGTGGTTGGGGTGGGGGGTGGCGTACTTAAAGGTTGGGTTTGTCTTGTGTGTCTTCATGACCTCTGCGGAGAGGAGGAGGAACACCCATATGCTGGTTTCTGTCAGTTTCCTTCTTCACAAAATGTTAAGGCGCTGCCGCGTACCTTGACCCCATGACTATGGTGTTGCTCCTCAGAACGAACTTCTCCAGCAGCACGTATATGCCGCCTGGTATTGTCCCGAATGCTGACGTTTGGTCAACCGCAGTCCTCAACTCAACATCTAGTAGTTTGCTTACGTCCGGTGAAAAGCGCCAGTGTGACCAACGTCCCAAATTCTGCTTCAAAACGCTCAATGAGGGGTGTTACGGCGAAGAGGTTGAAGATCATGTGGAAGAAGTTGAGGTGCATCAATGGGAACAGATTGAGCCGGTGCACTGCGCAAATAGTAAAGTCAGCTTCTGAAATAAATCTCGTAGCATGCAGTCCTTCCCAAAGACCCAAATACCACGCCCATTCTCTCAAAGGAGGCCCAAGAAGCCGCAGGTCATTCTTCAGGATTTTGAACACCTCCACCACTCCCCCTTCCCTCGTCTTTCTAAAATCCTCCCCAAACTTTGACAGCAAAAAAATCCACATACTCTGCGTAAGATCCATCTTAGCCGGCTCGAGCCGCCCAAACTCGCGCACCCACGGAAACGGAATCGTCGCTATCCATAGCCCAACAATAGCAGTCGCCAACAGTCGCGTGCAGAGGGGTAAGCGAAAGATATAGGAGCGTATGCGCGCGGGATTAAACTGCGGAAACGACGGCATGGCAGTTCGCGACGGGGTGTAATACAGATGGGGAACATGTGCAGGCGCGTCGAGAGAGGAAAGTACCATCTAGGGTCCAGCGCCGCTAGCGCATGTCTTGACCACCAAGACGGCTGCGAGGGATGCGAGGGCGCCGCACACGACACTCGTTTTCCCTGCGGTGCAATTGAGAGGCGGGCAGCATGGCTCTGATATGTGGGTTTCTTTTGTAGATGTATGCCAGGCGAGAGCTGACCTGAATAGCATCGATATTGGCGCTGCGGAGAGATGCCCGCATCCAGAAGATCCCACCTTACCTCTCCGCCTTCTGCATCATCGTCGGCATAGCATGGCTCCTCGTCCTCCCGCTGAACGAATACTCGCGCAAGACGTACGTGTCTGAGAATGCCCTGCTGCCGGGGCAGGTGCACACGTACTTTACAGGCAGTGAGCACAACGTCTTCCGCGCATACAGACATGAGGTGGATGCGCTGTCTGGTACGAGTGTGGAGGAGCGAACACGCCGACTGGCAGAGATATTTCGCTCGCAGAATCTCAAGGTCGCGACCCAAAAGTACAACTACCACGTCTCGAACCGCACCATCGCAAACGAAAACGTATATGCTATCCTCCAAGGGCCCCGTGCCGACGCTACAGAAGCCATTGTCCTGATCGGAGCATGGAAGAACATGGCAGACGAGGTCAACACCTCGGGCGTTGCTCTGGTCCTCACACTGGCCCGCTACTTCAAGCGCTGGAGTCTCTGGAGCAAGGACATCATTTTTTTGGTGTCAGGGGACAGCACGAGCGGGCCGCAAGCCTGGGTCGACGCATACCACGACGGACACGACGAGCGTTATGTTGAAAGCTTGAAGATCAAGAGCGGGGCATTGCAAGGTGCTGTGGCTGTCGACTACCCTGCTGGGCCATGGGGCCATCGATACGACAAGCTACATGTTGTGTACGATGGTGTGAATGGCCAGCTTCCAAACCTGGATTTGTTCAACACGGCTGTGCAAGTAGCAGGCGGCCAGATGGGAGTCGGTGCCGTCATCCAGCGCATGTGGAAACACACAGACACATACCAGGAGCGCCTCACGACGATGCTCCGAGGGATGGTTTCGCAAGGAATGGGCCACGCAACGGGACCACACTCATCCTTCATCCCCTACCACGTCGACGCCATCACGCTTGTCACAGTCGGCGACGGATGGCATGATGAGATGACGCTGGGGCGAATCATCGAGTCGCTGTTCCGCAGCTTGAACAATCTCCTCGAGCACCTGCACCAGAGTTTCTTCTTCTACCTGCTGCTCCAGGCCAACCGCTTCGTCAGCATTGGGACGTACCTCCCCTCGGCTATGCTGATCGCCGTCAGCTTCAGCATCACATCAATCGCGCTGTGGGTGAAGAGCGGGCGTCCAAGCGAGCCTACTGCGAACTTTGCATCCACAAACCCAGAGAGCAAAGCCGCCTCCCACCCCATCCCATCACCGTCCACCTCGGAAAGCGTAGAAGACGATTCCACTCCCGCAAAGCCCTCAGAATCCGAAGAACCCCCCACGGCCGAAGAAACACAAAAACCCGCCGACCCCCCAGTCCTAATCCACACCCCCTCAGGCTCCCTCTCCCTCCTCCCCGCCCCCTCCCTAAAAATCACAGAACGCCACCTCCTCTTCCCCCTCCTCTCCGTCCTCCTCTCCCACCTCCTCGGCCTCCTCCCCTTATACCTCTTCAACACCTGGCCCGCCCCCTCCCTCCCCCCCCTCTACCTCACAGCCGCAAACCTCACCACCCTCCTCCCCCTAGCCATAGCATACTTCCTCGTCCTCGAGGCCCCGCCCACGCCCCAGCAAACTACCCTTGTACAATGTTTCTCCCTGCTACTGCTGGGAATGTGCCTCGCCGGCCTGGCGACGCTGAACTTTAGTCTGAGTTTCCTTGTTGGGGTGTGTACGGCGCCGTTGAATTTCGTGCATAAGGCACGGAGTAAAGGGGGGAATGTGGCGCAGTTGGCGGGGCTGATGCTGGTTAATCCGCTGGTGGTGGTGCAGGTTGGGACGCAATTACTGGGGGGGCGGATGGAGGAGGTGCTGGTCAAGGCTGCGGAGGGGTGGGTGGTGTGGGGACTGTGGACGCAGGTTGTTGTTTGGGTTGTGTGGTTTCCGGCGTGGGTTTGTGGGGCTGTTGTTGTTGCTGTGGGGGTGTTGGAGTGAGTGTTGGCATGGGAAGGGAGTGTAAGATAGGGTTGGGAGGGGAGTGTTGGGGTTATGTATGTTTTGGTTTATGGCAATGTGCTTGGCTCGTGAATTGTTTTGTTTTCGTTTCGTTGGCCATATGCCTTGGCTGGCTCGTGACTACGTAATTGCCTGTCTTATGGCATTCTGCTTGCCGCTGTTCACTAGGCGGAGACAGTTATCTACTCCACGGCATCTCCCGAATAAAAGGCGTTATTCAAGCAGCCCAAACATCTTTACCCACCCCCTCGATCCAGTTGCCGAGCTGGTTGACGCTAGCATCCCACTCCTTCAGCCGTCCCCTCATGCTCTCAATCTGCTTCATATCCAGCACCTTCGGTTGCACCCAGTTGATGCGTGCAATCTCCGCAACCTGATCGATCTGGCCCCTCAGCAAACCCAAGCTCAGCGCCTTCATAATCAGGTGCTCAATCTCCTTTGGCTGCACCTTTGTCTCCTGGGATATCTCGGTGAAGGTCATGGCGCGGTCGTGTGGTGGGCGGCGGAAGACAGTCTCGGTGAGGGCGGAGAGGGAGATCTTCTGGTAGAGGAACGTCTGGTGCTCTTTGAGAAGTGGGACTTTGGAGATGTTGCCTGCAAGCACGTCGTATGCGATCAGGTCACCACGGTTGAAGGCGAAGAGGAGGTCGCGCAGCCATGCGTGAGGCGTGTTGACCAGCGAGTCGAGGATGGGATGTAGGAGCAGCTCGCCGAAGTTGTAGATGGAGTCGGAGACGAGGGCGGCGATGCTGAGGTCGTAGGCGCGGGACTGGCGGTCGCGCAGCTCCAGGTCGTTGAGGTCGACGCAAGCGAGGAAGAGGAGGGCGTTTTTGTAGTAGGCTGCAAACTCGTGCTTTGACTGGGGGGTGTTAGTACCTCGACATGACACACTGCAGAGTATAATGGTACCTTGTAGTACTCTGCGCTTGTGCGGTAGAAGGACGCGTGCACTACTGTCTCTACCGAGTCGAAGCCGTCCAGTATCTGCTCGCACTCGTCCAGCTTCTTCTTGGCACCCTCCTCGTCGCGTATGGCGGGCCGCAGCTGGATGCTGGCGGCAGCGACTGTGGCGTAGACGTAGGCGTCCTGTGAGGCGGGCTTGTTGACGCTCTTGGCGAGGTTGTCGACGAAGGTGAGGCGCTCCTTCTCGTCTGGGGGAGGAGTCAGCATGCACACCAGGACTGCCTTCTTCTACATGTCTAGACGCACCCTTGATCTGCGAGGCCGCGTTGAGCCCCAGCGTCACGAGCTTGAGCTGATTGATCTTGTTGGCGAAGCTCTTGATGAACGTCTCGAAGAAGGGTATCCGCTGCTTGGCACTGTCGGGGTGGTCGAAGAATTCAATCAGCTTGTCCGTCAGCTCGTGCCACAGCTTTCGCTCCCAGTAGTCCTCGAAGGCGATGAAGTACTCCTGCAGCTCCTCGGGCGCCTGGTCCCGCGCGTCGCCCAGCAGGTTTGGGATCGTATCCGTATCCATGGCCATGGTTGTGGTGTGAGTGTGACGGGGAGAGGGAAAGTGGTGGCGGCGAGGTTGCGTGCACGGCGTTTGTCAGTGGGATGGATGCTTGCTAGGTATGGCGTTGCGGCGGAGGCTAGCTATCCAGCCGCGCCAAGGCTATCTTGACGTCCGCCCTTCAATCCAACTGCCTCACCACGGCTGCATGCCACCCTCCTCCCAGCCATTGAACGTCGCAACCATGGCCCTGCCACTCCGCTGTGCGCGCTCTCGAACGGCGTTGTCGGCGCCCTCGCCCGCGATCCGCGCAGCAAACTTCTCGACATCCATGTACCGGCGCCAGCAGCAGCTCAACCACGACGTCAAGATCACCCGGTACCGCACGTGCTACCCGCATTGTGATAGAGGGCTAACACGTGCCCAGGACTGGAAAGCCCATCATCACCGTAGCGGGCGGTAGATCCTCGCTGGGAGGTGCGCAATAGCCCCCATCCACGCCCAACACGACCGCTCACACAAAGGCACAGGCTACACGGCGACCGTCTTCGGAGCCACGGGATTCCTGGGACGCTACATCGTCAACAGACTGGGTGCGTGAATCCATGCCAGAGGAGTAGGGGGATGGTGCTAACGGGAGGAACAGCGCGGTCAGGATGCACAGTGATCATCCCCTTCCGCGAGGACATGGCCAAGCGCCACCTGAAGGTTGCCGGAGATCTGGGTCGCGTCATCTTCATGGAAATGGACCTGCGCAACACGGCCTCGATCGAGGAGGCCGTCCGACACTCTGACATTGTCTACAACCTCATTGGTCGCGACTACCCCACCAAGAACTTCGACCTGGAAGATGTACATGTCGAGGGAACCGAGCGCATCGTCGAATCCGTCGCCAAATACGACATCGACCGCTATGTCCATGTCTCGTCACACAGCGCACACCTCGACTCGGCCTCGGAGTTCTACCGCACAAAGGCCAAGGGCGAGCAAGTAGCGCGCTCCATCTACCCAGAAACCACCATCGTGCGTCCAGCCCCCATGTTCGGCTACGAGGACCGCCTCCTCAACCGCCTCGCCTACCCCTCCAACGTCGTCACCTCAAACTGGATGCAAGAGCGCCTGCGCCCCGTACACGTCATCGACGTCGGCACAGCCCTCGAGCGCATGCTGCAAGACGACACCACCGCCGCCGAAACCTTCGAACTCTACGGCCCCACCGAGTACACCATGTCGGAAATCAACGACCTCGTCGAAAAAGAAGCAATGAAGAAGCGCCGCCACGTAAACGTCCCCAAACGCATCCTCCAGCCCGTCGCCCACTACGCCAACAAATTCCTCTGGTGGCCTGTCCATTCCCGTGATGAAGTCGAGCGCGAATTTATCGATCAGACGATTGATCCTAGTGCAAAGACGTTCAAGGATCTCGAAATCGAGCCTGTCGAGCTGAAGAGCTTGACGTTTGAGTATCTGAAGGGGTACCGCAGCTCGTCGTACTATGATCTGCCGCCCATGTCGGAGAAGGAGAAGAGGGAGGAGAAGAAGTATTTGCATGTCATTGATGATCAGTAGATGGCTTGAACTTTGTATATATTTGTGGGGGTTTAGTACCGCGACACTAGGTAGTCGGGGAATTGACGTTTTCGTTTGTGATTTGCATACATGTGTGGTTGTGGTGATGTGGTTCAGTTGTGAGTATATGAAATTAACAGCACGGTGAATACTAGTATACGTATCTACCCCCTACAAATCAAACGCCCAATACTCCCTGACCCTCATGCATCTGACATCAATTTAGCCAAGTTCCTTACTATCAAACTCTCTATTCTACTCCACTCTCTGAACAACGCCCCCCACTCCTTTCAAGCGTCTCCCCCAACCCCAGGTCCAGTAGATAGGATACGCTGGGTACGTGGCTATGTAGTCATCCACCACAACCTCTCAATTCACGAATGTAGGCGGATGGATACCTTGGTGCTTTCTTGTTGAGGCTGTAATGTAAGGTGGGGTGGAGGGTGATTTGTGGATTGAAATGGGCTGAGATAAGATGATGACAGGTTGGTGACGGGGCGTTAGATGGGTTACGGATGTTAACGGGGCGTTAGATGGGTTGCGGATGGTGACGGGGTGTTGGACGTAGTGTGTAGGTAGAACGGTAGGCCTTGCGCAGAGGGTTTTTGCGTCCGAGGCGTCGCGCTCCGGGATGCTGCCGCCGACGAGGTGCAAGTTACGACGCTGAGATATGTGTCGAGTTCAATCCCTAGGCGACAGGAACATGAATGTAACATGCTGGATTTCTGGAAATGTGTAGCCCGTCGTAGTTGGCCTTGATGGGCCTCTGGGTAGATGTTGGGCCAGGTTCAACCGATCCTGATCTCGCGCCTGGTGCTCGGGAAATGATGCTTGAGATCATCCAAAGTGCCGGGTTGGGGGTAGGCACTTGACGTCTGCCGATGTGGGGCCATTTTTAAGAGGCCAACTCTCTCGTATACACCGTTTTGCATCCAAACAACTAACCCGTATTTGCTGTTGAGAATTATACAAGAAAAGACACGGTGATCGCGCAGTGCGATGTAAAGCTCGTCCTGTTCATCAACCTTGGGCGTGAGGAATAGTTCCCAATACTTTGTATCATGCTCAGGCTGTGGTTCGGTACGTGAGGACATCGTACTTGTTATCGCATAGTTCATATACGAGAATACTTTGGACGTACCCTCCCGGAAGTAGCTGAACTTGACCTCGAGAACCAACGCTTCGATGCGCAAAAACTTTGTATATCCTGACATCTCGTATTCTTGTTCCAGCGAAATGCTCGCTATGAGTTCTTCTGTTAGGACTTCGGTCGTGCCGTTATTTTTCTCCACATAAAAACAGCTTGGTGCGTTGTCGTCGTCGTCGCTCAAGTCCACGGACCAAGCCACAGGGCTGTTCCAGCCAGCCCAAGACCAGCTCGGAAATTCTGAGCCTCGCGTCGTGGCTTGATTTGTGTAGGTGTACCACGCGAGCCCGTGACCCAACGCGAGATATGTTTGGTTTTTGCAATACGGAACCTCCCTTTCCACACTGAAGGCTTCGGGATTGATTGGTATTCCCCAGTACTGATACACTGGTTTAGTGCTGCTAGCAAATGACCTGAGCAGTCCTCGCATAGCATTCAAGGCATCGGAGCTGTTGGTCAACTCGCGTCCCGTGTAAGCAATAAGGTGTTCACTGAGGTTCATCCTAGGGACTTTGTGACTCATGCCGCCATGAATCAAGCCGTGATGGTAAGAGGACATATTTCTCAGGTCGATATCCAGAAACTCGCAGCAGCTACCACCGCCGCACTCAAAAACCACTTGTTCCTCGGTGAACATCAGACTTCGGCGCGAGAAATACGCCTCCTGGTATGTCCAACCTCTCTTTGACCAAGGTGATTCCTGGACAGCGTCCTTGAAATTCAATGAGCCTGAAACCCAGGTCGTGCCATTGATGTTGACCGAATGCGTGATTCGGGGCCGACTCCCAACGCCAGGAAGTCCAAAAGATGAGTTATCGCCGGCTGCAGCAACTATTGTGAGAGAAGCCCAATTGTAGATCTTATCCATAATTGACAGCTGATGTTGAAGCTCACGAACCACAGATTGGTTGATACAGTACTTGTCTACCCATAAGTAGCGAAACCCCAATTGTGTTGTGACCTTGATAGCATCCTCTATCGTGTTTGGCAGAGGTTCAGGCAGTAAGTCTAACGAGTCTTCGCAGGATTCGATTATCGGGTTTTCTTGTGTCGGTGGTCCCCCCCATACATAACTGAGGGCTACATAGCGAAGATCAGGGGGCGCTGGAATTATCTTCCTAGTAGTACAGTCGATGACTTTGACATTTGAATTCTCTGGGTGCCACCTCAAATTTTCCGTTGATGGTGAAGAGCAGAACGAGTGATGATCCTCGCAGAATGTGATCCACTCCTTCAGCAAATCGGTATTGATATAATTCTTTTCTAGGGGCCGAAATCTGACTAGCTGGCCAAAAATACCATCATCATCATTAAGTGGATGAATAAATCTTAGACCGGATACACTAATACAAGCAGGATATTGTCTCGATATTTTCCCTCTTGGATAGAAAGGATCCAAAACAAATCTTAATTTAACAGCAGTATCCGCAACCGCTTTGACATCTCGAGCTAGCGCGATGGAGGCGAAGAATAGGCAGAGTGGACACGTTGAGCCTTGTTCGATGCGTACACTTCCCGTCCTGATGGTTCTGAGATCGATGGCTCGACATTGTGGACAGAGGTCCTCTGTGTTCCACTTGGTAGCTTGGAATTCACTAACGGCCGTCGCAGATATGCTTCTTTTCGACCTGAGAGGTACAGGCAAAAGTGACGTGTTCGCAGCCTTAGCCATGCTGCAGTGGGCAAAAGTTCAAGGTTGTAGGAAGAAGAGACCAACGAATAGCGTATGATTTGAAGGGGAAATGACAACAATACTGGAATTGTGTTCGAATGCTGCAGATATATGTAGGCAGATAGAGTTGGGGCAGTGCAGTTTCCAGCTGAACCGTAAGGCTGCCGTTCGAGAAACCAGGCTCAGCCTGATGGCCAACATCACAAGATCACTGTCCACTTACATCATACACCCCCAGCTTGTTTCACAGCGTAAGGCCTAGAACACGATTGGTTCTATAACACACGTAGGATAAGCAGCCAGAGGCTGAGCTCCAGCGGTATTGGTGTGATTGACTACGTGTCATTCATTGATAAGCCTGAGCTGAAGCCTCGAGAAAAGATCGCGTTCGTGTGAGGTTAGCCTTATACCGATAGTGTTGCGATGTTTGTTTGATCACATCTCGATGCTAGAATGCGATGCAAGTCAAAACCATGTGTCGTCATCGTCACCCGAAACTAGCG
Organism: Dothidotthia symphoricarpi CBS 119687; assembly: GCF_010015815.1. Lineage (NCBI taxonomy): Eukaryota > Fungi > Ascomycota > Dothideomycetes > Pleosporales > Dothidotthiaceae > Dothidotthia > Dothidotthia symphoricarpi. The sequence goes on along the minus strand of NW_022985016.1, from coordinate 1,288,242 downwards.
TATTTGTCCAGCCGAGCGCTAACTAAGCCTTGCAGATCTACAGGTCCAAGCTCAACATTAGTCTTCTTCAAGACCATGATATTCTCTCCCAGATCTACACAACCGCCAACATGGAATTCCAACGAGGAGAGCGTGTAAACCTAAACTTTGACACCGGCGCAGTCGAGAAGTTGGAACCAGAGGAAGACTATGAGGCCCCAGCATCTGCATTTCCCTCCTTTGTAGGCGACATACTGGAGCGCGATTCTGCTTCAGCCAGCCCACCAGTCGCGCCCTCACTCAAGACGAATGTAAACGGATTCCCCGCGCACAAAAAGCGCGTTCCTAGAGTTTCGGCGTTCAAGCAGCAACGCGCTGCAAAGGAGCAACAAGCTTCGTCGATAGCAAAAACGCAAGATGCACCTAAAGCAGGCACAGGCTTTGATGCAAATGACGAGAAGAAAGCTATAGATGAGGAGAATATGCAGCGGCTTGATGCCATGTCTGAGGAAGAGATTGAAGAGGAGCGCAGAGAGTTGATGTCGAATCTCAGTCCAGCTCTGATACAGAGACTGCTTGCACGGTCTAATATAGATGACGGGAGCAATGAACGAGATCTTTATCCTGAAGACGCAAAGTCTCCACCTCCTGCGACTAAGATCGACAAAGTAGAGCCGAAATCGCCTAGTACGAACACAAAAAAGGTCTCCTTCGCGCCCACAGAAACTCCACAAGAAGCTTCGCCTCAACCACCGCAAACCACAGCCTCCCCATCCACATCCACTACAACCCCCACACCAGACGCCCTCCCCACAGAGCCCACCGAATCAATACACTTCCCCACGCCGCCCCAACCCCCCGACCTCGACCCAAACGACCCCTCCTTCCTCCAAAACCTACACGACAAATACTTCCCCACACTGTCCCACAACCCCAACGCCCTCACCTGGATGACGCCCATCGACCCCACGGACAAAACCTCCGCCTACCACCCCTCGCAAACCGCGCTCAACGCCTCAGACCTACGCTTCGACTTCACCGGCGCGCTCCTCGCGCCCAGCGTCGCGCGCTCGATACCCAGCGACAGGGGCCTGCATCATCATGCTGCCGCGCCCGAGGCCGCGGGGTACACGATCCCGGAGTTGGCGATCACGGCACGCAGCGCGGTCCCGGCGCAGCGGTGTGTTGCGTATCAGACGCTGGGGCGGATATTGTATAGATTGGGGCAGGGCGAGTTTGGGGAGGAGAGGGCGGGGCAGAGGACAGATGGGCCGGTGCAGGTTGCGCAGGATCCGGGGTTGGCTGGTGATGAAGAGGGGGAGGATGATGAGGATGAGGTGAGGAGTGCGATGGCGACGGGGTTGTGGACGTGTATTGATGAGGGGCGCGTTGTTGAGACGATGACTGAGGAGGCGGGGAGGGAGAAGGGACATCTTACTGCAAGGACGTTTGCGCAGGAGGCGCTTTGGAATTGGAGGAGGGGTGGGGGGCGGAAGAGACATGCTGTTTGAGTGGGGAGGTGGTTGAATGGGAAAACGGAAATTACTGGTTATGAGCCTTGATGCATTGGGTGGAGACAGGACTTTCCCTCATATACATTCGAGGGGATGGACTATCAATCAACCTTCATAACATCTATCGTACTGCGCAATGGCCACGAATACCCAACACCTAGTAATACCAGTCGTGAATGATATGTAATGAAACCCTGCCGAATCCATGCAGTTCAAACACCCCATCTACAACCCATCCAGGGCGCAAAATCTCTCATTCTCAATATCATACCCGTCGCCCGCATGTACATCCAGTCGAATCTCCTGCACAGGCTCCTCGTCCACGTCGAGGTCCCAAGGGATCCGAAAATTGTCCTCATCTTGCGGCACAGGCTGGTCCTGCATCTCATCGACCCCTCCCAACAAAGCTTGTGTCTGAGCTCTCTTATGCGGAGACGCCAAACGCCCACCACGCCTTTTCCTATTCACCATAGAAATGTAGTTTTCCGTTCTTCGCCAACGCGTAATGGAGACCGGGTTGTTTCTCATGGGAAACTCCCTGCAACACGTCCACGTTAGAATCGGAATTGAGAAGAGGGAGGTCATGAGAAGGCCCGCAAAAGCGAGCTTACTCCACGTCCACGCCATCCAAGACCGGGATGTTGGTGACAGTCGGCTCCATCAGTGGTGGGCGATCGTCATCGGCGTCCTGCATCTCGACGTCGTTGGCTGGTTCTCTCTTCACGGCCTGGGTGAGCATATCGACCAGGTCTTCGCGAATGTAAACGACACCGGTACTGCACGGTGGCGGATTGGTCTGCTCTTGTGTGAAGATTTCTTGCTCGTCGACCGCATCGACACTTGAGTCGTTGTATTTGCGCCACATGTTACTTTGGAAGTCATAGATGTATATCCAGTAGTGCCCACCGTTAGGGGGCCCACGATGTGTGAAGACGGCGTGCAAGCGGTAGGGGTGGTCGTTGCAGTCCTTGAATATAGTGTCGATTTCAGACTCCAAGCCGGCCATTGCCGCACTGATCTCTTCCAACTCTTTTCGAAGAGACTTGGCTTTTTCGTGGAGCACATCGGAAAGTTCAGGCGGTGGTGTGGGTAAAAGACGTTCTCCTGCGTTCCCAGCCTCCTTCGCAAGATCAGCAAGAAAGGAGCCAGTTTCCTCAACAGCACTTGCAAGATCGACTCCTTGGATCTCAGTTGTCTGGAATTCCTTTTGTTGTTCACCGAGCACACGAAGCTCTTTTTGTTTCTTCCACTGGGCACGGCGGAGCTCCAAAAGCTGCGACTCAGCCAACGATTTCGTTTCCCCGAGGTACCGGTCCAGATGCAATGTTGTTTCCAAATCAATCTGCACACGGTCATACACCTGACCTTGTTTTCGATCATATTGTATGCGACGAAGATTGATGATCTGGATTGGCGCAGCCTTGGCAATGTACTCAAATTTGGTTATACCATTCTCGAGGTCACCAAGCCCGAAATCATCATCCAAGGCAGCGTATATACTACGTTGTCGCCCTCCTGGAGAGACCAAGAAGTGGTCTCGGAGCTCGCTTAAGTTTAGCACTCCTTCTGGGGTGTTTCGGACAACGGTCACGTCACTGAAGAACAACTTTTTCATCAAATCGTCCTGTTCGCCATCGCGCAGAACGCCTTCGCCTTTGAAAGCACATGACAGCAGATCAAGGATGTTGGTCATGACTTCCGCAGCGTCTTGTTGTCGCGCGCTTTCTTCGATGTTGCCAAGTTTGGTTTTAGTCTGAGCAACAGGACGTGGCGGGATTGGAGGTGGACGTGATGGTGGTATAGGTTTATCGCTTGTTCCATCTGCCGCCAAATCCATGGGTTTTGTAGACGTATCGCTTTTCGCAGTTTCATCGTTGTCATCGCCCATGACTGAATCGGCAGGAGTAATAGTAGGTGGGTTCTCGTTGCCACTTGGAGGAAGTGTAGGACCAACGACTGCCATGCCATCGATGGAACCAAGACCAGCAACGTTGCCTTCAGCTTCTGGAGCCTTCTGGGAAGTTTCTGGACTGTCGGTCCGGCAAAGCGCCAAAGCTGCGAGATCAATTGCGGGCTGTACAGTATCGGTAGGCGCAGTGATCATATGCTCGAAGAACGTACGCAATTCACGCACGACTAGATAGGTTAGCAGTGTTACGAAAGAGATGATTGTCGAACCTACATTTCTGAGCAATATCCACCCTATGCGCAGTGACAGCGACGCGCCCCACTATTTTACCTTGCAGTGCCTCTGGTGAAGGGTCTTGCATGTGGTTGTCGCAGTCCAAAATGAGCTCTCGCAGAGGCTTGATGGTGAACAGAAACTGAAGAACGCTGTTCAGATAGCAGGTATTGCCAATATTGCGGCAGCCTACAGGCCAAGTATCCAGAGGGTAATCATTCACTCTCGCATTTGGCTGGTTGGACTTGTTGCCGAAGTTTTGGGCTTGATCGTTTTCGATCAGCGCGTAAGCTTTCCTAAGCTTTTCGACGTCGCCTGGAGCAGCGTAGGTGATTGCAGTATTCATGACATCGAGACTAACGCCGGAGGTCCTGTCGTTGAACTGAAATAAGGCATACGCTTCTCCCAAATCCATTTCTGGTTCGACCATGGTACCATACTTTAGATAGTGACGTAGTCGCTGGCTGTTGCGCTTCTCCGCTATGATGGATACTGCCTTCCGAGCAGTCTCTTCGCATCCGGGGCTATCTTGCAGCTGGTAAAAGTCAGTATCCACGTCAGATATGGCTACAGACAATAACGCTTAGGTGCCCGGATAGAACATACCTTGATAGTGTACAGAGCCTCAACAAAGTCATCAGGTTGACCAGGATCTAAGTTCAGCCAGGATAGTGCCTGCTCGTAAGTTTCAAGTGAGTCTGCGGCTTCGGCTCGGATCAGTGCGCTATCGCGCACATCGCCAATGATCCGAAGCTGTTTTCGTGCTTCTTCGACCAGTGATGGACTGATGTCAGAAAGACGAGACTTGAAGACACCTATGATATGGTCGTCGTTGATCGCGTTCGCATGAGCGGGCTCGATACCAAAGTAGCGATAGGCAGCATAGGCTTCGCGTCTGCTGACGAGACCCTCTGAGGCAAGTATAGCTACTTGTGTTTGTAAGAAGTCGCTATCACGGCCCATAGCAAGATCTTGAATGCATTCATAGTAGTATGAGATGTTGGAGAGGTCTGTTGCACTTTGTCGGCTGTACGCAAACAAGATCAGAGGATCTGAGAAGTCGCCCACCGCGCCGAGACTTGCGTAGTAAGGATGGTCTTCCTCTCGGTTTGTACTTCGCGTCTCGATGCGACCTTTCACCTTGTCATAATCATGGCATGCTAGCGCCCTCTCGATGTCGCCTCGCGAAGGTGTAGGATATGTAGGTTGGTACTTGGTGTCGACACGATCTACCTCTGGGATGTTTGTTATGATAGTGCCCAACTCGTACCGAGCATCTTCAATGGTATTACGCAACGTCGATTCCAGAGGATTATTGGGCTCTTCAGGCTTGGGCAGGTACCAGACTTCTACCTTGTCCTCGCCATCGCCATCTTCGCGACCCTGAGTGAATCCAAGTCTCTTGAGTATAGCATCGCAATCCCTACCAAACGCCGTGAGGAACTTGCGGTTCAACAGCGGAATGCGTGACTTGCCCCTGACAGGGTTCAAGGAATCCCCCAAGTATGTGTTGAGGAAGTCGGGAGCGTCGACTCGGCGGGCCATTTTCATGTCGGTACGATCGGCAGACATCTGTTGTGCAACCTCCAGCCTTCTCCTGAGTTGGGCCTGGTTGGTCAGGAGCTCTACGTCTGAATCGGAAAGACGAGGCGGCTTCATCTTGATCTGCACATTGACTGGGCACTCTGGCGCCGAGCAGCGGAATTTGAACATCTGCGAGCCTTGTTGGAGCCCCGAACCGTTCGTCGCATGCGAGACATCTTCTTCTTCGAGCAAGAAGTGGTGTATTGGGTATTCGTGATCACCCGTCTTGCACGGTCTTGTCTTGGAGCCATCGACGCTACTGAAGTCTACGACCACGTCGATGTGCCAGCGACATGACGAGCAGTAGGAGGCTACTTTGTAGACGGTGGTTTGGTCTGGGTCTTCGCCGGCGCGTGGCAGCTGGCACTGCTCAATCTTGTTGAGGAGGCCGTGACGACAGTTCCTTTGGGGCACCGCAGGCTGGGCCGGTCGATTGGGGTCGTGCTGTGGCGGCGCGCTCGTCAGCAGGTTGCGGCCTGCTCGCTCTTCGAATCGCGCGTCATATGTGAGGAGGTCCTGAAGTAGCCGTGGGGCTGTCTTGCCTGTAGAGACAGCAATGGTCAGCATGTGCTGGCAACCAAGCTTGCGGAGACTGTACCAGGCGCCATGACTGCTAAATATGGTGGTGGGGAGAGTAATAGTATGAGTGGTGCTATGGTGGAGAAGCAGAGAGTCGCGTAGGTTACGGATGGCGCACAGCGCACAGCATGCAGAAGAGTCAAGTAAACAGTGAGCAGGTGCGACTGAGGGCGTCTAGACAGAGAGAAGCTATCTGTAGGCGGCAACCAGGTTGCGACGTGCAGTATGTCTGCTAACAGCCGCCACACAATCACAGGCAAGCGTGTACCAAAGACGGGCTGCAAGCGAGAGCAATCAGCTTGTCACATGGAGACTGATATTGGAAATTTCAGAACACGAAGCTTGAGGCATTCAATGCGACACTTGGAGACGCAGTGTGACCTCAGGGCGATGATGCCAGAGCCGCGAGTGCTAGCACCCTTTGGCCTTAGTGTGGTGTCACCTCCGCCAAGCCCATCTCTCGAACCCTCACGACATCTCGACGGGAGCGCTCAAGACGATACCGACGCCCACTCTGCTCGCCATGGCCGACGAACACGCCACCTACCACCCGCAGGACGCTCTCGCGAACACAGGAAGCACAGTTTTGCAGCTCACCGCTGTTGGCGCCGTCATTGCCGGCGTACAGAACACCCTCCGCAAGCAGAATGTCGGCGCTATGGGCATCATCACTCGCTCGGGAGGGATAATCGCCCTCTATGGTCCGTAGCCATCCAGTCGACCTTGGTTGGAGCTGTATGGAGCTAATTGGCTGCAGCCGGTGTGGGAGCCGCCTACCAGTTCACCAAGGACGTGACCAGCAACCTGCGACACAAGGACGACGTCTACAGCGAAGCGATTGCCGGTTTTGCGGCAGGCTCCGCTGTTGGCGTTGCTAGTATGTGTGCAGAAGCATTGGCCTAAGACAGAGCTAATCGTGCACAGGGCGGAGTCTTCCTTTCATGCTCGGCGCTGGAGTGGCCTTCTCCACCGTTATGTCCGCGTACAGATATACAAATGGCTTTAGGGGTCCTGGGTCTCTCGAGACAGACGAAGACGAGGTTGCGCGAAAGGAAGCGTTGAGGAAGGTATACCGGCGACCACTATCGGAGACCATCGAGCAGCTGGGCGAAGGCCGAGGTAAGCACATCACTCATACAGGGAAATCTCAAGTTGAACATGACAGGTATCTATGCTCCCGGCTACGACGAGAGGAGGCGACAAAGGCTGCTGGAGAAGTATGGAATCGATGTGAAGGCAGCGCAGGAGTAAAGCTCGACACCACACTCTTTCCTTGGAGTTCACAACAATACCAGATAGCGATCCTGGAAACCTGGGGCTTTGCAGCCCTATGTAAATACTACCTTGATTATTCTGCATCGAAATTGCTACTTTCTCCCTTGCTCGACACGAACAAAGCCTTGAGCTTCACAAAGGACTTCCAATGCATGTGGAGGGTAAGGAGGTCAGGTTTATCTTTTTCGCGACGTGACAATTCCCCTTCTCATACAGTAATCTGAAACCTTGGTTCATCGTTCAATGCGTTTGTAGAGGTATACCTTCTCAATGGTATTGATAAAGTCCACAACGTATGGTATACACAGAACCTGCAGAAATGTTAGACACGTCTGTAGATCTGCATTTCACACCTACTCTCTCGTGTGTATATGTACTGCATCGTGGAACTGGAGCTGTAGTACCTATCAATCAAATGCGGGGTATGTGATTACCCCTCAACCTCAGCACCTTGAAGCTTTGTGTCGAATACGATACGATACATGACGCGTGACTTCACCCACCTAGACCATATTAACATGAATCTCTAGAAATTTGCCTTATACGTTGTTTTGCGCGATGGGCTCGTCGGCCATGGACGCGTTTTGTTCTTTCACCCCACCATCACCATCCCCAAACCTACAACTGTCTTTCTGACTTCAATTGTCCACCAAGCCGTGTGAAGGCTGCAAAGCATCTTTGACATCTCGCCTGTTTATCTGTCAATTCAACATAGATTGTAGTTTCCACCCAAGAGCATCATGGCAGCAACGCAACCGCAGGCAGAGGCCGGGCTGAAAGAGTGTTTCTTTCGCGACTTTCAGGTTGGGGTCACAGGTGAATATGCCAGTCCCGATCATATCTGAACTCTATCTCATACAAACAGCTCTGCAGGAGCAGATGGAGCGCTTGAACCAGACCCCTTCCGGGGATGAGCGCAGCAATGCCATAGACCAGTGTCTCGCGGGCATAGACCGTCTTTCCCATGAAGTCAAAGATGCTTCAAGCTACATTCCCGCATACGACCAACGGACATACAGCCAGGTACTGCTGTTCCTGAATTCCAAACGTAGCTTGGAAACTGATCTCTACAGACGGTCAAAGGACTCTCTGAGAAGCTTCAGACAATACGCAACTCGTTCAATCCACCCAAGAAGTTCGCATTCAAGTCGCGCAAGAGCGCGCCCGCAAAACCTGCGCCCAATACTACGGATTCTGACACGTCTGTATTGACAACCAATCCCTCGGATCAAGAAAAATCGATTCTACCCTCATCGCCTGGTCGACCGCTGTCAAAGGAGAAGGTTCAAGAAGAGGCCGATCCAAGTCGTATAGAAGAGGCCGATCCAAGTCGTATAGAAGATGACGGCATATCGGATCTAGCAGGAGGGTCTGGAATCCGGAGACCATCCTTCTCATCCGCTACCAAAGTCACCATATCAAACCACAAAGACCTACACATCGCGCTCCCTATATCAGCCTCCCACGCAACAAGCTCAGGTACCATATCGAACCTGCAACACTGCACCGTCGACTTCTCGGCCACAACTAAGAATGGATCACCTTTCGCCTCTCTGTATCTCAAGAACATCAAAGATTCCCTAATCATATGCGGCCGATCTGGTCCGGCGCATATCACAGGTATACAGGATAGTATCATAGTGACTGCATGTCGCCAATTTCGTATGCATGCTTCAAAGAACGTGGTTGTGTATCTGCACTGTTCCAGTCGGCCTATTATCGAAGACTGTGAAGATATCAGGTTTGCGCCGTTGCCGGAGATATATGTATGTGGAAAGCTGCGTGGAGAAGTGTTACTACCAAGATTCTCGCTGATGGGTATGTACAGACAATGCCGGAGATCTCAAAAATTTCCAATCAGTGGGATCAAATCGACGACTTTGGATGGCTGAAATCGGAACCGAGTCCACATTTCACTCTCCTGACTGAATCTAAGTGGACCAAGAACGAAGTGTGGGAGGACGTAGGATCGGACCAACAACAATTGAGCTTGGATGATGTGCTAAAGATCGTGAATGTGCGGCATTGAACAAAGATCCGAGACGATATGAAGGATTTCACGAGTATGGAATAAAAGTGCATCTACCTCCAACGCTGCATGGGATGCATTCTGAGTTCGTACGTGCTGCTTATTCTCACGAACTATTAAATCATTACCAAGTCCCATGTCATGCTTTCCCATAGGGCAAACTCGACTGATAGAGCACCAATCATCTTATGTTGTAAATCCGGTTATGTCGAAGCATGCTGACGTCAAAACATGCATGTTCGCTGAGTTGCTCCGGAAACCAAAAACAGTTTGGGCACGGACAGCGTTTATTTTGGGCAAGCGCCAACACAACGAACTCTTCTCCTTTGGACGCGAGACCCCACAACCCTACGCGCTCCACACATCGACAATACGCAACCATCACAATGTACCCATATACAGCGGGTACGCCGTGCCCTGCGCCGAATCCATCATTCTCGAGCAATCGTTATAACGACTATGGGCACCCGACGTCTGTTTACGCGCCTAGCTATGCACCAGACGACACAACCGCGAATATTGAATACACAACAGAGCTGCAACCACAAGCAACACTACACAAGGCTAAGCCACGAAGACCGATGCGCGCCATGCGCAAGTCCGCGTTCAACCCGTCGCTGGACATTTTCGAGGATGTCGCGCACGAGGAAGAACAGCAGGCAGCTGTTGAGACGAAAAGCAGAAGCCGCGCATCTGTAATGCCAGAAGGCGCAAGAGTAAAGAAGAGCACGATACTCGCGCATCCGGCGCAGAAGATCCACAAGGCTGTGGCGCCTGGTCAAGAGCCGCAAAGTCTCAAGCCACAACGGAGACGCGTCTCGCAGATGCTTATGGAAAGACAGACAGGAGATGTCAACGCGACTCTACAGCTCCAGGAGGACTTGCTGGAGAAGAAAGAGCTTAGGAAGCAAGGCCCAAAAAAGGATCCGCGTCGAAGGACTATCTATGTTCCATCAGACGATACCACGTTCATGACAATTCATCCTGGACAGTCTCTAAATCCGGCGCAAGGCTCAGGGGAGAAGTCACCTGACATGGGATTCGACCTAGTGACATTATCGGAGGAAGATGACAGCCTTGTATCCGCGCTGAAGAAAGAAGATAATATTCCCAAGAACCCGCTGGCCGTGCCACCCAGGCGTGGTCCTTTGAGTTCCAGCTCGCGCTCGGTCCAGAGTGTCTCTTTCTCGAGCGACGTGGCGGGGTCGGGTGGTGGAAAGGAAAACCTGCCGCCAGGCGCGGAGTTCATAGAGCGAAAAGGAGTCACCACACATATCGAGATCAACTTTACCAAGCCAGAGACGAAGAAACCTGCAACGAAGGCGCCCAAAGCTCACTCCAACCCGTCAAAGGGGTCTGATGCTATACTCCAGGCAAAGACAAAGTTGGAAGGCAGCCAGAAACGATTACGACCCCAGGCCAGTTGCGAAGGTATGCCGGCAAAATCTATCAAGGCTAGGGCAGACGGAACCGCCCCCACAGCAAGCAGCAGAACCTCTTCAAGAGCAACAGTCAAGACCACCAAGCCTAGGACCTCAAGGCCGGCTCGTGCGCCGCTATCGTCCTCCTCGCCTTTCCGTACTGAAAGATCTCCGCCTGCTGCTATACGCCGCCGCAAGGTAGAGCAAGGATCGCCCACCATCACCATGATGCATATCGTTGGCAAGCCGACAGCACCGCAAGAGAAGTACCCGGTTCTGAAGGAGGATCTGACCCGACCAGAGCTATACGAGGATAATTGGCTCACGTATCAGGAAATTGCCATTACCCAACTCTTGAACTCAATATTCGAAACCTCGGATCAGGATCAAAACACCGAGCAGAGCCCCAAGGAACTAAGAAGGAAGATGCTGGAGCTATATCACGAGCCGTCGATGCCATCATTGCACAAGCGCTTGCAAGCATCGCTGCAGTTTGGCGCGCTGAGTATACCCAAGGATCTCCTGGCCCAAACGCTACGATTGAAGGATGATGTTGGTCTGCGCAAGAAGTTTTTGAATCTATGGACAAAGTCATACGATCTGAAAGCGCTCCGAGCAGCAGCTGAGGCCATTGTTGGGCGTCAGATCACAACTCCATGCCGGCTATCGACTGGCTCTGTATGCTCCGACGATGGTTCCCGCATGTATCGCGCAGAGCGACGAGCAATCGAGAACTTTCTGGATGCTTTCCTCATCAAGAACGAGGATGCCGTTCGTGTCAAATCTGGAACTGGTAGCATCGCCAGCATCGCTCGCGGTGACAATGATTTCGGGTCTCCAGGCTGGTCATGGAGGCGGACTGCCATACGAAGCTTGATGCTTGTATTGCTTCTCGACAAGGCCAAGATAACCAACGTCGTTCCTGGCTGTCTCTTCCAGACAACATCGCCGCACAAAACATCTGTTGAGATCCTACACCAGCTGTCGACCTTGATACTTCCCTCGCTTGGCGATATCACCCGGCCGCTCAACCATCTGAATTTCAAGGTCGGGCATATGCAGTACCCACTCCAGGAGTACACATACAGTATCGACAATATTGCGATCGAACTCCGCGACGGCATCATTTTGACTCGGCTTGTTGAGCTCATGCTCTACTCTCCATCAACACTGGTTGCGCAACAGGAAGACACAGTCACGGTTACCATGCCTTCCGGCGAACTTTTGACCAGCTCTTTCGACTTCTCGCAAAAGGACAGCTGGGTGCTGTCGCAACATCTCAAGTTTCCAGCTATCGGACGCCCGCAAAAGCTTTACAATGCTCAGATCGCGCTCTCGGCACTTTCCGGTGTCAAGGGTATTCCAATTCAGGCAGTCGGTGGCGTTAGAGCCGAGGATATCATTGACGGACATCGCGAAAAGACCCTGGCACTTCTGTGGTCGCTCGTTGGAAAGTGCGGGCTTGCAAGTCTTGTGGACTGGCCGCAGATTGTGAAAGAGACGGAGCGCTTCCGTGAGACGTGGTATACCCGCTGCGACAACTACCAAGAGCGAGACCTGGATTCGGAAGACGATGATGCGACTACCGAACTTGGAGAGGGGTTGGAATATCATAAGCGCCTCTTACTTTCGTGGTCCCGATCTATCGCTCGCCTCCATGGCCTCCGCGTCACAAACCTGACGACTAGTTTTGCGGACCCGAAGGTACTTGAAGTGATTGTAGATACCTACCTCCCATCGACACTCACCACGACTATGGAGACTGGCAAGATGGGGCTGGTAGCAAAGTTGAAAGCAGTTGGCTGCTCCACATCCTTCATCTCGCTTTTCATGCCGCAACACGCCTCCGGACGTTCTATCCCATCGAAAGACTTTACACTTCTGACTCTCTCATTCCTGGCCTCTCGCCTTCTGCCACTCTCTCTCAAACACCGCGCCGCATCGATCATTCAACTCGCGTACCGCCGTCGTCTTGCTCGCCGCGAGATTGGACAACGCGTTGCTCTCATGAGGATTGCGCATGAGTGTGCCGCTGTTGCACAGAAGAGGGAGCGCTTGGTGCAAGCCGCTACCATCATGCAGCGACGCTGGAGGGGCGTTCTGGAACAGAGGAGACTCCAGTTGGAAAGCGATGTGATGGCTTTCCAGGCACTTGCCAGGGGTTGGGCGATCAGACGATGGGCGAGGAGGGCTACCGCTGGACGGGTTGGAGGAAAGGAGAAGGTGAGGCGGAGGTGGGGCGGGTGGTAATCTTGTGAGGACCATCGTTCTGGTGGAGATCGCAGATTGAAGTTCCATCAAGGTTTTCGGTTTGGTGTTTTGGTGTTGGTTGGGAGAGACATACTCTCGCCTTGGGTCTAGGTGTTTTTCCTTTGGCGTTGGATATCACATCGTACTGTCATGTCGCTTTTTCTGCTTTAATGCTGGATACCTCGGTCTGTTCATCCGTTTACGTTATTCAATACGAATTTGACGACTCTTGATATCAAATCTATGTATGAGGATTGTGATATGTGATACACTCATGTTTGCAATCATCGTGTCTTAGATCCTTCAATCAGTGAATACAGCTGTCTCATACGCTAGACAACGCCACAGTCCTGGAAGGAGCGGAGCTGTGACGCGTGCCCCGGCCAAATGTCGGCTGCGCCAATCGGATTGTTGATGAGAACAACCAAACACAAACGACCAAGTTGCGCCGCCTCCAACAGCGTTTCGCAGCCAACGTCGCCAGGGAGGATGATTCTGGTATACGATTCGCGACACCAGCATGGCATTTGAGGTGTCGTACAACCTCGAGAATGAGCAGCAGTTCTGGGATGGTGAGAGCGCGCCTGTGTTTTGTAACCCCACCAAAGAGCGTTCCTCGTGCTAACCTCCCAGCAGAGCTCGATGATATCGTGTCGACGCGCTGTCAGGAACAGGATCACGAGATAATCGATAATTCCCTACGCTCCTTCCTCAATGTCACCACAAACTACCAGGGTATTGCTCCCTTTGCCGCCTGCGCTGATCCACGTTGACCTCGAGCAGCCGAGTATCTCCAGACCGACTACAGCGTTGCGAAATGCGTCTTCCGCTTGCTGGAGGGTGACCTCTTCCTTACGAATAAGGAGTATGTTCGGCGACAGATAATATATTGTCTGCTGCAAGTACGTGGAAGGACATATCGAGACAACAACGGGCAAGGCTGATTGGACGTTAGGAAGAGGACAACCCCACGCTTCACATGGTCACTGCATTTCTCCTGTACGATGGTCGCAACAGTAGAGAGGATGCGACAATCTTCGAGATGATGCACGCAGAAGGCACCTTTCCCCGACTCGTCGAGTTGGTGCAGATGGACACCGTGCAAGAGGATTTGAGGTTGCATCAATTGCTGCTGGAGCTCTTATATGAATCCTCGCGGATACAGCGGCTCGGCCGGGAAGACTTCTGTATGTTGGAGACCTACCGCTATTTTGTATTGCTCATCAGCATGTCGACGAGTGCTGATACATTCCAGTGGCCGTCAATGATGCTTTCGTCCTGTACCTTCTGCAAATTATAGAAGGTGCTTCTGACGACTCCGAGGATCCTTACCATTACCCGGTAATACGCGTTCTGGTCAGTACAACGATGCGTGTCCTGCAATCTATAACTAACCAACCAATAGCTGGTTCTGAACGAGCAATATCTTGTAGCTTCCACTACCTATCACCAAAACGGACGACCCGGAGTAACGAACCGCATCATCAAGGCTCTTTCGAGTCATGGCATGACTTACAAGACCTTCGGGTGCAACCTGATCCTTCTTCTCAACCGAGAGTCCGAAACTTCCCTCCAATTGTTGATTCTGAAAGTTCTCTATCTTATCTTCGGAAACCGTTCGACTGCAGAGTACTTCTACACAAACGATCTGCATGTCCTTGTTGATGTCATTCTTCGTAACCTGATTGACCTTCCCCACGACTCTCCCGCTGCGAACGCTTTACGGCATACATATCTTCGTGTTCTACACCCAATCTTGACGAACAGTCAAATCAGCAAGCCACCGTACTACAAGCGCGAGGATCTTTTGAGACTCCTCCACCTCCTCGGATCGAGCGGTACGCACTTTGCGCCCGTCGACGAAACCACCCAGCGACTCGTCAAACGTTGCACAAGCGTGCGATGGTTACAGCCGCCGGTAACTGAAGCGAACGATGGTTACGATGGTCCACATTCTCCAACTGAACATATGGTCAACGGCCAAAAGGAGCTGGCGCGCCGTGCCCTGGGCATGAATGTACAAGGTGGCGGAGAGAGTTCAAACAGCGTTTTCGAGATTGCCACGCACACTGAGAAGCCCGGTGTTCAAACGCCAAGTATCGGAAAGATGGTGCAGTGACACAGTCGTCATCAGTAGGGGGCATGGTAAATCTCTATTGTGTGGGTGTCTCCATGACCATTACGTCGTTGTTGTATCTTATCTGTTTTGAAGTTTCTGTGCGATTTTCCATGCAATGCTAGCGATTTTCTTGACTTTGAACACAAACTTGCATGGGTGGCGCTTTGGATGTGTAGCGTTCTGTTCTGCTTTTTTATTTCTATCGCCTGCATTGTTTACTAGCGCTTCATTTGTTCAATCCCCATCACCTTTCTAGTCCTATATGACGACAGTAAACAGAGCACTTAATCAACCAAGATACATCCTTCGATATACTTGTTTTCCTTGCAACGCAACCCACCACTAACAAGCAGCGTGCACATTGACACACAGCACGTAGAACCTAGCAACTTAACCACAATCAAAGCACCTCAAGCCAAGACCAACTCTATCACCATCTACCCACATCCTCCCCTCCTCCCCCTCCCTTCCACACACAGATTAGGCACCGTGTATGCGTACAAGCCCACTCCCCAACCCCCAGCAACAGCCCCACTCCGCAGCACAACGCACTACAGCCACACAAACACAAACTCCCACACCAAGACCTTGGCGTAACCGCCACTGCATACGCACGCCCGCGACAAGAACGGCGGGGCCTTGGCTCCCGCGCGCCACTTTCGCCCTGGCGTAACATCGCGTTCGGCGGGCGAGGGCGTAGCGCGGGATCGGCGGGTACGACGGGTGGTTTCTGTGGCGGGTGGGAGGGTGTGTCTTGTCGTGGTAGGGCGCTGGGCGGGGAGGGAATGAGTCGTGGATGGATGGGGAGTGTGGCTTGGCTTGGCTTTTGGGGGTATGGAAGGGATGTGGATGTGAATGGAAATATGGAAACGAACATGAGAATCGATAGTGGATAGTGTAGTACGAGGTTTCTAGACCCCTTGAGAATCTGGTAGAGCCGTGCTGATGGTGCGAGCAACCCACCGGACTTTACTGCTGTTCCGGTACCCCATCTCCACCCAGATACCTCACCTCCAACGCATGATTTTCGAATCATCTTAGTCTCAGTCTGGCTGGCAAGGCGTGTTAGGTCTCCTCTCCGACTCCGCCCGCAGATTTGCCTTGCTCTTCCGCTCTCCTGATTGAAGCGGATGGTGGATCAAGGGGTACCATTCGCGGCTAGACATCGCGCCATCGCTCGTAGATACGGGGTACGCTACCCCGCCGCCACTGCCGTGTCGAAGGGCTTTGTGGAGGTGGCGGTCCGAGGCACTCAATATGAGGGGCGGGGCGAATGGGAGTATATCTGGAGAGGAGAGGAGTGGAGTGGATACCATTTGCTCGTGAAGAGAGTGCGAAATGTGCAGATCCTGTGGTTGAGCTTTTTGTGGTCGTTGAGGGGAGTGGATGTGGTTCAGCCAGTGAGGAGTATAGGGTTAGGGAACCGTTACCAGTCGTCTCGAGCAAGAATGAGGCCATTGTCGGACTAAGTCTTCCAGAACACCGTTAGGTCGCGACCGCGCGTTGAACAGAGCCGCGCGTTGGGCCGGGTCTGGGGCCATTCATCGCGTAATCGAGTCGTGAGATACTGGTTGTGCTGTGCCTGTCAAGAGCGTTAGTGGTACGTGATCAGCACTGGTCGATAGGCTCAACCGAATGAATCTAAGGATATTATAAGAAGCTGTCTGATTACAAGACCCGTCAGAGAGATCGCAGTGTAGAGTAGTCTTCGGCAAGACGCCATGTATGGAAGCGATTGAACAAGAAGTAATCGATTGTATATGTAAACTGATGCTCAACCCCAAGGGGGAGCTCCATGCGCCTACACGTCTAGCTCTACAAGTCTAGCGTCTATCGCATGGAGGAGGTATCATAGAAAAACATGCCAAGAACAAACCCTTCGTATCTTAACGCCTCTGAACACCTTGCTAAGTCGAATTGGAGACCAAACAAAAAAATCTTCTCAAACCATTCGCTCCGGCGTGTCGACCTTCTCTGACGATACACGCGGGGAAGGAACCATACTGGGAACACGAGTTTGCGCTTGCGAGAGAGCTTCGAGGTATCCGACGCTGTTTGCGCGTGTGTCGGTCCTGTCGAAGGTACGCGCAAGCTTGAGGGGAACAGTGTCACCGTCCTTGCATGGAAGATGCCATCTAGAAACTAGCATGCAGGCTAGCGAGAGCACCAGACTGGTACCTGACCACATTTGCACTGTGATGTACGTCTCGTACTTTGAAACCAAAAAACCGGCGATGACGGGACCAACTAGAGCTGGAATGGCGGCGAAGCTGTACATCATTCCGGTCCAGTGTCCGAGCTTTGACTTTGCATAGTGGGCTGTTTCCGGGGTGGTGTATGTGCGGCTCAGGATGTTGGCGATGGAGGCAGGAGGCAGACCAATGACCATGCCAGAGAATATACCGAACACCACACAAAAGGCAATGGCATCCGTCTCAGATCCGGCCAGCGTCCAGAGGATCAATGTAAGAAGTGAAGCACCGAACTGAGCGCCAATGTGCATGTTCATTGGGCCGATGCGGTCGGAGAAATGAGCTAGAGTCATGCGACCCACAGTCGAAGACCCGTTCATAATGGTCAACAGCCAGAACGTCTGAAGAGGCTTATCGTTGGATTCCTGTATGTGAACCGGTGCAGCTGAACCGTCGCGAGTGCCATAGCCTCGTGTTGCCGCCCACTGAAAGACGTTAGTATGTGAGACACGATGGGAGAACCACAAGGTACATACCTCTTCAAGGTTGAAGAAAACAGGGTAAAAGCCCAGAAACATGAAGGCAACGGCGGCCGTAAACCACCACCAAGCCTTGTTGCGGAAGGCGTCGGTATCGAACCAAGTCCGGATGGCTGTCCAGCTCTCCGGTTTGTGAGTATGGTGCTTTGGGTTTGGTGTGGCAAACAGAAACGAGTAAATGCACGTTACGGAAGTCAACGTCGCGACGTAACGCACTGCGATGTTGAACCCCAGAGCCTCGATCAGATAGCGGAGCATAGTGGGGTACACAACTCCAGCAACACTGGCACCGCATGCGACGTACCCTACAGCGAGGCCTCTTCGCTTGGGAAACCATGTGGAAGCAACTGTACTAAGTCAGTAAGGGAAAATTTATGTGTGGATAGAGTGAAGCTTACTTTGAGAGCTGGACACGAAGAAGGGTGCCATTCCAAGGCCCACGATAAGACCCTGTGTTACCCAGATTAGAGCAAAGTTGCCGTCGGTACCGTCGGCTGGATGCACAACGGAGAGCATGAAAAGACCGAAAGGTACGAGGAATGCGCCGACTCCAAGCACTTGACGGAAGTAGCCAGCATCAAGCAGGCGTCCAACCGGGTTACTGAGAGCTAGTACAATGAAGCATTGCGTAGATCCAATGAGGTTAAGTTGCAGTTGATCGACATGACGGAGGGAATTGCCAACGTAGTATGAGGACCAGGTGCCGTAGGCGTTCACAAGACCCCACGAATTGAACATAAGGAAGAAGCAGCCCAGCAGGCAGGCGTATGCTCGCCATGTCCTTGGCCAGTCCGGTTCGTCGTCTACAATGTGGACCGTGGTGGATTCCGAGGGGTGTCGCATTGATGGCGTGGTGTCTGAGGGAGCGTTTTGTAATGGCAGTGTCCACAGACTGCCTTTTCTGTTGTCCTTCTCGGAGGGAGAGATCATGGCGGCGGGTGGTGCTTCCATTAGATAGGATGGGTTATACCGAAGGAGGAAGGAATGCCCAGAGGAGATGGGAAAGAGCTTGTTGCTACCGGAAAGTTCCTTCGTGGGTGCTCAACACGTGGGTGTTGGAGGGGGCGTGCTTAATGGATAGTAATGATACCGTTTTATGCATGGTCGAGGAACGGGGTGATCAAATATAAGTACAATGATACTCGTGTGGCTCGAAACCTTCGGTCCGGGGTATAGCCAGGATGTCTGACTGACTGGTGGATTGTATGAGATCCACTTCCCCTAAGTTTGCGCGTACCCTCAACACGGACGACGTGTGAATGGCTCCGATTCATAGTGACGTGCTAGTCTACCCGGCCGTGCAATGATGGAGCGAAAACACAAGCACTCCAAGGACGATAGGAGACCTTCCGTGGAAAGCCAAGACCAAAATAAAGCATCCGTCCAATTCAAAGTACGTGACTCCGCTCTTTTGGTGCTGTCGATCAGAACTCGCCTTCCCACATGCAGCGAAGAAAGTGTGCACTGGCCAGATACCGGGTGATGCTCGGCCACATCTGGATAGACGTCTGATGGATGGATGTTAGCGTTGGGCATACCCCATGGGCTTTTGGAAGTGGATAAGAAGATACCCACTTCCATATCACGTCTTCCTACTGTGGGCCATCAGGGATTCTGTGTGAGATTTCTGGTGGTCGTCATTAGGTGCTCGGCGTTGCGCCACTGCCAAAGCATTGTGCGTAACCATGGTAGACGGCGGGCGAGACTTTCGGGGTACATTGGTGCATGTACACTGCCATCACGCATTCATGTGTGTAGACCGCAGTAGCTGATAGGCCGTCGGTGTGGCAATTTGGTTCACAAGTGTGATGACGCCCAGCAACACCCAAAGCCTCAATCAGCAGCGGACCGTCGCAGAAGCTTGCTTGGCATAAGCGCGGCGGAAAGCATGATCGACAATGTGGGTTCCACTAGCAAGTCATGATGTATCATTCTGACTTGGCCCTCTCCACTCCCTATCAGGAGCAAACCGCCTTGTCCTCTCTGGTACAACCGCTGAGCTTTTGGACAGTATCTGTCTGCGAGCAAAGAACTCTGGAAAGATTACGTGGAGGTACTGACGGGCTGTGCGAGGCGCAATCAAGCCTACCTCAATGAACTACTACGTCATCAGAGTCTTCGAGCCTTCGAGTCGTCGTCTTGCTCAACAACATAGCCGCCAAGCCCGACGTCGTAACAAGATCGGCTTGCGACCTAACTCTCGAGGGTCCGTTGCTTCGTTATCTTGGACACAGCCTCACCCGTGTGGCCCGGAATTTAATGATCGACGTAGTTGAGATTCACCGCCAATCTGATGCGTCAGAATCCATTTCTTAGCTGGTCGTCATTTCGTGGCGGAAAAGCGAAACATGCCAACGCGCGGAGCCGCATGGCATCCGGGTTGGCAATGCGGTGGTAATGAGTACATCGTTTCCGGTGCGGATGGACTCGTACACTTGCATGACTGTATCCCTACATTCGGTGTACGATGGCCACCCGATGATACCAGACAGCGATCAGTAAGATGGAGGGTCCCAGTCGCCAAGAAGACTGTTAAGAGCTGGTAGCGGGAACAATGACGGAAGAAGGCGTACGAGAGACGACACGACGCGTATGGAAGATACCGGAAGAGAGACGGCCGAGATGAAAGATGATCTGCGTGGTGTTGAGGCTTGCCCAGCAAAAATGCCAATACACTTTCCACCTAAATTATCACTCAGCCTCCTTTCCGACGGCGCTCTGACGGCATTTGTACTATCGCCCAACTTTCTTTTGCGCATGCTGACTCGCGAAGCGCGTTGCGGCCTGAACTCGCCGTTGTCTTATCTCGAAACGGTTTTGAGAACAACGACCTTTGTTATTGCGTTCAACTACGTCAATAATACCACACAAAGCCTCGTTCGTGGGGGAAGGATCTAGATCGTAGAGATAAGATCATAAGATCTCCGCCACCTCGACAATGCGAACGATCCTGATATGCAGGCCAGAACGCTTCGTAGCAAATCCTCCACGACGTCATTGATAGTTAGTTTTGGTTACTTTCTCCATACGCCTAGCATCAATTATAGAGTGCCGTTTTCTGGGGTAAAACGGCAAAGCCGACTTACAGTTTGTCCGCCGGCAATTACTGATGTACGTGCCGAGGATCTCCCAGGAGTAATCACAAGGATTGACGGACGGAAGATCTCCGACGAAAGCGACCCGTGCCTATCATCATTGGATTCGAAACATCCACGGGAGGACGGACTCCCGAAACTCTGCCCAGCCGTTAGATTGCTCATGCCAAGTGTTGCAGGCTTGTTGCATCTACAATAACTTTGGACATCTACACCTTAATTTATCATACACCTTCGCAAGCCACTGTGGTCCAGTCACTGCGCCTCTGCTAGTGATTGTGCAGTTACGCAAGTTTCTACGGTAGACCTTCCCAGAAGAGGAACACAATACCTATCCAAATATATCAGAACTACCACCGAGGCACACGATGGAAAGTGGTCGCGTGCTCAGAGCAACTAGCTGAACTAAGCCAAGTATCATCACGTGCCCGTCCTTCATCGCATGGTCCGGTGGTACGTAGAGAACACAATTCAACACTGATGATAGAAGCACAGACGGCAAGCAAGAGGAATGTGACAAGTACCCAATCATAAAGGCTAGGTACATCCACCAAATTATATTTCCCTATCCTACCCACCAACAAAACCATCAATCAAATAGCGCCAACAACCCACCCAACAGCCTTCTCATGCGCCTTGAAGATCCCCTTCAAAGCATAATCAATAAGATCCTTAGTAACATCCTCATCCACCGCCACATTTACACCAACCTGCTTCTCCAGCGGATTGACACCAAACACGAAACTCACGTCCTTGGGGCTCTGACCGGCCTGCACCGCGTTGGACAGGTTATGCACTTGCTGGTTCTGGACCTGGTAAGTCACATTGCAGTAATCCGGGCGCGAAACAAGCGACCAGTCGGTGGTTGAGACTGTGATCTGGCCCGTCACATGGCTCAGATCGACCGTCTGGCCGTTGACAGTCGTGCTGCCCGAGAGGCTGTACTTGATGTAGATTTCGGGGCCGTGGCCGGTGTCGAAGAGGGATTGTGAGGAGAGGTATGCGCTGCCTATGTAGCCGTTGTGGACGTAGGATGTGGCTTCCATGGGGAACATGGATTGTTTGTCTGCTTCCTGTTGCCGGCGGGTTAGTATGTGGGGGTCTGATTATGGGCGTGGACGCACTGATGTGTTCTTGTAGAGAGATTTGTGGGGGCCTTGGAAGCCTGGCCACCAGTCTGATCCCGGGACGGTGAAGGTAACGTCTGTGACGACGAGCTTGACGCCGGGGGGTAGGCCGCGAGCATAGAGCGCTTGTGTGATGTTTCCGGGGGCCATGGTAGCGATGGAGAAAGATATGTTGAAGAGATGGCACGGAGGAAGAGAAGGCTATGCAAAGCTTTAAACCATTCAACTCACCTATACTCCTTGATGACAGCTAAGAGATAATTACTACTGCTCAAAGAAGAAACCCCCTCTGAAGTGTGCAGCCAGATCACGTACTACAAGAAAACTACGCTCTACATCCCCTGCTCAACTAACCAAATAAAGCAGCTACGATCCATCTCTTACCACTTCAAGGACTGGATCAAACCGGTACAAACCAGACCATACGGTATTCAGCCGCAATACCCACTGCGGCTGAAGCCCAGCTGAAGAACATCGATATTGGAGCAACCAGAAATGGACTATACTGCATAACGAAGGGGACTACAACAGAGAATAGACGTACGCGAGGAGGCTGCTTTGTATTGCGCGCTTCGCATTGGCCTGTGAGAATATCGTGGCTGGCTGAACTATGCAGCGGCCTCTTGGTTAGTCGGAATACCCGGAACTAAGTAGGCTGCAGTGAGGTCTTGCAACAGCTTGACAACTACATGTAAAAACTCTGTGGAATTTCTACGCCTGATGTGTTGTTTGTATACGTCTACTACCTAGCATGTTTGTCTTTGTAAGTACTTTCAATCTTGTAGTTTAGGGTTTGTGGTGATGCTGCAAAGAACGGGCCTTGATTCTGGGTATTCCGACTAACCGAGAGGCGGCCTCGGTTCGGTTCGGTTGTTCCGCGGTGTTGCTACTATGACAAGAATTTTAAGGTACGTCTTGTCGTTCCTTGATGAAGAGCTTCTGTAGTGAATGTTCTTCTACGTTTCTATATCTAACTAGTATGCACATTCAAGCTACCTCCTGATGGCAATAGGCATATATACTGTACTACACCTACCATGATACTGCTAGTTCATTGTACACCAACCCCCCCATAAAGCCAGGGACAGAACTGATATAATATCATAACCGCATACAACTGCGCGAATAAAGCAAGAAAATTGTGTTTAGGTGAAGTTGTACAAGTGCACAACTCAACCAACTCCCCACTATGGGATACCAATAGTCTCTCCTGTCGTAGTTTGTATGTAAACGTACTACGACTTGACTCCCGCCATCAATAGCATTCCAACCAAGAACAACCCCACGGGGGTCATGCACATAAACACCAGTAGTGGGCCACGAGCATTTGCTGAAGTATCGTCTAGAAATTGGATTAGAGACGTACCTTTACCAGTGTGAAAAGGAAGGAGAACATCGACTGTGCTGCCCATCCCCTTCCTTATACTAGCACTGTTAAACACATGTAATGGTGCCAAGTAAACATCCTATTCTTTGCGTTCTACATAACCGCGCAGTGCAGGGTGTATATCCTTTCCATTCATTCATTCTATCCACCTCACCCGTTTGCAACCCAACCCGACCCACAGTCACATTCAACACATAACAAGAAAGAAGCCGTCGATCAGACAAGACAAGACACCGCCATCTTCCCACCTCCCAGAACGCTCATCTTAGTCTTATATCAATCTCCTCTATCCTTGCCTTGCATTGTAGCCCACCATAGAGTAAAGAAAGTGTACATGTCAGATAGATGTCCAACAGCTGTCTCAATCAAGTAAGAATAGAAGCGAAGGAAGCTGTACTGTATTTGATCTCTCCCATTTCCCCCTTCTCTACTTACACATCCACTCCACCACCACTGGAGACTTGTCCAGTAGTAATAGACCACAAGCAAGCCACACATCAGCCCAACTACCTCCGTCATTCCCTCCTCGTCATGAGAAGTGCCTTACCCAACCATCATCAAGAACCTAAATCAAGTTCAGCGACATCAAGTCACACACGCATGAAGAGAAGAGCGTAAAGATAGATATAATAGTAATTCATGACGCTAAACACGCTAGCCCATCCCGAACCCAAAACGCCATGCTCCAACCGCTCATAACGGCGACGACAACGACGAATAAGCGTATCCGCGCCGCACAGCCTTGCGTAAAAAAAAACGAAAGAACCAAACCACCAGCGTCATATGCCTGACGCATTACCTAACCCAAGTCGCGTAATCAAACGCCCTTAATAGCCACAGTCCGCTCACTATTCAGCCTCTCCGCATTCCTCTCATGGCTCTCCTTCTTACAATCCTCCAGACCCTCACACTTATGATCTTCCAACAACCGGTGCTTGCCGCAGTAATGGCCGTCGCAGAAGCCGCAGTCGCCGACGATGCGCTGGGCAGCGTCCTTGCACTGTTTGAACGAGCAGCGGATTTTCTTGGGCGGCATGCCGCCGCGCAGGGGCAGCGCCATGTGCAGGGTCGAGTTGGGCGCGATGGCGTAGTCGGCTAGCGTTGTGGAGGGCGAGGTGAGGTGCTTGCCGGCGTGCACGAGGCGCAGGTCGGAGGGCTCGGCGAGGTTGGTGCGGAGCGCGAGGAGGGTGCGCAGCGTGGATATGGATGTGTTTGGGGGGATGGAGAGGGGGATTGCTGTGGGGGGTGGTTAGCTGGGTGCGGTGTGGATGGATGTGTGGACGGAGGACTTACTGCTTGTGCCGGATACGTTCTTGACGAAGATCTGCATTGTGTCCTCGCTGTCGGAGCTGCTGGAGCTGATGCTGGAGATGCTGGACGAGCGACGCATGATGGCGGTGGTGGTGGCGTTGTTGAGTGAGTGCGGTGTGGTGTTGTAATGCGTGGTGATGAGGCTGTGGTTGGCGATGACGGATGGGGGTGGCGCAAGGTGGACTCGGGGCAGATAACGGAGATAAGTGGTGGTTGAGAGGTATCGGTAGAGTGATGAGTGTAAAGGTAGGCAAAAGGCAAGGCAAGAGTGATCAAGGTGCTCAGGATGAAGTAGGCAGCAAGATATACCCGAACAATGACAAATGGGGGCGGAGGGAAACCGTGGGCGTGCGAGTGAAGTGTACCAGAGAAAGAGAGGCAAAGAGCACGCCGACAACAATGCACGCGCCTCATTCTTTCCACACCATGCACACGACACGACTCGCTAGAGCATGAAGTCTGACCAACCTACTTGCCCTGAAATTCCACCGTGTTCCATGACCCGACCTGACACTGACCTGATCCCAAGCCCTGCATCGTATTGTGTCGTCGTGCATCGCCAGTCAGTCCCTGCAGGAACACTCACCATTCCACCCTTTGATATCGCCATCGCTTGCACTGATGTAGTCTTCACCATGCCTTTCACCCAGCATTACTATCCTTTAGTTGTACATGCATACATATTCCCTTCACAATACACAACACTGCACAACACAACACCCACCCATCCATCTAATCCCGTACCACACTCACTCCCTCGCCACACCTACCCTCTGCATGTGCCACGTACCCCCTCCCTCCCATTCCAGCGACACGCCACTCGAGATTGCATCGCATCGCATGCGCTGCACCGCACGACAACCCGTCGTCCAAGACATGTCGGTCATGGAACACGTGGACCGCCGCGCCTGGCGCCCGGAAGTGGCGGGTTGATGGTGTTGTGATTGGTGCGCGTGTCGTGTCATGTCGTGTCGTGTCGTATCGTCTAGTCCGTCGTGTTGAGATGTCGGTGTTGATGTTGGCGGTAGGTGTCGCGTGTGCAATGTCCAGAAGTGAATACATACATCGTGGTGTTGGGGTCCCAGTCTCTCCATCTCGATTTCATCAATCATGATGTGTGTTGGCGAGGTGAGATCAGTACTCTACTCAAGACTTGAGCTATTGATAGATTTCGCATATGCAGACAAATACAAGTCTACTTTCTCGTACATCAAGTCCACTCTCACCCTCAACATCGATCGATCGATTGATACACACAACCCACCCACACAATCAAGAACAAACACCACAACCCACCCACTCCCGCACGTAAATCCCCAAACAGCCCATCTGCCGAAAAAAGCAAAGTAATAAAGTTCCTCGCCCGTTCCAGAAGCCCTCCGAAGACCCTGAAGTCAAGAAAAAGCAAAAGAAAGAAAGGAAAAGGAAGAACGAGCATCACGTCACGGCTTTTGCGAAATCCCGAAAGAAACTCCGCCTTTGAAACTTTCAGAAATTCGATACGATTCACTTCAATTCAGTTCAATCCAACAACACCAAGCCATCCGTGAATATCCTACACACCCCTCCCCCCTCCCCCCTCCCCCCCCAAAAACCTACAACATACTCTTAGGAAACCCCCTAAACGCCTGCCTAACCCCCATATCCCCCAAAATCTCCTCCGTCCCGCCCAAAATCGCATCAAATTTATACGTGCGATGAAACTCCTCAATCACCTTCCCCATACCAGACTGCGTCAGCCCGCGGCCACCGAAAATATTAACGCCCTCGGAGGCGATTTCCTGCGCGGCGCGCGTGGCGTGCGCTTTGAGCAGGCCGATGGGACCGCCGAGGTGCTTTGCTTGGTCGGCGTAGGACATGTGGTTCATTTGGTAGGCGGTGGATTCTAGCCAGGCTTGGGTGGATTCGACGAGGCCGAGCATGCGTGCTAGTCTGTTGGGAGTAAATATATGTATGGGGAGGGGGGAAGATGACGGACTTTGCGCGTATAACAGGCTGATCGATGAGTTTCTTTCCAAAGACTATGCGCTGGTTGCACCATTTCATGCATTCCTCCGTCACGGTGCGCATGTTGCGCGCCACGGCGCAGACCATCATGAAGCGCTCGTGGTTGAAGTTCGACACTGCCGCAATATCAGTTTCTTTGTCCGGTCCTAACAAACATCCCACAGACGTGATGAGATGGGAAAGGAAAGGACAAACTTACTAATAACCGTAAACCCATTATCCTCCCTCCCGAGCAAATGATCCACCGGCACAACCGTATTATTAAACTCCACAAACGCCGTCGCCGCCGTCGTAGAATAGCTAGTCTTAATCTGCTTCGTCTCGACCGTCTCATCGCGCGGCACAACAATAACACTAAACCCCTTCTCCGTCTTGCACCCAGTGACGAAGTAATCGCAAAACATGCCGTTAGTAATCCACTTCTTCGTGCCCCGAATAACATAATGCTTCCCATCCTCCGTCTTCTCAGCCGTAGTCTTCAACCCCGCAACATCAGACCCAGCAAACGCCTCCGTAATCGCAAGGCAGATCTTCTTCTGCCCACTCAACACCTCCCGCGCAATCCTATCTTTCAAGTCGCCTTCAGGCATCCACTGCAGCACAGCCGTAAGCGAAATCACCATACCAGACATATTCCCATCCTGGAACCCGCGTGCATTAACCCGCGCGCCCTCCTGCGCAAACACAAGATCATGCAGGTAATCAAACTCCTCGCCCTGCATAACACCCAGCAGATTCTTCCCATGCAGATGTTTCCCCGGCCCGAGGCGCATGGCCAGCATATGGTTCGCGGCCATGCGGTCAATCATGCCTTGGCTGATATACTCGCCGCTTTTCTCCAGCGCGCGGCCCTCGGGCCCGAGGTGCTCGTCGACAAACTCGCGGATTTTGCGCTGCAGCGCGCGGTGGCTGGCGGTGTAGTACGGGCTTTTGAACTGCGGGCGGAGCCAGAGGGGTTCGGCGTAGGGGACGGGGCTTAGGTCGCCGATTTGCGGGACGATGACTTCGGGGGTTTCGCCGTCGATGGTGCCGATGCATAGGCTGGAGTATTTTGTCAATACTTCTTGCCGGTGCAGGTTGTAGAATGCGGTTGTGGCGTCTGTGCCGGCGAACTGCTCGAGGACGACTGAGCCGCCGGGGTGCGCGTCGACGAAGTCCGTCAAATCATAGACAGAGTGATCAATAATGCACCACAAATCATCAATGGAGTTGTGTTTAGCAACAGCATCGCGTGTGTGTGTTTCGGTGGTAGCCATGGTTAGGAATGATTCAGAACTTGCAATGAGAGGAAATGCGTTGGGAAAGATGGGACGAAATGGATAGGGGAGATGGACAGGAATAGCGATCTGTTTCTACATGGGTAAAACTCCTGATTCTGCATGTTTTCGCTCCTCGGCAAAAGTCCAGCTTGCTCCGCACTGCGCTCCCGCGTTGGTGGAGTCGCGGGTTTGGGGTAACAGCCGAGGCACGTTGCGGTAAGCAGAGCTGGCGCGTTGCTCATTCGTCGAACCTCAACGGCTGAGCGTTCTAACGCCATGTGTTTAGCGTCGTAGATGGACGAAAGGCGTTTGATGGGAAGTGTGAATTGGACGTGAGAAATTACACAATATAGCGAAGATGAGCAGTGCGGCAGTCCTCGATAATCCAATGCAACTAAAACTCCACCCCGCCTCACTATGATGCTAAAATATGCAAGCACAATTCTCACCGTAAAACAACTTCACAGGCCCGCTCAAGTTTAATTAGCCAAACATGTCCGCTCCACGTATATACACCTCATTCTCCACAGCCCAAGGGTGACCTGCTCCACACCACAACGAAGAACCCTAGTCCTCCCCCAGCATCTCGTCCCTCTCCCTGCAAACCACACAACCCCGTCCAACTGCGCTCTTGATTACATGTGCATGCGCCACCTTGGCACCCACGCTCCTGCTCCATCTTCCTCCACTATCCATCGCATCATTCGCGAGCTGTTGCTGTAACGTCGTAGCAACACTAGCACTAGCGCTCGTCTTGGGCAGTAGACATGAAAGATGGAACACGTGCCCACATGCAAACCCGACAAGTGTATCGCGGGACGGCGGCAGTGGACCATCGATGATATCTTCCTCCTCCGCGGTGGGCAACATGAACGGACGACGACAACCCGTGCAATGACCCGGCGGCGCCTCCGCTTCTGGAGCTTCTGGCGCAGGAGGATCGGGGACTGGGGCGTTGTTTGTCGATAGTGCGGCCGTGGTGTCGTTGTCGTTTTGTACCTTTGCAGCAGTCTTCGGATCTACACCCTTAGGCTCGATATCGATTCTCTTGCCAGGACCCGTATGTGTATGACCCTTGTGCGCCTCCAGCTCATCGTCACAAGCTTCGACCTCGAATTTGACACCACGCTTCTGTCCGGCCCGGAGCGTGTCCATGCCTGCTGCCACTTCACCTCGGAGGACCCTGGCGACACCCTCGGAGATGGAATGTTGGATCTCGTATTCGCGGACCATGCGACCGATACCATCTCGAAGACCCTCAATTTCGAGACCTTCGGGAATGCGACGGACGAGTTTGATGGGGTCGATTGCTGTGCCGACCTCCTCCAGCAAGCCGCGGATGAAGTGTGGCTTGTCCATGGAATATTCGAGCAGATCGTTCCATAGGTCTGGATCGTCTTGTTCTTTGGCGAAAGAGATAGCGAAGCTGACGTCGGATAGTTTTTCGATGATCAAGTACAGAGCGCGTTTTGTCTGGCCCGTCTTTGAGAGAATATGTCTGCAGCGTGTTAGGGGTATTCCAAAAAACGAGTGGATATACTTACACAAGCTCTGGAATGTACTCCCTCCTCTCGCAAATAGCGGTAGCCTTGTTCAGATCGAAACTCTGCGACTTCCGCAGGTACTCCATTAGCAGTGGACGGTCGTACTCGGCAAACAGCTCAACCATGAGGTCTGCAAATGCTTCCGCCACAATTTTCCCATCGGCAGCAAGACGGTCTTCAGCTACACGCTCCTTGGCTGTCTTGCCAGTACGTTCGTGCATCTCCGGCTTCCACAGACGTCGAAGGTAGAAGAACAGGAACGGTTGGAATGTCGGTCCGCGTTTTTGTAATTGATTCACGACGTCTTCTGTTGGAATTGTGCCTCTGCAGCCCTCTTCAACAAGAACGCCGATAGCTTCTGTTGACGTCTCTTCCAGTTCTGACAAAGGCGCGGATTCCATCTGTTCTTTCGAGACGCGCATCAGAATGAACCCAGGGATATCGTCTCTGACCGCCTCCACAAGATGGAAGTCGCGTATGAGACTCATCGCCGCATCTGCGTTCTGCAGACGAATATAACATCGAAGTGCTTCTCTTTGTCGGCCGCTCGCGAGGAACAATTTCGCAAGACCGTCCTGTAGGATTCGCCAGTCCCGGCCTTGCACATTCTTCTCGATCGACTCTTCCGTCACGTCGCCAGCGGATAGTTTGCTCTTGATAGCCTCTATGACGCTATTAATGTCGTAAAGTTCTGGATCCCAATCCTCGAGTAGGTGCTTGAAGCGTATTCGATCATTGATGATGTAGTGGCCCAGCACAACCTCATAGACCATCGATGGAAGTGGCGGCTGCATCGGTTTCGCGGGAACGTACGGAGATATCTCATTGAAGTGATTTGTCTGCGCAAACTTCCACACCCAGTGCTCCCATCGTGAAGAAGTACCAAGAACGCGACCGGCGATTTTACCCGCCTGTTTCCAGTCATCAGAGCTGACGAGCTGCTGCACCCACAAATCACCGATGCGTCGCTTCTCTTTCTCGACGGCCGAGTTCAGATTCGTCCGTGTCGCAGAGAGGGTTGTCTGAGAGTCGCTCTCGTCGGCGAAGAAGTCCTGCAAGCTTCCTTTCTTCTTCAAGGGGCTGTCAATCGGGGACGATTCCGAAGGTAACTGTGAAGGGGATGTGATGATTTCTGGATGGTCCTCCAGAAGTTCCCATGCGTCCTTGTAGTTTTCGTGTTCCAACTCCCAGTTGAAGTGATCCGAGAGTTCTCGCTTGATAGCCAAAACGCAGTCGTACGGGCTGTGGATGAACACCTTGAGGCCAGCCGTGGCGGCATTCTGATGGATCTGTGGTTGTCGCTTCGCCGGTGCTGATGATCCAGAGTTTCCCCCGGCGCTTGCTGAAGACATTGAAGGTGCTCTTGAGAGCGGCCTAGGCTCTGAACTAAATGGCATGTTGAACACGCTGGCTCCGGAGCTGAAGACTCGGGCTGCACCAGCGCCAACGTCCCAGATGCCACCGCCAATAGCTTCCAGCGCACTTTTCTGAGCAAGAGTCATTGTCTTGGGGTGCGGCACATACAGTGTACCCAAGTGGTAATCAGCAGCAGAAAGCGTCTCGTAGCGACTGACAGTCAGAGAGTCTACTTCAATCTCGTCCGAGGTTGCTGCATCGATGAGTTTGAGCTCGGGAGAGAGACCGTTTGCTCTTCGGTTCATGCCACGCCGTGGGGTTGTCTCAGCCGAGGCAACGGGGTTGTTGTCGTCGTCATGCGTCCGATATGCAAGAACAAGAAGTAAGGAAGGGGTATAAAGCGATATGCCAGAAACAACACAATCGTCGAAACGAAGGCTAGGGTAATGTTAGTCGGGGCTGGAGAGTGGGTGTGGGAGACGTACAAATGAATAATCTCGGCGCTCCCGACCGACCTCTCGCCAACATCTCTGCCAACACCGGCCCCACCAGGTTGAACATGAACAATCCAGGCAGCATCCCCCCATCCGATGACCAGCTTTTCAGTCTTCTTCGTTTTGGTCGCTTTTACAGGTTCGTGCACCCGATGGTGGGGGAGCGTAGATTCAGACTTGCCTGCGCTGTGTCTCCCATTCATGCTCATGATCGCATCGTCGTCAGACTCGAGTGATTGATCGTCAACCCACTCCATCCGTGCCTTCCAAACGCCAGCCATGTCTTGCCAGATTCGGCGATTTGGCTTGTCGATAAAACCGATCCTCTTCCAGGCGGAGTCGGAGTCTGCGCCGTCCAGGTATAGGTTGGTACGCATGATCCGAATGCCATGTTCGTTGGACCACGCCACGTATTTGCCAGATAACGACCACTTGATGGCACTGATGGCGCCTTCCCCAGAGTGCAAGACGGTGTCTTTGCCTCCATGACCCCCCAACCCGATTGCTCCAAGCCACCCTTGAGCCGTTTGAGACGCCGAGCTGGTATTCGCGTTGGACCGGACTCCCAGCTGGCCTCCCGTGGTGAGAATAAGCTCTCCAGCCAATCCTCCTGAAAGATAGGAGCGGTCTGCCTTGTAGTCGGGCGAAAGAGCCACGGCCTGGACAGGGCGCCCGAAGTTTCGCAATGTGACATCTTTCGGGTCAATCAACGAAGACACGCAAACATGCCCGTCTATGGAGGAGGAAGCGATGTATATCTGGTTGGCGGGAGTCGGAGGCACCTGAGCCTGGCGCTGCGCGCGTGGAGGTGTGCCACGGCCAGCTGGCGAAGCATTCTGCCGAGCTGTCGTGTCCAGGCGATCCGCGGATTTCGGCGGCGTGGGCGTCTGGAAGAAGGGCTGCGAGGGCAGCAGTGGCGAGACGGAGAGCGAGGTCACCGAGGCGGCTGGGTGGGCGTTGTAGGTGCGGAGCGGTTGGAACGACGGGATGTTGAGGGCGTGCTGCTGGGATCAATACACTGCATGGCCTGGGGAAGGCGGTGGGAAGACTCACTATATTGCCATTGTGCGTGCCCACGATCTGCCTAGAACTCAGCATGTGCTTTGCGACGTGTAGGGACTCCAGCGGGAAGAGCTTCGGAGCTGTGGCCATACCATTTTGTCCCCCGCGACCAGGAAGGCGCTCGTCGCGTCGCCATTCCGATAGACGGGCCCCAGGTTGGTCGTCAGGCGACTGTACTTGAGCTTGGGCTCCTCGTCGGCCTCGTCGTCGTCCTCGTCGTCGTCCGAGGCCTGCGGTGCGTTGTCCTTGGCGTTCCTGGCGACCTTTTCGGGGCGAGACTCGTCGCAGGCAGCTGCAAGCGACTCGTCGTCGGTCGATTCCACCGCCATGCTCGCGACATGGGCTGCGGCGAGAGAGTGCAGCGTCGGGGAGCTTGCGGGAGAGAGAGGTGTGAAGCTTGGAGTGACGATGCAAGCCACCAATGATGCGCGCTAACACCTCGGAAGAGTGCATGACGCTCCGCAAATGATCCACCTGGATTGCACCTCATCGTGCTTCGAGACCGTCTTCCACACACACAATGTTCAAACAGGCCTCACGCTGGCAATGTCAATTATCCCGTCGAGTGTACTGCACGGCTTGACCAAGCGTCTTGCTTGCTCGTCTCGACAATGCACATACACAAAACCACGACAACTTGAATCCACCCCACGGCCATTCACCTCAGCTGCACCACGGTTCAAGAAGCCTGACTTCACGCAGAAACAGGACGAGCCCAGCGTGAAGGATGAGCAGGCGAAGGACACCCAGCAAAAGGCGGACCGCAAAGGGCCCAGAAAAAATGCAGGCAAAACCTCGTCGCTGCGAAGAGTAGCCGTGGAAGCGCAGAGGTCGAGGGCCTTTGTAAAGTCACGAGGCAGGACCCGTTTCGTGGACCCAGAGGCTGATACAAAGGTACATTTCAACTGAACATGGCGAGGAAAAAAATCATGATACTGATCACAGACCAGACTGTGACCGCCTACTGCGCTGCAGAAACGTACGACATTTCCATCGCCGCCCGCCTCGTCAAAGCCCAAGGCTACGAGCTCGACCCCTCCCAGACAGGCCTCTACCCTCAAGTCATCCACGTCCAGACCAGCAACCGGCCCTCCGAGGTCAAAGACTTCCAGCAAGGCGACATCTTCATCTTCCCCTCGGGCACCGTAGTGACATGGAACGTCCGCGAGCGCGAGGCCCTGAAGCTCGTCAACCAAATCCTGCCCGCCGCAGCAGAGGGCTCGCACCCCAACCTCCTCGAAACAGAAGACCTCGACTACCTCGAAGACGCCACGCGCTCCAGCAGCGAAGTAGTCGGCGACACCATCGTCCTGGGCACCGCGGCAGAAACCTCCGACACTCCACTCCCCACTCAAGACACCAACACCAACACGCCTACCCCCACCCCCGAAGCCGCCACCATCCTCGCCAAAATCGCCTTCTCCTCAGGCCTCGCCCGCTCCACAAAACTCGCCGTCCTCGAAACCCTCCTCTCCTCGTACCAGCACTCCACCCGCGAAATCCCCGCAACCCTCGCCTCGACCTCCCTCCTAAAACCCCGCACGCCCTTCACCCGCTCCTTCATCCTGCGCAAAACAGGCGACCTCCTCTCCATCCGCGCCCAGCTAAACCTCTACTCCGAGCTGACCGACTCCCTCCCGGACATCTTCTGGGACAGCCGCCACGAGCTCGGTCTCGGCGAGTACTACGACCAAGTCGGCCGCGCGCTGGACGTCGGCGTGCGCATCAAAGTGCTCAACGAGAAGATTGGCTTTGCGCAGGAGATTGCCGCCGTTTTGAGGGAGCAGTTGAGTGAGAAACATGGCCTTAGGCTGGAGTGGGCGATTATCGCGCTTATTGCTGTTG
Organism: Dothidotthia symphoricarpi CBS 119687; assembly: GCF_010015815.1. Lineage (NCBI taxonomy): Eukaryota > Fungi > Ascomycota > Dothideomycetes > Pleosporales > Dothidotthiaceae > Dothidotthia > Dothidotthia symphoricarpi. The sequence goes on along the minus strand of NW_022985016.1, from coordinate 1,254,092 downwards.
AGGTTGTGTTGGAGGTTTATCGCCATTGGGGGGAGAGGGCGGAGAGAGAGGATCCGGCTAGTACCGAGGCGCTGCTTAGACGGTATTTACTCAGGTTGGAGGAGGGGAGGGAGGGGAAGTAGGTGGGCGTGTAGATGTGGGTACTTTGGATTTACATGGGTGGGTTGTTTGTTTGTTTAGATGCTTTGATACCCCTCCTCTCTTTTGCTCAATAGATCGCTTTTCATCAACATTTTCATTCTCATCCCTATATTAGGGAGCAGACTTGATCAGTTTGATTTTCTCCGTCAAGGTCTTGATTTATGCGCTTCTGCTGCTAACTCAAGGGAAGATCTTTCTCGTGCTCTACTTGATGTGTCAACTACGTTACTTCGGGAGCGAATGGAAGACTTGATAAAATAGTAAGGTTTATGAGGTCTTTGCTACTAGTGTAGCTACCGCTAAAGCAAATTTAGCTGCTCCTTCCACTTACATCGGACACGACAGCAGATAATTAACTTTCAACGAGAGTTTGGGGCACGACGTCACGATGTCTGCTGACATTACGAGGAATGAGAACTGTGAGTTTAAGCCATATAGTTCGATTTGTTGGCTACAGTGGAAAGCGTGCACATACTAATGCTCTGCAGTGCTAGGTATGTATTTGCCACTCACTCCACTTCCAAGCCCAGCCACACTCAGCGCAAACATTAGCACCGTCTGTCTGTGTGGAGCAGTCATCGTAAAGTCGTGTGTAAAATCGTCGTGTATCGTGCGTGATAATCCCCACCCACTAAACGCCTCAATCCCAAAGTCATAGAAAGCACAAGCCCATCAAAGCGGCCTCAACGTCCCTCTCCGATACCTCCAAAGCTGCTCCAAGCACACCGCAGCAGCGACATACTTCCAGCTCTTCAGCGTGACATAATTCTGCCAGCCCTCCGTCTCCAGCGCAATCTTGAAGCACGCAACCGCGCGCGGCAACGCCTCTGGCCCTCCATCGCCCTCCCACTCCTCGTCTCCATACACAATCCGCTTAACAATGGCGCCGACGTCTCTGTCAAACCGCTCCTTGACTTCCTGGTTGGCTTCGCGGATGTAGCGTGTAGAAGCGCGTTCCTTCTTGCCGAGGATGTTGCCGGAGAAGACTTCGAGCTCGGTGAGTGGCTTTCCACGATGTGGGCGGAGCGTATCCATGATTTCGAGCATGTTTTCTTCGTAGCTGGGGGTGTGTTAGCGTGGAGTCTAGTATGGGTGATTGACGACGTACTATTCTCTCAAGTCTTCGGCGAATGTGCGGTGGTGGTCCCATTGGAAGCCTCGGGTCTCGCGGTCGATGTATCGATCGACCTTTTCGACTAGAGATTCGCCGCCGTTGAAGCTTTGCTTTGCTTCGAATTCGCCTTTCATCTTGTTGAAGAAGGTCCTCTCGTCGATGTTGCGGTATAGTTGTCCAAGGACTTTGTCGCTTCTGTAGTAGCGAGTGCTGTCGAGACATTAATGTGATGTCCTCTAACGACAGTTCATAACTCACCTAGCTCTGTCTGGATCCATGACACCGATACTATCCGGTTCGTCAATATCATCCTCCTCGAGTTCTTCTAGCTCTGTCGCTCCTAGTTCGTTGATCACAAGGCCTGGGCCAGGAGCCATGAAGTCCGGTCTGATATGATCTGTTCCATGAGGTATCTGAGACATATCCGCCTGCATAGAGAACTGCGGTCAGCAATGCAGCATGCATGATAGAGGAACCAGGAGATTACGTACAGGATTACCAGACTTGCTAAAGTCCACCGCATCTGAGGCGAGCTTTGCCAGAGTGATGCAAGCAACATCCCGAGTCCCACCTGGTTTGATATCAGCCCGAATTTTATGCTTGTTGCTAATCTGCCCGAGGCGATCCATCTTCATAAACTCGATGAAAAAGTCGACGATATCTTCGCTTTGAACGGATCTGCCCAAGTCTCGCGGAGGAGCTGCCGTGTAATCCGCAGGGTACTCGGTCATGTTGGGTATCAGCCGCTTGTCCCAAATGATGTGGAACAAATCTCCATCAAGATCTCCGCCGCTTAGCTGTGAGGGAAGATCCCGCGCTCCCTGCTGTGAGAAGACTATGCAGTTGTGTAAGTTCCTGAGAGGGCAATCCGAAGGGACATTGACGGCTTTGACAACTTGTATATCGCCTGGGTGCAGCGCTGGTGCCCGAGTAATCTGAAGTCAGTCACAGTTAGTAAATGTCTCATCTATACTAATTGTTTGAGAAATTGCTTACGACGATGCGATCGCGGACAATGATTTGCCTAGCTTTAGGACGATTGTATTCGTCATCAATCTGCCTAACAATGTAGACCTCGTTCTCTCGCAGTGTGTTAGTCTCGTCCATGATACCGTAAAGAAGACAGCCTTCTTCGATCGGTATGCGAGCGCGGTACTTCAAACTTCTGAGGCTCGACATGGCCGCAACCTCGATTATATCCGTCAGGAACCTGTCCTCGTGAAAGGGGACTCCGATGTAGTGCAGGAGTTCGAAGAGTCTGGGGACCTTTGCGGCCTTGCCAGAATTTGAATAGTCTGAAGACTACATTAGCCTGGTGTGGTTTTTTGAATCACAAATAGAAACGTCGAAACCTCCAAATCTTTCCACTCGATCCGTGTCAAAATCATAACAGACACAAAAATTACTCATGTTGGTCTTGAAAAGCTTGAAATGAAGACGAAGAGACTCGAGAAAACAGACTTACCGAGAAAGCTGGCAGCATTGAGGGGGTGCTTGATCACCATTTCCAGCATGTCACGAGCATTAGTCTGTACCTCAATGAAGTTCCTCGCCGGTATGCCCAGATCTTCGAGGATCTTGACAAACTGGTGGTTGAGAAACATGACTAATGGTCTGTATGCTGCTCCGCAGAGCTCTAGATCCCTCCATCCTTCTTGTGCGATGTATTTCGTCATGCTCTTTCGAATATGCAGCTGTTCGCCATGGAGGGAGGTGTCGAGTGACAAAACTCCCTTTGCGCCACGATAACGAATCTGGAGAATGGTTGGGCACCTCTCTCTACGTTCGGGAGGAAGCGATCTCCATACCATCTGCAGCAAGTCCAGAGATATGGTACCGCAACCGTCCGAAAAGCACCGGTTATTTCGTTCGACATCGTCCTTGGTCTCTGTAACGTAGGATGTGTTTGGTATAGCGACAGCATAAATACTATCAGAGAATGCTTGTCCAATACGTGCAGCACACTTTGCGGAACAGTGGATATTGGAGAAGTCACCAAGGTCTTGAATGACATCCCGCGCAATGATGAGCTTACCGTCTTCTTCAAATGGTGCCATGAACCAGGTTTGATGGTACCGGAGAGATGCGTGACTGAACCCAAGAAATGAATAGGTTCGTCCCGCGACTGTGATACCCTGTCCAAGAACCGTTCGGAACCGTTCGTAGATCTGTGATTGAGACGAACGCGGATCGTGAAATATCGGCAAGCCGTCTTCGTCCGCGATGAAGACTCTCATGAAGCATTCCGTATGTTTTGAGTACTTGCGAAGAACTCGGTTTGTAACTCCCCAATCCGGCCCTCTGAGTATGATACCTGTCGGTGTTATTGTGGCCTTATACGTCAGCGCTAGATGTTCCTTGGTTCGTCCTTTACTTAAACCACGATTGGTCACATCTGCCTTCTTCAGGATCTGGATATTGTCTAGGAGCGTGCTTGTTAAGTTTTGCAGACTGAATTCACTTGCCGCAACATCTGGTGCTGGGGTAGAGACTTGGAGTCCGAGTTTTCTGATAGCGTTTGCAGTAAGTTCGGAACCATGTTGCTGGGAAATTCTGCGGACAACAAGAACTAGCCCAATCATCTTCAGTGGCGTGATTGTTCCTTCGAGAACGAGAGCTAGAAGTTGAAAGCGGACAGCAAAACTGAACTCTGGAAACGCAATTGGATCATAAACGGCAAGGATACGCTCGAGATCAGCGTACTCGGCCTCGATCGTTCCCGTAAGCTTGTTCGGTTCCATGGTTTTCCACCAGTGTACTTCAGGAACGGAAGCGTTCTTGACGAAAGTGAAAGCTTGGTAAGCCAGTGGCAGATTTGGGAAATACAGCTTGTACACCATGCATAAAGCAGAGTTCTTCGCGTGTGAGCGTTGAAGGGCGCAAAGCCGTTCAAGTCGAGGGACTTGTGCACGTTTGTTCGAGGTGCCCAGCTCCAAGCGTGCAAAGTCCGGCATTCCGTTGGGTATGAGGTTCGGCTGTGCTCCAGTATACAGATGAAGATCTTCCTCTGTTTGGATTTGATAGATCTTCGGCGGTGACTTCAGCGTGAACGTGATGGATCCTCGATTTCCATTGGTGATCGATGGTATTGTGTGCTCCAAGATGGTATACGGAATATCGATCCTACAGCGCCAATCGTATCCATGATAACTGCCCTTTTCGAGATATAACACGAGTGCGAACTTCCCAAAGGTCACAAAACCCGAGCGTGGGTCTTTGTACTTCTGGTCGAACACTAGCTTGCCCATACGATCGTAGTCCCAGAGCCCAGTCATCAAGGTCTGGAATTTGAACGTTGGTTGAGACGGCCCTGGTGTCGGCGTGTTTGGACCTCTGCTCGAGTGCTTCACCCTCATCTCCTCCTCCTTATGAAGCAGCGCGATGACCTTGAGAGCTTCAGGCTGTCCGGGCCGGTTGCTCCTCCTACACCTGAGGGTCTTGAACCGAAATACCAATGAATGGTTACCTCGGCCATAATTATTGAGAAACCTCTGTCCGTTGTGAAAGTTGGCCACAGTGATGGTAGCCCAATTGTTCTTGGCCTGTTTGAAGACATCGAAAGCCAGGACGTCGAACCTGCGAAGCTTGTCCTTCAGGAATATCCGTAGCTCGACCTGATTCGCACTTTCAGGGACCTTGAGTAGTAACAGTCAGTTTCGTACTCATATTCAGCCTGGCACTTTCAGAGTACCCCTCCCTCACAGCACCCGGGATTCCCAACATCTTATCTAGAGGTGTCTGCGATTGCAATTTGGTATTCTTGTTGACTTACATCTTGAATGAAGATATCCATAGCGGGTGTTCGATAGTGGTCCTACTCCCATCACGAAAGTGAGTAGAGTAAGACGTAATGGTGAGAGTGTTTGCGGCGTAGTGATACAAGGCTGTAGATCGTCAAAACAGGCAGGTGGGACCCACGCTAGTGCGACAGCATCGCGTTCTTAGGTGAATTCGTGTTCACCTTCACCTTAATTTCGCAACGCGCTATGGAGAGACGCGAGTGTATTCAAGTATGTTGTTTCGTGCTCGAGGCTGTCGATTTGTCCGGGTCCATGGCATGCACGACTACGCCGGGGCAGATTGGAAAGCCACCGCAAGTCGATCAAACACATACTGCAGTACCCCGTAGATGTTTCCTCAACTCTCAACCCCGCAAAAAGGACTTTCAGCAAACCAGATAGTGTGTTCTAGTTGTTGAGCTGATCGCGGTTGTCCCTCAGCTTTGGTACGTGTGGGGTAACATCTACCAGGCCAAAGTATCCCAATGAGCTTAGATTAGATGAAACTGACTATGTAGCTGAAATTCATGGGTTCTAACAGAGATATGTAAATCCTCCTAACGTTTACTTATTGCAGAGCTATGGATCAACTGTGACTGTGGTCTGAGATCGCACATGCGATACTCGCCACTTCCAGATGCACGGACCATATATCCACATCTGTACATAAAAGGTTTCCGTCCGACGTAAAGCACCAAAACGAACGACAAAAAATGAAGATAGTCCCTTGCTCTGTCGCCATCAAAGTCGCTAAAGCCACAGTTTCCAATAATGTTCTTCGGGGGGAAAATATTCAGAATCAGGGACAAAGGCAGCTTATTATCTTCTACCGTAAGCCAACCAAGAGAAGAGAAATGGCGGTAAAATCGACATTCAGGAGGCGGCGTAAGGTGGGTAGCGTAAGAGGGTGCAGTGCTACTGATAGAGTTGCGGGATGTTCGAGCGGCGGTCCAGCGACTACCATGTGCAGGTGAATAGGTGTTGCCTGGTTCTTTCATCCCGCCATTCGTCGCTCTCTAGTACGACTCCAAGTTCTCCACATGCTTGTTGAAAACTTCTTCCTCAAGTGGTCTCACGAAAACCCCGCTCCCTGAATTGGCCTGATCTCCATTTTCTGATTCGCTCGGAATTCGATCCATTAATAGATCCTCGAATTCAGGCGAATCTCTGATCTCAGTATCGCCAAATACCCGGTATCTTGGAAACGGAGACTTATATATGACCACGAGTCGAGTCGGAAAAGAATATTTGAGTTGACAGAGCCACAGTATTGTTTCCAAGACTTCCCTGCCATACACAACCTCGCTCTTGTGTGTTATCGTCATTTCGATGGCTCGTACGTCTTGCGAGCCGTTTTGTGTTCGGCGTGTTTGAGAGAGATTAAGGGCACAGATTCGGAGAAAGTTCCTGACCGCTTTGTTTTTACATAGGCTGATGTCCTCGTCCGTCTCGCCGAGGCAGCTTCTTAAGGCACTAGCTCCGACAAGTGCCCACGCTGCACTATAGTCTACTAGATATTGTACGGGCTGGGTATTACAATGCTGCATCTTGCGGTTGAGGACCGGACGAGCTTCCTCGTTCACGAGGTGACAGGTCATCAGGATCTCGAGTGGAATGCGCGGTCTAATGAGGGTCACACGAGATTCGTCGACCTGGGCTTTGGGAGGAGCTGGCCAGTCTCTTTTGTCGAGGAGGGCTTGTGTTCTGACTAGAACGTGCGAAGTGGTAGAGATTTCGATACTCTTGTACACCCAGCAACGTAGCTCTGCAGGCAGATCCAGAAATCGGAAGGGCTGTTGGTCCACAGTAGCTGGCGCCATATTTGAAGACCGGATGATACTGTCGGGAACGTGAGGCGGACGTGGATTGTTGTTGTCCAGGCTGCGGTATACAAGCGAATCTTGCTCCGTTAGAGACAAACAATCGTTCCTTAACAACTGGCTGCTTAATATACCAGTGCGGACGCGTGATCAAGAGCCCAGGCAGCTGCTAATCAAAGTTTGGTTCAGGTCGTGAACCCTGGCTGGATCATGAAAACTCTTCGATCGACCAGTAATGCTGAACACGTAACCAGAGCAAATTATACTAGCAGATAAGAGTCTTGCTATATCTGGGCGCTAATGCTTTCTAGCAACCAAGGCTTATAATCTATCTACAATTGATAATTCTGACAATGTTTAGTTATATAACAACCGGGTCATTTTTTCCTGCAATGTAGTGCCACCCCGGCAATGTTTTGGTCATATACACTACTTTTGCCTGGTACCACAGTATTCGAGAGTCCAGCATATGGCTGAAAAGATCCCCCGCATACTCAACCACTGCAATAGGAAAAAACAACAACAACAATACATTGTAAGAGGAAGGTAACAGTTGACAAGCAACATAAATGTGCCATATTGAACAAACTAGGTTCGCAAAGAAGAAGACGCACTATTTCTCCGTGCCACTAAAAGTCTTTTGTTCTTCTAATCTGTGTTTAAAAGACCTTTCAATAGTTGTGCAACCTTTTGGCCAACCGCATGTCCAGGTACGGTCCACAAGGCCGTTAGCCATACAAGAGGCTTCTAGACCAGGCAGCAACGCTAAAGACGTACTCAGATGTTACATTCCTCAAGATCTAATCTCAGGTTCATAATCATCTAGCTAATCAGAACTTGTCACTTCAAACCTCAAACTCTCTTCTTCCCTTTCCTCCACTCAGCCTCACGTCCGCTATATAACAAATGATTTTCCATTTTTAGACGCACGCTACGTATCATATGGTTAGCCTTGGACTTTTACCTAGGTAAAAAACCGGACAGATTCTGTCCTTTGTACTGCTGACAAATCACAAAATTGACCACCTTTCTTGACCAGGTGGTGGAAGCGCCAACTGGCGATCCTCTTAGACTCATCCCTCTCAAAGACGCTCTGCCCCTCCATCACTCTGCCACTTCATACCGCGATATATTGCATCTGGTTCGGCGGGTGAATAGCCTTGAACATCACAAGCAACTCAACAGAAACATATAATCTTAACAACTCATATAACCATCACTCTACAATGGCCTCCTCAGCACTCCCATCAAACAGCCGCCTCGTTAACATCGGCACTCACTCTCTGGCTCTCTACACTCATGGCCCAGAGCCTAGTAGCTCCAAAGATCCCGTCGTACTGTTCATCTCAGGCGTGGCAAGCGATGCCCTCAACTGGCAAGCAGTGGTGCGGTTGCTAGGGCTGCGAAGCTACACTTACGACCGTTCCGGCTATCACAACTCAGAGTCCTCGCCGCTCGCTCCCTCGGCGGAGAACATTGCTCTGGAGCTCTCCCTTCTGATTGAGAAAGCGCCTATCCAGAACCCTCTAATCCTTGTGGGTCACTCCTGGGCCGGTGTGCTCACGCACGAGTACATTGCCCTAAAGGGGATTGACCAGATCGCTGGTCTGGTGCTTGTAGACGCCAACCATGAGAGAGCATCACTGGTGATGGGCGTGAACGATCCAATTTTATGGACAGTTGCTGCGGATGTCGAACCATACTCTGCCTGGGGCGTGGAGGCGGAGCACAGGTTGACGCAAGAGGAGTGGGACGCATTCAGGGCGGCGGAAGCAACTGAGAAGTTCAAGCTAATCATGTGCAAAGAGGATGAGAATTACATGCCAAGTTTTGAGACACTGCGGAAGAAGGAGCTGAGCAAGAAGCAGCCACTGCTTACCGTCAAACCAGTTCATGTGATTGTGGGCACACGAAGCAGGGACTGGACAGGATTGTACAAGGCGGGCGTTGCTAAAGGGAATGGGACTGAAGAGCAGAGGAGCTATGTGAGAGAGTTGATCAAGGCAATTGATGCGAAGAATGAGGGTCTTATGAGAGAATTCTTGAAACTCTCTACGAAGAGCGAGCTTGTCTTCGCTACCAAGAGTGGACACTTTGTCCAGATGACTCAGCCGGAAATTGTTGTCGATGGAGTGAAATGGGTCCTGGATAACCAACCAGCCTCTTCTTAGTTGCGGAGAATCAGTAATTTTAATACTAAGCACCCAAATTTCGTGGACAGCATCTATGATGTGAACAATGGTGGAACGTAGCTACGTCAGATGGAATAAAATGCAGTGGACAAGTAAGGAAAGTTCAGAGACTAGCGGATAAAGGCACGTCAGACAAGATGCAAGGTACATAAAGAACCTGTGTTTTTACTCAAGTAAGAGAATATAGCCAGCTGTTTCTATTGTCTTTCCAAGCGCATTTGAAGTTCTCTACCATGTTTTGACTGTTAGTCTACTAGAAGTTTGCTCCTTCCTTGCTCAATGTATACCAAGATTACAATAACAAACTAATGATAAAAAATAAATGCTACTAATGCTTGCGACACATCTTTTGAAGACATTAATGTTTATTACTTTCGCCGATATTTGGTATTTAGGGGAGGGCCGACTCGATAGAAGTGATAGGACCGAGGCTTGTGAGATTGAGATATAGTGAATGAGATTGATTCCAAGTAGGGGAGGACTTGGCCGATTACGAATGAGAATAAGAGGTCTTGGTATCAGAGGGATTGGAAACGCTGACTAATGAGAAACTACTTCCGGGAATCTCCAAGACGCAAGCAGACAGTGTGCTGGACAATGAAGCGGATAGTGTTGTTCAAATGGTGCAGGCGTTAAACAAAGTGAGGAAAATGGCGGTATTTGAGAAAAGAGATTCGGATTGAGCGTTCGCGCAAGGAAGTTCCTCGCACTAGAAATGAATGACAAATGTTGAAGAGGTTCAATAAAACGACAGCAGGCAGTCATTGCATATGGTACTCATGAACATGTGTATGGCAAGACAGCGGAAGCACACTAGTCTTTACATTGAATGGCTTTCCTCGTACTCGCGAATATGCTTCATCACGTATCCTTTTGTGCCTTATATAATAGCATGGTCATTGGTTTTCTATCCTTACGTCATTCTTGTACGAAAGATCTATTTATGAGCGGAGATGGCCTGATACTATGAGACGGAATATAACGCACAGCTCAACGCCGCGTCAGAAGAGCCCTTTCGAAGAATTTGTCACAGACATTTGGTGTTGTCCCCGTTCAACACTGAGACCTCAACACCAATCCCGAAGTCCAAAGTCTAGTTGTCACATCTGTCGTAGGACCCTCTCCTGGTTCTATCAACACACGCTCAGAACTTGACATTCCTTATCGCGTCATCGACGGCTTGAGTTACCTCCTCTTTTGTGGCATCCTTCTTGATCAGAATTGATGTCATAACTCCGTGCGTTCCACCGTTCTTTTTCCTCCAGTCCTCGATTGAAGCTGGAATCTTGCCCGCATTGGGCTGTAACTGGTACTTGTGGAATGCCTGCCCATTCTGGATCACCTCCCCGTCGTAGTCGAAGCGAACACCGTATCGCTCAAGGTCGGGCTTGTTCTTTGGCCAAGCGGTCTTTCCTCGACTGACGGTTGGTTTTGCGAGTTTCTTCCAGGCTCCACTATCACTGACGCCCTTGCTGACGGTCTTGAGAGTCTTCATGGTTCAAGAGGTCGGTGGTTGATCGGCTAGTTGGTCTCTTCGAGGATGTGTTGGGAATGGGAGGAAAGGTACGCAGGGATTTTATGCGAGTGAACGAAGTAGTAAAGTATATCTAGTGACGCCCAACGAAAGAGTTGTGAGAAAGGCTGATAGCGAACTAGATACTCGAGGCATGAAAGATACTTATAGCCTTCCACTGATACTAAGCCGTATCCATTCATGCACGAGTACACTCTAATTGATGAAATCCATGTACGCGCGCGCCTCTGAAGCGCCATGATGAAGTACTGGAAGTGTGCGTTCTGTTCGCAATTTGTCAATATGTGGTACCCCCTGGAAGTATAATATATACGCTACTTGTAGGTGCCTTCAAGGAAGCTCACAGATTGGTCAAACTTCTCTTGATTGGGAGTCAAGACAAACTGAGAATTAGCACGTAAAGTGGAGAAGCCCTTATACTTCCGGGGGTACCACTGTAAAACAGTGGTGAAGGAGGCACAGCACAAAGTCCCACATATGTGTAAACTAGGCCTAAAGCAGGGAGCTCGTGTGGAAAGCGACGGGTATTAGATCGCATATATATGCCTCTGAGGAAGCCATAAAGCGAAAATTCGGGAAAAGAAACAGACAACAATCTTCGAAATGATGAAGATGTCTTACATACTGCTGCTAGCTGGAGATGATCAACTTGGGTTCGGCGGAGTAGCCCCGCCGCTAATGTCTATTGCCTCTCTTTCAGGACTAGTAATCTTTAGCGCCTCTTGCTTCTTACCTCGTTTTCCCCGGCGCGTAATGACACAAACTACGGCGGACACGCTTCCTAAGAACACGGGGAAACGCAACCGTGAATTGTCGTGCGATTATTTTTCGATCGCTACAAAATCTGATATAAGGCTAAAGCGACAAGTTCACGTCGCCCAAGCTGCGCCCAACCTAGTCCTTTCCTGCTTGCCGCCGCCCAGAGGCATACTTTGTTCAAATTTTCGCAAACTTCCTAAGGGTTATTGGTTTTTACAGGCATATCGATCCTACTGCTGAGGCGCGTTGCTGTTTTGTGAGCCTACATTGATGAGCTTTTGGTGTCCACTCCCTTCGCGGATCATGATTTCACGAACAACGCCATTTCGACGAAAGTTACAGCCATTGGTCACACAGAAAAAATCGATATTCAAGTCTTCTCGCAGTCTGGGTAGCACATTAGCTCTATCTCGAATTGGCGTACGAGACGCCATGGATCACAATCACGAACTGTTCGAATATACTTCGGGAAGATGGATGTAAGGCTGGACTAAGTAATGTGTTCAGTACCCATCAAACTTCTAACTACTTCTTCTAGATACAACGAAGATGTACGTTTAGCTGAAAGGCGCTTGTCCTTTAACGTCAATGAGCTCAAGAAAGTCGCCGCAAGCTCTGTCAACAAGCCTGAGTCTGATGTTAAGAGCCTTCAAAAATTGGCGGAAGGCGGTTTCAACCGGATCTTTGAAGTAGGTATGAGAGATGGAACATCTGTTCTGGCTCGACTGCCATATCCCTCGACATTGCCGCGTCGCTTGGCTGTGGCTAGCGAAGTCGCGACAATGGACTTTGTCCGCGCACATGGCATTCCGACTCCACGAATACTTGGATACGCTATTGATGAGAATCCCGTCGGCTCAGAATATATTTTGATGGAAAAGCTACCTGGACAGCCGATCGGAGATACGTGGTTTGATCTATCTGAACAGCAAAGGCTACAAGTTTTGCATGACATTGTCAAGCTTGAATCTAAGCTGTTCAACATCCAGCTGCCTGCTAGTGGAAGCATATATTATGCTCATGACCTGGATTCGAATACTCCCAGGGTGAGCATACCTGAAGCGGACGGTCAGTTCTGTGTAGGCCCGTATACTGGGCTTCGTTGGTGGTTTGGTGAGCGTGGGGATCTCAGGCTTGATCGAGGGCCACGTAAGCATCAATAGTGCCTATGATATCCATGACACTCACGTTGCTTAGATGTTGACACTCTTCGCGCCCTTCAAGCTCCTGCTGAGAAGGAGCTAGCCTGGGTACGCGAGTATGGACGGCCACGATATCCATTTCACCGGCAACACAGAGAAGCCTTCCGGTACGAAAAACAAGACCCAATGATCCACGCAGAATCCCTGGAAGAATACCTGCGTGTGGCGCTGCATCTCGTACCGACAAGCCCGGAGCTCAACCTTCCTGTCCTTCGCCATCCCGACGTCCAGCCGAATAACGTCTTCGTATCTGAAGACTACAAAGTCACTAGCCTTATCGACTGGCAGCATGCCACTGTTCTTCCATTATTCCTTGCGGCTGGTATACCGAACGCGTTCCAAAACTATGGCGATGCTGAGTCGAGAGCTTTCACGCCCCCGCATAATCCTGACCCGGCTCACCTTGACTCCCTAGACGATATCGAGCGTATCCAAGCTCAAGAGGAGTTTCGTCGCAGACACGTACACTTCTTCTATCTCGGGTTCACTCAACGATTCAACCAACGACACTGGCGTGCTCTCGATGAAGAGACAGACCTACTCAAGCGCCGAATCTTCGACCACGCCGGCGAACCATGGGAGGGCCTCAATACAGCTCTTCAGTACGACCTTGTTCAAGTCTCACAAAACTGGGATAAAATTGCTCCCCTGAATCACGATGGCACTGCACCAACATGTCCTGTATCTGTCACACAAGAAGAAGCTGAACGCATTGATGCTCTAGATGACTCGCATCGCGACGCGGATGGCGATGTGGAACAGATCAACGAGCTTCTTGGTATAGCATCCGACGGATGGACCCCACACGAACGGTTTGAGAGCGCGAAGAGAAAAGCAGCTGAGATCCGGGAGCAAGCACTGGCCTCGGCAGACGACGACCCTTGGTTAAGAGAAATGTCTGAGCGGCATTGGCCGTTTGATGACTATGATGAGGATGAGTGAAGAATGATTGACGATCTCATATCATGCTCTATACCTCGTGGACTGAATTATCATCATTGTGTGAAGTTGAAGTACAAGTTCACTTGCGAAAATCTAGTCCGCCGGCACGTCACTTAAATAGAGCTGAGCAAACGGAGAGCCCTATTTCAACATCCTACAGTCATATGTGAAAGGCCCTCAGTCTTTTGGAGTATGTATTTGTGACATGCCTACAGGCAAACTTGGCGTCTACGGTATGGCCTGTAAAACCACGATCGATTACCTATGAAGCTCCTACAAAGGCTTCACGATGATCCACGTAACCTTTGTAAGGCCGTTGGTAAAAGTCGCGCCAATCAAACGCGTTGTCTAAACGGTTATACATATCCACATATTCTCTCACGTCCATATACATCCACCCAACCTCCTCCCAATCTTCATCGGTTTCGCCGTCCTCCCAGTCCTCAGCCACCACAGCAACCCTGTCCTCTTGCCAATCTGTAGTTAGGATCTTGATGACCGGAGACCCTGACCCGATAGATGCATCCAGCGAGCGAAGGCTAGACTCGTCTACGAATAAACAGAAGTTCCACCTCGAAGGGAGACTTGACACGGGATGTTTCTCGTCATGAGCGTCGTTGCTGAGTAGCTTCGAACGAACCTGCGCGCTTCCACCATACTTATTTGGGTCGCGAAGCCGTGGCGTCAGGTCATCAGCAATCCAGGCGCGAAATGCATGGCGCACTGTGTGTGCGTCGGCACCAGTCAACATCTCTTCGTCCTCGATGATAGTCAGCTCGTGGCGGGGGAGGAGATCAGTGCGAGTCGAAAGCGACAAAGAGTTTGTGACGGTCGAACGTAGAAGCTTGAGCATGTGGGCCCAAGGTGCGTCGCTGTCCACGCCGTAAACAGTGCGAAAGACGACGAATCCCCAAGGTGCGTCAGGTCGTATTGCATAGTGGTTGAGACTGGCATCAATGTCATGATATTCTTTTGGAAACTTCGCAATCAGCGGTTCGAGTGACGACTTGAAACCTTCAATCGTGTTGAGGGCTTCGTCAACATCCTTCCGGACAGCCGACATCGTCGCTTCTCGATCTTTGGCGAGAGGTATGGATGAGCTGGGGACTGAACGATTGCAGATCAACTGTTTTTGGAGGTATTTCGGTTTGATGAGTGACGCTGAAACCCATACATGTGTCGTGCGTGGGAAGAAGAGGCCAGCGTGCAGAAGAGGCCGTAACGGGCAATGAATTTGCATTCTTAGCAAGAACAACTGGAGTGGTGGACTCCTACACGTCTTTAATGACCGTTTAGTACACCTGAACGAGGCGTTTTCGGCATAGTGTAATGATTTTGTTGTGTGTTTAGTATTGTGTTTTATCGAGTGTTACGCTGACCTTGGAGCTGCAGATGAAATGCATGTGAGTGGCAGATGACTAAGTGATTGTCTGTGCATGTGCATGAAAATGCTGTCAACCCTTCTCCGCAACGATGCGTACTACGAATTTGGACAATCAGCCTTCTTCAACCCAGTGGCAAAGCTTACCATGGGAAACCACGTTAGTCTATTTTACCCGGAGTCAAGTTAATTGACCCCGCACATGAGGGTAAAGTCACACTTTTACAGCGAGTCTACCTAGATGAATGCAACTACAGGTAATTGATCCTACCTGCGGCTTTTTCCTTATCCTATGATCCGGCATATGGAACCATTGGATTTCGGCCCGGCTATTAGCCAATTAGATAACGTTAGCAAATCAGTGTTTGACCCTGAGTTAGAGTTAGAGTTTTGATATTCCTTAGACTTGTACTACGCGATTCTATTGGCCGAATTCCGCGGGTTTATTCCACCAGATCATGGAATAGAGTACGGACTTTTTTATGCTATTGATAGAACAAAGTTGCGGGGTAAATTACACTCTGCTGTACCCGAACTTTATCTACGTCTTCATGATCATATCGACACAAATCAAATTCCTATGCAGACAGCATAGTCTGGCCACAAAGCAGAACACTCGCCGACGCCAGGATTCCATTTGTAGAAGTCCTCGAGCGAGATGCCAGCCGCATTCGCAATGCCCCAACAACCGTCACCGCTTACAACGACGTACCATTTCTTGCACGACGAGATTGCGCCTGGTTGGGTCTCAGCAGGTGGTGGTGTGCCGCCAGTGTTGGTCGGTGGCTGGGACGTTGTAGGTGTAGGCGTCAAGTTCAGAATGCAGTAACTCTTGCCCGACTGCAACACACAATTCGCCTTCGAAAGGCTCGGATTCCACGCTAACAGATCCTCCACCGTGACATCTGCCTGCGCAGCCCACACCTCGCAAGAATTCGCCACATTGAGATCGAAGACACTGGACAGTGACTCGTCAAAGGCATTCATGTAATGTAGACACCCGTCAACTGTGCCTGCCGCCTTCGCCGAGAGTGGGGGAGTCACGACTGGTGGGGGTGTCGATGTTGGCTCCGGCGTTGGTTTAGGGAATATAGTGCCTGGTGTGGACGTCGGATAGCCGTAGTAGGTAGCAATGTTTCCGACAGGCCTAACGCAGTAGGATGTCTCCAACCAGAGGTTTGAGCAATTGTGGTCGACCTGTGGGTTGAGGAAGTAGAAATCGTCCACGGTAATACCGAAAGCGAGTGATATGGTGTCACACAAGTCATCCGTTTTGGTAGCATACCACTGTCCACAATGCCTGTTGGATAGGTCCTGCGCATTTGTGGGGACAGGTGCGTCTGTGGCAACACTGTTGCCTTGACCGGGGTTGACGGCTCCGTCTGGTGAGCTGCTATAGTGGTCAGAATCCAAATGCTGCTGCTGACAGAAAACGAGGTGAATAAAAAGATTCTCACACCTTATGCACAAGTTCCAACCAAACCAACTGCCTAGGTTATTACAAAAGTTGTTGATCATGGGATTCCAGGACAACAGCTGCTGCTGATTGATCCGAGCGCCGGCTGTTATATCGTCGCATCTGTCGTACATGTCGAGTTGGTACGTGTTGCACGTATTTGGGAGACAAACCGTGGAGCCTGCAGGAGCGAGCAAATTGCAGCTAATATCGATACCATTCGCTACTATTAAGCTGTACGTCGAAACATTTTTGCTCAGAGAGATGGAGATGCAAGTGTCTCCATCCTGTACGGTATATGTGTTGGTACATGTACGAGAAGGCGGATCCGGCACAGTTGTTGCATTAATGGCATATGCCGCGGGCGTGGCGTATGTGTAACCTTCTACCTTACAGCTGGACGTGAGCGAGGCGAAATTGGCGGCGCCGTCTACATCATAGCCGAATGGCGAGGAAAGTTGCAGTTTCTGGACTCCGAGTTCGCAATCAGAGCAATTCTGTGCGACTGTCCAGTTTGCACTGCTGCTCTGATTTAGCCACGTTGAGACTATAGAGTCGCAATATTGTCCCGAAGACCTATCGAGCGCAGCTTATGCATCAGTATGTGAAATGATATATTGGAATCCGGAGTAGCACCTACGACTCGAGACAGCCTAACTGCAACGCATAGAGGTATCTATCGGCAAGGAACGTCGCTATGCGGAGGTCAGCATCGACAACCTATCTCTTATGGCTCTCATCAGCGTACCTGGATAAGCAACACCCTCAACAGGAACCATGACATCTGTAGCAGAAGTGCAAGCCTTTTGAATCGCCGCCCTTGAGGTTTCAAGATCTTGAGCGCAAGCTGTACCGCAGAGCTGGCTGAGGCGTTTGTCGTTGAGCAGGTCAAAGCTTGCGTCGCTGGAGACAAATACACAGTTATCTCCACTATCCTACAATGAATTCATGGGGCTGCCACTACGTACCCTTCACCTGTATGCTGTGGAAGCCATCTTGGACAAGAGCTAACAGTCTTGTTCACAGCAGTAAGGCAGCCAACGCTCAATTGTAGGAGGTCGAAAGAAAGCAGAGAGCCAGGAATCTGCTGCGCGAGAGACTGTAATCCCGTACTTCCAAGGAGTAAGACAATGGAGAAAATGAGCTTCATCGTAGTGATCTTCGTTGGACTTGGTGCGAGAGTTTGGTCTTCATTCCCTTGGTAATCGAAAGATCAAAAGATATAGCTACGGGGCCCTAGATCTCTTTACGTCCGCGAAGCTAAGTCCATTCTTTCCAGAATTCAGGAGTTGTGTCTACATAGTAAGCCTAAACCCTGGCAGCTCTCAACAGCGTCTTCTCATTTCGACGCAGGGACGTGCGGCAGTTGATCACTTCATTTAGATGTAACCTCGTCCGGTAGCTGACCTTCTCATCCAGACGCAGATACGTGGGTTCAACCAATCTCTTTGATCGAAATGATACCGCTGCCTTCCCGTACAGCGTAATAGCACTACATGGCTATCGTGTTGTGGGTCAGAATGTGCATTTGATGCGCGCTTATCACCATCACACTAGTGATTTGGGAAGTTTGTTGCTTCGATCAAATAAGATGCATAGAATTAAGATGACTCTCCATATGCCAGAACTTGGTTCACCCGAAGTTCATTACATTGACAATCAGCTTGGCATTTGCTCAGGGGATATCCAACCAATGGCATCAACCATCCATATTGCTGCACCATTTCGACGTGCACGAACTTGTTGAGGGTGGACACCGAAACGGATTCAGTAGCTTTTTATATTGCGGTACAGTTGGATGTGTAGAGTGGACGCATACACTATTGGTACCTGGTAAACCTTCTCTGCAACTATGTTCCATCGCATAGTCGTTTGCTGACTCTTAGGATATGAGGCCGAACGAAATCGTATGTCGCCTGTAATCATTGGCCTCTATAAGGGTTACTTTACCCTATTTAGCCAGTTTAAGGCTGGACTGTTTGCTTTATTCTAAGATTTCTATCAAACACTAAGTGTTTTTGGTTATTATTCCAGACGTGTTGTTGCTCTTGTTTCTCAGATCACTAACTCTGAGAGGCTTAGGGCTCATTGGCATCAACTGCCTCTTTGAGATCGATTACATCAAGGCCTTATCGTCGAGAGCAATCCAAGTCCAATTTCATGAAACACTAAACTCTAATGCAAGCTTTGATGGCTGTTCACAAACCTTTTACGCCCTGAATGTGATCAACTCCAATCTAATCGTGTCAATGAAGATCTTTAAGCGCTCACATACGCCCCGTAATATCGATAATGCAGGGGCGAGAACAGCAATGAAATTATAACGGCACCTCCAATACCCCCGATAATCACAGATCTTCACTGAGAACAGGTGGGGCGTAAGCTACGAATGTTAGGCCCAACGAATAATCTATATGGAGTAGCAATACTGATAGGGAACGTCCCGGCTCTGTTTAGATGAAGGCTGCATGAGCTTAACGGGGAAACATATAGGAACACGTGATCATCAGTTTGAATAGACATCACATAGGGCACATCAAGCTATAAAGGCGGAATGTGTTAAATAAAGTGTATATCCTCGGACTTCACTGAGTCTGAACAACCAGACGCTCATCTTGATTGCATTCAAAGTCAGCTTCTTCGATCATGGCTCGACGAGTTATAGTCTTCGTTCTCCTTGCCCTAAGCAGTATTCATAGTGCTCGTTCATGGCATGGTCACCGCCATGCTTCATATCACCACTCCAAGGACTTGGCTCGAAGTACCGGCAACTTGGTTGACACTTGTAGTCTTGAAAGTGAGTCCACCAGCTACCCATTGTTCAACCCAGCACATTCGAATATACGGCATGAGATAAAAGCAGGCACAGAAGCTGATCCAGATTTTCAGATCCTTGCCAAAACGGAGCATGTTGTGGAGGTAGGTGCAATTCGCTGTGACTTGTTTATGCACAGCACTGATGCTGACCCGAACAGAAAATGGATTGTGCGGATTCTCGCCAGACTTCTGCGGTGAAGGTTGCATCAGCAACTGTGATCAAGACCGGCCGCTCTCTACGAACGCATCAACGCACTTAGCACTGTCTCGACGGGACGACTATACTTGTGCCCCTGGAAGTCAGTGATACTATCATACCACAGTAAACATAGCGTTACATACTAATTTTTCGAGCAGGGCCTTGCAAAAATGAGGCTTGCTGTGGAGGTACGTTCATATGAGCTTTTCACTGGCTTTTCCAAGCTCTGAGAAACTGACACACCCGGACAGAGAGCGGTAACTGCGGATATGGACCTGTGTATTGTGGTACAGGCTGCTCGAGCCATTGTGACGCAACTGCGGAGTGCGGCCAGTTCTCCAAGGTTCCCGGAACGAAATGCCCTCTGAATACCTGGTATATCCTCTCACAAGCTACGCGCTTTAGATGCACAACAATAAGACCAAGGTCGCTGATGGATGTCTAGCTGTTCGCAACATGGCTTTTGCGGAACCACATCAGGTACACATCACCAGTTTGGGATGCTGCATGGCGTTATTTGATTGCTGACCTCATAAACAGAATTTTGTGGAGAAAAGTGTCAGTCCAACTGCGTCGAACACCCTGAGCCGCCTGGTGGTGGAGGTGGAAAATTACTCGATCGAGGTGAGAGAAACTTTTGCTCGAACCTACAAGTGTGCGGAAGCTTACCTCTTCAGTGATTGGATACTGGGAAGCCTGGAACGCCAGATCTGATTGTCATAACACACAAGCTACGGATCTTCCTCGTAAGTGACATCCATAGCCCCGTCTCAAGCTCAATCCTCATCAACGTGGGACAGTCGAAGCTCTCACGCACGTCAACTATGCCTTCGCCTACATCGACCCGAAAACTTTCGAAATCACCACTATGGACGCCCAAACGCCAACAAGTACGTTTCAGGATGCCGTCTCGCTGAAGGACTTGAAGCCAAATCTCAAGATCTTCGTCAGCATTGGCGGTTGGACCTTCTCAGACAACGGCACAACTACGCAGTCTGTGTTCGGGAATATCGCCCGGAACGCAAGTAACCGACAAAAGTTTGCAGATAACTTGTTGAAATTCATGAATGGATACGGTTACGATGGCGTTGATCTTGACTGGTAATTGATGAATAAACTGCTTCCTCCTGTGCACGCGTTGACTACATTTAGGGAATATCCCGGAGCACCCGACCGTGGTGGCAAAGAAGATGATACTCAAAATTACATCGAACTCCTCAAGACATTGCGGTCGTCTTTTGACAAATCCGGACGAGAACTGGAAATCAGCTTTACTGCGCCATCGTCATTTTGGTACCTTCGTTGGTTCGACCTGCCCGGCATGATGAAGTACGCTGACTGGGTTAATCTGGTAAGCTCGGACAAATGAACTTGTATTGCACCTACTGCGAATGGAAGCTAACAGCCCGACCAGATGAGTTATGACCTCCATGGTATCTGGGATAGTAGTAATCCCATGTGAGTATACCTCGGGACCCTATCGTTGGGAAAGTGTTCTCATGGCTAACTTTAAATGAAGCGGGTCAGTCGTCCAGGCACATACAAATCTCACTGAGATCAAGCTGGCTGTCGAGCTTTTTTGGCGTGTTCATATTCCTCCGTCGAAGATTGCCTTGGGCTTTGGGTTCTATGGTAGATCATTCACACTTGCCGACCCGAGCTGTACCGAGCCTGGCTGCCTCTTCAGCGTAAGTGAGCCTCTAGCAGAGTCTCTGGTCCGAAGTTGGCATGGTATTCCAGGATTGCGCTCATGATGATTCTACAGGGTGGCGCAAAGAAAGGTGTATGTACTGGAACCAGCGGATACCTCGCATACTACGAAATTCAGGACATTTTGAACAAGAACAAGAAACGAGCCTTATCGGTCGTCCACGACAAAGAAGCAGCTGTCAAGTATTTCTCGTGGGATGACAATCAGTGGATCTCGTACGACGACGCAGAATCTTTTAAACAGAAGAAAGACTGGGCCAACGACATTGGGTTCTCGGGGTCTTTAATCTGGGCGTCCGATCTGGACGACTACGACAACACAGCTCACAAAGCTTTCACCGGCAACAGCAAGATCGGGTCGAGAAACAGTCTTGACAAAGTCAACCACCAGCAGGAGTACACGGAGACTGCCAACTCCTTTCTCGGCCAAGGATGCAAATTCAACGAGACCGTCATCAACGACGTTAAGAGCTACGACTGCGGCACGGACATGGAACTCGTGAGCTATGATACGCATGGTTGCAAAGGGGACAAGGTGAGTCTTTGCCGCAGGGTTGAAATTGAGAAATCACAGATAGCTGACAGACAGCAACGATAGAACCACAAGGACTGGCAATGTGGATGGCCTATGTGCTGTCCTACTTCGGCACGCATGAAGGACAAGTGTACCTGGCGTGGAGGCGGTGGGGGCTCCGGTGGGGGAGACTGCAACGGACAGTGCCATGCTAATGAGGTGAAAATTGGCGGCTCATCCTGGGGTGGCTCGCCAGGGGAGTCAGGTACTGGTAGATGCAGCCGAGGAGGCAAGGCCCTTTGTTGCACTGTCGAACTCGAAGCCGTTACGAGCGGCTGCTACTGGACAACAGGATGGTAATAACAACCCAAAGCAACCGCAGGAATGATTTCGAACAGGCTAACCGGTATATCGCAGCGATAACAAGGCGTGTCAGTCTGACGAGGACAGTGTTGCCCACGCCTTCAATATCAACGATGAGTGCGTCGAAGAACTGCCCCCATTGAAGCGGCGGGACGATGGACTCTTCAGTCTGGTGTCACGAGCGTCCGATGTGGGACAAAACTACTGCTGCAAGAAGAGCAAAAAGGCCTTCGACACGTGTAACTGGATTGGCAAGGGTGATTGTGCCCAGAACACCTGTGACCGAGGAGAGGTCACGTTGACGACTGATTATTATGGGGACAGTGACATCTCCTGTAACTGTGCGTATCCTTCCGTTTCCAGGCATCTCCCCATACCATCTTCCGGAATATGCTCCTGTATCGATTTGAGACTAACATGCAGCCTTCGTCTGCTTAGGGTGGCGTAAGAAAGCACTCTGTTGCACAGCCAACCAGGACGCTCTGAATGACCCTATATGCGACGCAGATCTCTGCGATGGCAACGAGGATCAATGCGATGACCCCGAATCGGACGACACATCTCTCAGGAAGCGGTCCTTGTTCGGTAGTGCGCCATTGGGCTCATATCTCCTAGAAAAGCGTGCAGTAAGGCCGGGCGCAGCTAAGAACCGCCTCCTTGATCTCTCAAGATATGCTGCCGGTCTAGCAGTCCAACCTTTGAGTCTCACGAGCGCCCCATATCCGTCGGGGTTTGGAAAACTTTTCCAGGGCGGCGGTCTGAGTACGCTGCCGATCAAAGGTGGCTACATGATGAAAGACGCCATCTGCAAGAGCCTGGGCGTAAGTTTGGTAGTAGTAGGCAATATCCCAAAATCTACTGTTTCATACACTGGGAAATCGGCTCGTTGGAACACAGAGCATTGGAGAGAGGTAAGCCTGCAATCAAGACTAACTCTGTCGGCTCAAATTATCCCATCAACTCAAGACACTGTATGGTTAACATGTCCTGCAGATCAACAGCCTCGACAAGCTGCTCATAACGGCCGCGTCAGGCATTCTACTGTCGAGCAAGAAGATGTTAACAACACCAATGAAGGTGGAAGATATCATCAGCGCGTGGAATGCGGTTTACCCCGCGGGCGCCACCCTACACCAACTAGGCAATGCCTTTGTCACCGGGGTGGAAGGCTACGGCGACAAGCTCGACGAATGGGGCAACGACTGGAACACTCTCCGCACGCCGAACATGGTTTTCCATACTATTCTTGGGGCTCATTCCTACCGCTATGGCCTCTCCTACCTCCCCGCTGACATGAACATCATGAAGAAGTTGATGCTGCTGGGCCAAAATCCTATCGGCATTGACCCCTTCACCAAGGCGCTGGAAGCTGCGGCTGGGACCGATACGAAAAAAGCAGTGCAAGCTGTCAGCTTTCTGCTCACTGGACTTCAAAAGGTGCGTTGAACTCTATGATGCCCTTCCCCTTCTAACTTTCGAACTTCATACCTAACCACATGATCTCCAACAACAGACTTTCGGCACAGTTAATTACTACAATGACGCCTACCTAGCCCACTACTTTGACAAGGCCAACTCGGACTTATACGCCGCAGCGAAGAACATGGCTACGTATTACAAGGGCTGGGAAAATTTCCCGGCTATCCTCAAGGAGTTCGACGCCGACCAACTTGAGTACGCCAGCACCAAGGCGCAGGCCTTTATGACCGCTCGCGCTGGGATGATTCTCAACACGTTCCAGGACACCGACCCGGCTAAGGCCGCTGAACATGTTGCGCAACTAATCACTACAACCACACTGTATGCGAAGTCCATTAACAAGTTGAAATTCAGTACGACCAATGTGTAGGGGATGTGAGGGTAGCTCCAAGGATCTACTTGAGCCATTCAGCTTCAAATACGCGTGTCTAGAGAATGAGTCAGTTTTTGTAAGATAGCAAGTCAAATGTATCTCTTCTTCTATTCGGCACCTTGCGCCCCTCATGCACTCTTACCTCCTCGTCTGCAAACTTGAGTACCCCGTCTTTGCTGCCATTTTATTTCTTCGAAACACCCTCGACGTCAGTGATGTCAACATATTCATCTGATTAGTTTATAGTATAAAACGTACTGAACGCAGATGCATAGAGGCGCTGTTTGATCTTGTCAAGTAGGGTTCATTGGTAGAGTCTATCAGGCTAACTATCGATTCTATAAGTTTGTTAGTAATAGTCCTGCATGACTTATGTACTTATCACGCTCAGGTATGTAACAAAGAAATACGACCTAGTCGATCTACGTCATTGGAGTGCATTGCACTCTGACACTCCTCACTTTTTCTCTTCCTTGTCTGTAGCCTCCCTCCTCTCCAAGATCTTGTCAACAATGCCGAATTCCACCGCCTCCTGCGCGTCCATGAAGTAGTCACGCTCCATGTACTTCTCAATCTCCTCCAAGCTCGTCTTCTTCGTCAGATGCTGTTGATATATCCTGTTCAGCTTATCCCTGATCCTCAGAATCTCCTTTGCGTGATCCGCAATGTCGCTCGCCTTGCCCGAGTATCCTCCACTTGGCTGGTGAATCATGACCCTCGCATGTGGCAAGATATACCGTTCTCCAGCAGCGCCCCCAGCAAGCAACAAAGACCCCATAGACGCCGCCTGGCCCATGCAAATTGTGCTGACGGGACAGCGAATGTAGTTCATGGTGTCGTAGATGGCGAGACCTGCGCTAACGCTTCCACCAGGGGAGTTTATGTAGAGCGATATGGGCTTCTCCGGGTTGTCGGCTTCGAGGAAGAGAAGCTGAGCGACGATCATGGCGGACATTGACTCTTCGACTTCGCCGTTCAGACAGATGATGCGTTCTTGGAGGAGTCGCGAGAAGATGTCAGACGTTTTCCAGCCTCCACCCTACAAAGTCAGCTTGCGAAGATATACAAGGTTCTGAGGGAGACTTACAACTGTCTCCGTCACGTAGGGTATGGGCATGGATGCTGCACGCGGCAACTGCTGCTGTTGCGACGCCCATTGTGTAGGGAAACCGAAGTTGCTCGACATGCAACGCACGCCATGTCTCCGCGACGTCTGGGATAGTATCGGCCTTGCGGCTCTTTGTAGTAATGTCGCCATGACGTGTGTCTTGAAGTTCGAGGTTGCAACTTGGGGGCGATGACACACGCTAGATGCGGCGCTAGTTCCGCACAAGTAGATTCTCGTCGGACTCCCGAGATGACGAGTAAAACCTCCGCGACGCTCATCTTCTGCCTCATGCTCGGCAGATGCACCCCACATCTGCAATCATGCTTGAGCCTGGCTGAAAGAGCTCTCCGGGCTCGGTGCCGTCTCTATTCCACCAACACCTACAACTTGAAGGGAGATCAACTTGGTCCTACACGCGAAGATGCCCATGGGTCGTTTCGCGCCCGCAGAGATGGGACGTTAAAAGAGCTTCCACTTCCCCCGTTACTCGATCCCGTAGTTCTTGAGAAGAGATCGCGCTGGGAGCAGACGAAGCAACAGCCAGATGTTGCAAATTTCACGCCATTCCAGAAGAAGCTATGGGAGAACCCGTTTGGTACGTCCCCTCTTCGCATGTGAGTGAAGCTTGCTAATGACGTCCAGCACATGCTCTGGCATCTCCTGTCCGCCAATGCCGCGCAACCCAAGTCTCCCTTCCTGAGTCGCTCTTCGTCTCCTTGTACCCCCGCCCGCATCCTACAACCAACGATCCATGGCTCCTTCCCGTCTCGCTGACAGCAGAGGGAGGTCAACTTGGAACGCCGTACTACTTCCTTGGTCGAGAGATCATCGCCACGAGTCTGGGTAAGAAGAAGGCATGGGAGAGGTTGATGAATTCTCGCATGCTTCACAAACTCGGCAGCAGCGTGCGGAAGATGGTATGGAGAGAAGACATGCCCAGTCTGATCTTGGACCTTATGCGCAAAAGGCTGGTAAAGAAGCTGAGCTGGAATTTTGGATTCAAGGGACGCCTTACGCCTGTGGCCAGTGAGTGGACTGAAGACATCAAAGATGTAGAGGACGTGTCATGCGTTTTAGTCTTCCGTTCACTTCGCCTGCGCGCGGACGACCTGCAGGACTGCGCCGACGAAATTGCTTCGGAGCTGGAGAAATGGTCACTGTACTTCATGAAAGGTTTCACCGCGAAGCTTGATCCTCACGCGTCTCCAGAGGTCACGCATGCCTCTCCGACCTGGTACTTTGAACCCTTAGTCCCTCGCTTGCAACCTCGGCTGCAGTTCCCAGAGCTCGAATTCAAAAGCACGACATGGCGTGGAACAAAAGTCCCCTTGTACAGTCTGACCGACCTTCTAGGACCAGACAAGGCGCAGGAGTTGATCAAAGGGAGCAAATATGAAAAGGAGAAATGCGTTATCATCAAGAGAGCCAGGCATAACGTCCCAGTCGAGATGCTGTTCATGCAGCTACAGGCCTACATTGCGAAGCCAGGTCCCTAAAAATACCCCAACATATCAAATTCTGTTTCATCCTACTTTTCTACATGTTTCCTCGCTCTCCTTTCTTCCCAATCCCCCTTCACAGCCCCGAAAATATGCATATCCAGAAGCTTTCCACCCTTCTCATAATGATCCTTGAGCACTCTCTCTCGCTCATATCCAGCTTTCTCAAAACAGCGCATACTGCCCACATTTCCATCGAGCACCCCGCCCCACAACACACACAAGCCCCTTCCCTCCTGTTCCTTCGAAAAACACCACGCAGTAAATTTCTCCAACACCTCTGTAATGTATCCTCGTCCCCAGTACGCATCTCCAAGCCAGAATCCGACTTCTGCTGTGTTCGCGTTGGCATCTGGGTTAAACCTGAGGCCTACATTGCCAATCATGATTCCGGGGGATTCAGAGTTATAGATTCCGAAGCTGTTCGCGGACGCGCCGAGATTGAGGTTGATCCAGTGTGTGGCGTCGGAGGGCGTGTAAGGGTGCGGGAAGGAGGGGGACATGTATTTCGCTACCATGGGGGAAGTGGCATGCTGGGCCATAGAGACTGCGTCGAGAGGGTGCATGGGCCGGACTGTGATGCGGGAGGGTGGAAATAGAGGGGGTGGGAGTTCATCTTCTGTTGTCGGTGACTGGACCGGTGGTGTTAGGGTGGTCATTATGTATGATCTCTTGTAGAAGGACTTGTTCTGACGATTTTGCAGTCGTGACACTCTTGGGATCGGAGATTATCTTTTTGGCCAAGGTATATTTAACCACTTATATATTTCGCAGCTGCCACTTGAGTCATCTCTTGGTGACTATTAACTCAGAATTGTTGCAACCTACAATCATTGCGAGAAGCACCTTCCTATTCGGGTTGGCGATGACTGGTTGCCTGACGCGAGCTCCACCGGTCAGAAAGCCCGCATTTGACCAGAGAAGCTACGCCACAAACTTGTCGTCTCTTACAGCTTCTGGAGCACTTGGTGGGATAAGGGGTGACGTCGTGCTGGGAGTGGCCCCTGCGGCGACACGCTAAGACGCGTATCGCGTGGGGCATTTCACGTTCGCTGACATTCTTCAATATCACTATTCCGCAGCGCTACCATGTCGTCTTTCACAGCAAAGTATGTTTTCGTCACTGCACGTGTATGGCTTGGCTAATTCAGGTACAGGAAAGTCGTCCGGACATATTCGCGACAGAAGAAACGCCCGTTTTACGATGAGGAACTGTCCAATACCAAGCGAAGACGCGTCGAAAGCGCGTTCGAAAGTGTCGAAATCGAAGACGTGACAACCACCACTCTTGACACGCCTCTAAAGAGTCCTTCTCGCGCACGCGACAGCTCTGTACCTCCCACATCAAGCCCGAAAGAATCACCTGCGTTGTTCTCCGACAAAGTCTTTCGATCTACCCCTCCTTCGTCTCCAGGACCGCGTGGTTCTTCGGCGCCTTCATCTCCACCTCCGCGTAGCTCCCCTTCGCCTCTACAACGTCGGCGACCTGTATTTTCACTCTTCAAGAAGAAAGTCAAGCCTGAGCGGCCAGCGACAGAGCCGCTGTTGCAGCGAAGTCACAATGCGCAGAGCTCGCCAAAACAGCCACCCAAGAAGAAGCGCATGGTGCAAATGCAGCTAGATCTAGCAGGAGAACACCGAAAGACATGCAAGACCTGCGGGATGGAGTACATACCATCCAACGCTGAAGATGCGGCTCTACACAAAAAGTTTCATGCGATGAACCTTGGGGGTGTGGACTTTACGAGGGCTATGACCGAGCGCTTCAGGCAGCGTCAGATCTGGAGTGGGGGCGAGGGAAGCTTCATTGCGGTTATAGGGCGGAAGGACGCGCTTGTGCTGCGCAACAGAGCGAGCGATGTTCTGAAGGTTGTCAATTCGGAACTTGCGGCTGTGCCTATATCAGATGAGGAGCTGTGGAGTCAAGCGGGGGTTGCAGGATCTGAAAATGCGACAACACCCAGCGCGAAGGTGCAGACTTCCAGCGCAAGTGCATCGCCTACAACGGGGGACAGATTCAAGGTGTACCTCTACATCCGCGGTCAGAAATGCGTGGGCGCGTGTCTGACAGAGAGAATCCAGGAGGCTTTTACTGTGCTGGAACAGGCTGATGCGTCAGAGCAAGTCTGTCGGCTGCCTACTGACTCTGAGAGCTCGTCCGTCTCCATCAGCACAACGGCGGACCCGGCTATGCTGGGTATCTCGCGCATCTGGACGTCGACCCAGCAGCGGAAACAGGGCGTGGCAAGGAAATTACTCGATTGTGCAAGGAGTGACTTTCTGTACGGCATGGTGGTGGACAAGGAGAAGACGGCCTTCAGCCAACCGACAGAGAGCGGGCAGAATCTGGCGCGGAAGTGGTTTGGTTGCCGGGCTGGGTGGCATGTGTATATCGATTGATGCTGTCCTTGCAGAATGAGGCTCCGGACACAAGTTCCAGCCTCATTATGCATACCTCGTGTCGCCAATCAAGAGCGATACAAGTTTGGAGCGGAGAAGTGTCAAAAATGCAAGTCTGGATGGTGGGGAAGCGCCAAAGACTAGCATTGTCGTGATTGGAACCACGCGCGCGTTGGGAAGAAAAGCCATGTACAACAAGCCAAGCGCCTTGACATGGTGGGGGGTTCGCTGGCCCTGATCTACATTCGGATTGCGGATCGCAGGATCGCGTCAACCGTCAGCAGCACGAGCTGTCAGACCCCCCGCTACTCACACCGCTCTTCACGAGCCTCTTCCGTGTACATAGAATAATGCACTGTTTTTAAACTTTGGACATGTCATCTGCGAACCCCTTCCGCGCATCCCCCCCGCCCAGCAATGCTCCTTTTGTGGCTGTTCCGCAGGCTTCCTTGAGCACTCCAGATAGCACGCCCGAGGCCCGTGAGGATGGGCGTTTTGGTATATTCTTGCCTTGGACATGAAGCTTGCTCAGGGACGGAAGGGTAACTGTATCACAGTGCTCGACGACACCATCTCGCTGCCGCCCCGGACCAAGAAGCATGTCCGCATAGAGTCCTCGACCGTCTTCATCCCTCCGCAGTCAAATATCGACAGCCCAGACATGACTGCCTACGCTGCTCTAACCCCGCCACTGGGCGCAACTCACTCGATGACCTCGCCGTTTCCGACATACCCTGCTGGCTGGTCCGACGAGCGTATACAGGCTGCACAAGATGCACGGGTGAGCTCGTGGTCAAGCCCCGGAGCGTCGCAGCCGACACCTTATCCAAGTGGAGTGCCGGCGAATCCGTTTTCCCGCACGTTGGCCACGATTGAGCCACAAGAGCAGGAGGGAGTGGTGGAGCGGACCGCGGCGGAAGGGGCGGTCCAGAGCAACAACAGAGCCTCGCTGGATGTGGAAAGCTTCAAGAACCTCCTTCTCACGGGCAGGCCGAGTGCCCGTCCGTCTGCCCAGTCACCGAAGACTGCTGCATCCACCATCTCGAGCGCCCCCATATTCGAGAGCAGCAGTAGCACCGACACATCTATATCACGGCAATCATTATTCGACCACTCATACGAAGCGCACGCTGAGTCGCCGCGTACATCGTACGAGATGGCCGCTTCAGACGAGGACGAGAGGAATCGTCTGGTGTCAGAAGTGAGGAAAGAGAAGAAGCAGCCGCCGCCTGCGCCGAAGCCTCGCCATGGCAAGCCTGTAGCACCGCGACAACCGCAGACGGTGTCGTTCGACGATTTTGCTGTGAACGTGCCCGCACCAGCTCCTGTGTCGAGGCAGAACAGCTTCGACACGAACAAGCCGCTTCCTCCCACGCCTGTTGCATCGCAGCCGCCTCTTCACATTACTACACAGGACAGCACACAACACCAACCGGCGCCTGTGGAGCTCAGACTCAGCGATACGCCGAGTACGTCGGATGTTTTGCACTCCCAGAAGAGGGCTCCACCGCCTGTGCCTCTGGCTCGTCGACAGAGCCAGCTTCGGAGCTCTGTGACGAGCAATAGATCACGCAGCAGCTCGAGCATCACCATGTCGTCACAAGTCTCAATCGACGCTGTTCTTCCAAGCCCTTCCGCAAGCATCAACGATCCAATGTCGAGTATCAAATCACCGCCTCCTCCACCACCTCGCAGACACGGAGCTCGACTGGCAAACATGGACACATCCAGCGCAAACTCGTCGACAACAGAGCTACCCCAGCGCTCCACCTCAGTCCGCACAACAGCATCCTCACAGGGCCCTTCGTCCTCGCGCAGGAGCACGATAGATTCAGAACCAGCTCCTTCTGTGTCTGGCGTTAACCGCACATCATCCATATCATCAACACGCAACCCAACACGAACCACATCAGGCGAGAGCACAGGAAGCACGATGCAATCTCCGCCACCACTTCCCCCGCCCCGGCGCCGTCAGTCCAATCGCTCTAGCCTCGACCAACAGCGCCCCCACGTACCCTCGTCTCCCACAGAGAGTCGTCGAACCAGCATGGAGAACAGGAGGACCAGTGTCGAAAGCAAGAGGCGCACAAGCGGCGCAAGTGAGAGCTCATTGAGACATGTATATGCGCCCGCGGACGAGAAATTTACAAGCAACGACTACGCGCTGTATTCGCCGAGAGAAGAGGTAGAAAACATTCTGGGTGCGGGCGTTGCGCAGGATGAGGGGAGGAAAGACTCGACCAGTATTTTGGACGATATGGAGAGGTTTCAGAGGGAGATTGATGAGCTGAGGGCTAAGTTTACTCAGGCGGGGTAGTGCGTCGCTTGATTCTTGTCCATGCTGGTGTGGATGAATAGGCCGTACGACGAGGTGGGATTGTGGGCGGCGTTTTGCTCTGCATCATGTGCAAGAGGGGAGGTTGGCATTGTTGGCTTTTCTACGCGGGGCTGTTTGCATTACGATTCACATTTCTAGGTCGAATATCGAATTCATGTCCTGCGCGTCTGGTCTATCATTTACCGTCTTCAATGTGTTGTGGAGATTCTGTAAAGTTTGCTATCTTGAAGTAACGGGGCAGCAAGGACAAACGGTGATACATCGACGTACACAACATCTTCAAACGCCCAACTTCTTCGACGTGTACCAAACGCCTATGTTCGTCTTCGTCTTCAACCTCACACCATCAATCCATATCCACGCCCAACCAACCTCGAATCCCACATACCAAAAACCGCAAAATGTCCACCCCCGCCCCCCTAATATACATCAACGCCTTCCCCGGCACCGGAAAACTAACCATAGCCCGCGCCCTGCTCCCCCTGCTCCCCCCTTCACACTCCCCCCCAATCCTCCTCGACACACACACCCTCATCGACCCCGTCGCCACCCACTACGCGCGCACGCACCCCGCCTACCAGCCCGCGCGAAAAGCAGAACGCGCGCGTGTATTCGCCTTATACGTAGAGAATGTGCAGTACAGGGGGAGTGTCGTGGTGGTCACTGGTTTGTTTCTCCTTTCCCTTCCCTTACATACCCCCTTCCAGAAATTGACTACTCACTACGTAGAATCCCGCTCCACGACCCCCCACGAGGTGCGCATAACGCGGGAATTTGTCGACGCGGCGGCGCGGGCGGGACGGCGCTTCATCCCTATTATTCTGCTGTGCGGTGTGGGTGAGAATATGCGGCGGGTGGCGAGTGAGGAGCGGAAGAGGAGTGGGACGACGAAGATTGTTTGTCCGGAGAGGGTAAGGGGGATTCGGGCGGGGAGTGAGATTTATCGGTTTGGGGTTGGGGAGGAACTGGTTATGGATGTTACGTGTTTGGAGGCTGGGGATGCGGCGGCGAGGATTGCGGAGTGGGTGGGCAGGGTTATGGAGGGAGGTGTGATTGGGGAGGTGGATGAGAACGGGAGGGTGGATTGACTTCATAGGAAGATATAATACAGCAGAAGCATCACTTCAGAATGGGAAAAGATAGTTCCAAGAGTCAGTGATGTGATTATTTTTGTATCAAGCATGGTAAAGTGCTGTGGTATGCTAGTCATACGCAAGCTTTTCATCGACGATAGACCCATCCCCCAAGATTCCCGCCAAATACAGAGATGGTTGCAGGCATACATCCGCCATCGCGACAGATCATCAAGCCAGACAGACAGAAAGCTGCAGAGGATGCCAGACGTATCCTAACGACATCGACCACACACGACGTGAGTCAGTAAGTGAGAGCATGTCTAGACGCCTAGACGGCAGCCAAAGCTACGTTCAGAACGGCGCCCGCAGCGAACAGTGAGCCCAGGCCGATGTAGGGAGTGGCAATGGCGAGGACAGCTCCAGCGGTCGAGACAGTGGCAGGCGTGCTAGTCGACGGGGACGGACGCGTCATGTCAGCCGTAGAAGATGGATTCAGAGTCGTACCGGGAGCAGACGCGCCAGACGAAGGACCGGGAGCGACAGGCATGTCCGAGGAAGGCACGGGGGCAAGAGGCTCGCCTGAAGACGGAACGGGACCGACGGGCGGAACTCCAGTGTCAGTGGGCGGGGCAGGTGGAGCGTCGGTGACGGAAGCCTCAGGCGGAGAGCTCAAAGGAGCAGTCGCCGTTGACTCGACCGAGGCGGCCGGGGGAGGAGGAGGAGGCGGCACCTCATACGAGGACACCGGGATGGTGGGGACTGGCGGGCCAGGCGTGCCACACTCAGTGACGGTGACAGTCACGGTGACAGCGGGAGCACAAGCTGGAGCACACGTTAGATTGGGTGTACAAAGAGCCAGTGGCGACTTACTGTCGGGAGCAACATCGTGAGCGACGACACTGGAGGCAAGCGCAGCAACGAGTGCGAGGACCTTGAAACCGAGCATGTTGATAGCGGTAAGCTGTTGGATCGTGTGAATGCGATAGAGCTGGCGTGAAGTATGTTGCGGTTGAATGGATGCAGCTCAGAGAATTGACGGTTGCAGGAGGTGTCGTGAAGAAGCAATGAAGAGTGTGGGTGGCGGGCGGTTTATATGTGGAAAGAGGAAATGACGAGGCGCGTTTGCAAGCAGAGAATTTTGCACGGACGCGATAAGGTTGCCTGGGGAGTGGTGGAGGTGAAGGAGAGGAGGGAAGGGAAAGTGCGCGGATTATGTACGCGGGAGGAGCACCTAGGTGTCACCGCCTCGCCCAAACAAACCGTTACTACTGTAACGCAAATGCATACAGCCTAACGAGCCTGTTTGGGCGAGCGCTTCGGCGTCCAGTGAATTTCCCCCATACTGCTCAATATGTGATGCAGCTCCAGATGTCCGTTGTTGTGCGACGAGGCCTTTCCAAGGGCCAGAGAGCAGAGAGTGAAGGTGCTCTCACGTGCAGGCACACACTTGCCCTCGCGATAAGGCGACTTCCCCATAACTTGCTCAGTGACGCAATGGCAATTTCCTGACGTCGGGGAAAACTTTGGACAGCGCGTTGGCCGTTTGTTTACCAGCTCTTGGCACTTGCCTGCCCTCGATAAAGCATCGCCAGACTCTTTAACTGCTTCTCTTCCTCACCAGCTTCTCACACTCGTTTACCACACTCTCAACTCACAACAACCGGCCTGCAGCTCGTTGCTTTCTTCATCAACCAGCTACACTCCTTTAGCTTCTTGCATCACCCCTCAACTCTCCTTCGCCATGAAGTTGCTCCAGCTTGCCGCCCTCAGCGGTGCTGTCTCTGCCCTCCGCCCTGTCGCAGGCCCACGTGGTGAGTCAATTGACCCTCATCTTCCATGTGCTTTCTCTCCATACCTCGACCACTGTTTCCACTTCCTCCACTGCATCACATGTCCAGACTCTTCTAACTCTTCCCGCAGGTGCTCGTCGTCAGGCCGACCCGGTCGTCACTTCGATCGTCTATGCTACGTCGACATACACGATCACTAAGTGTGCCGCGTCTGTCACCAACTGCCCAGCCAGTTCCGCGGTCTTTGAGACGTCGACTACTGTTATGAGCATTACGACCACCATCTGCCTAGCTCCCACTACCCCTGGATACTCGGCTCCTTCTTCTGAGGTCGTTCTCTTGCCACCCGTGAGCTCAGCTCCTCCTGCAGGTTCCTCCGCCGATGGCTCTGTCAGCATCCTCCCTCCTCCGCCAACTGCTCCTGTCTCGCTGCCAGGAACCACGGACACGCTCTCAGAGGCGGTGCCGACCTCATTCCCGCCAAACGCTCCTGAGTCTTCCAGCAACTACGCTCCTCCTGGGGTATCCACAAGTGCTCTGCCCATGCGATCTTCAGTCGACTTCCAGATCAGCCTCATCCCGGGGGTTCCCACGGCTTCCATGTCGCTCTGGGTGACTACGGGCACTGACTCTATCCCAACCTCTCTCCCACCAAGTATCTCCGAGTCTTATTTCATTCCCCGGCCTTCTCCAAGTGCTCCGCTCACTGATAGTCTCACGGACTCTATCCCAACATCATTCCCACCAGGTGTGTCCGGGCCTTCGAGCGGTTACGCTCCTCCTCAGTCTTCGGCGGATGCAACTTCCACTGGCAGTCTCACCGACTCCATCCCGACCTCATTCCCGCCAGGTGTCTCTGGACCCTCAAGTGATTACATGCCTCCTCAGCTTTCCACGAGTGCTCTTCCCACCGGCAGCCTTACTGACTCTATCCCGACGTCCTTTCCACCGGGCGTGCCTGAGGCCTCGAGCGGCTACGTTACCCCTCAGCCTTCATCAAGTGCTCTGCCCACCCTCAGTCTCTCCTCTACCGACATGAACACCAACACGGATGCGACCTACATCTCGGGTGTCACTCCTTCGAGTGGATATACTGCGCCACCTGCGTCATCCAACACAGCTTCCTCTGCGACTGATGCTGTACCAATCTCTGGTAGTCCCTTGTCGAGTGCATATGAGACTCCTTCAGGCTCGGTTGGTAGCCTTACGACTCCTTCAAACACTAACACGGACTCTGTCCCTACTTCTTCCCCTCTTTCTCCGTCTGATTCAGTCGGCAGCTCCACGACTCCCTCCAACACCAACACAGACTCTATCCCCACCTCGTTCCCCCCTTACCTGTCTGGCTCAGTCTCCGCTGGGCCATCTTCCAGCGAGTACGCTATCTCTTCCGGTAGCTCCGCCTCGAATACGGACGCAGTCCCGACATCACCAGCCTCGTCGTCTGGCCCAGCTTCGTCAACTACCGCTCCTACGGAAGGAACGTCGAGCTCAGTCCCCGACAGCTCATCCGAATTTCCCTCGGCCGTTCCATCTAGCCTTCTCAGCACGCTTTCGGAGACAGAACCGGCTGCTACATCCACCAGCTCAGGTTACGTTTACCCACCGCCGCCAGCTGAGGCCAGCTCTTCCGTCATCGATGGCACTACTAGAATTACGAGCTATCTGACGCAGACCATGACGTCTTTCATCACTGCGCGGCCTTCATCTAGCAACGATCCTAACACGCTGTCCAACACTCAAGCTGTGCCTACGAGCCGTGTCTCCAGCGGCTTTGCACTTCCATCTGGATCTGGGTAAGTCTTCATGTCTTGACTGGTCATCCGTCACCGCACACCTGCTAAGCTTTGAATTACAGTTACCCTTACCCATCCGGAGGCCTCAACGGCACCGTTGTCGCGCCTAGTCCCTCGTACGTTGAGGTTCCTATCAACATGGGCCAAGTCGTTGGGGCTGGTAGGAGTTCGGTTGCGGCCATCGTCGTCGCCATCGCCTTTGCTCACTTCGCTTGAGTCGGACACGGTTACGATACCTTCGCGGTCTATCTTCTATCATGGTGGATACGCTGCTGTGGCGACGCGAGAGGTCGGTGCGATGATCATGCATTCCATGAGCGGCTCGGTTCTATACATACTTACACTGTGGTATGGGTAATGGGTGGTCGATGATCTTTCTAGGGCACTGTCCTTTAGCTAGGCAGGCTTTTCCCTCGATATGTTACCAGTTACGCAGGGCCGGCTACCAGTCAGCATGTAATATACAGCACCTTTTACTACGGCCAAAATTGTGTCTTTGATGGTCTTTGTGAATGGTGAATGATTGTGGTGTTGTCTGATCAAGCTTTCGCGTGATGGAGATTGAACGAAGTCCGCCCGTGAGAGACTAAACTGCTTCGGTGGTAGTGTGCACTGCTCCGACATCGCGACATCAAAACTACTGATGTGAACTTTTTGCGATATCTCCAAAATACTACTCTCGCGTACACTCTATTCTCTCATGTTGCAGAAAGCCTTCCTTTGAGTTTGTACGCCTCTCGATTTCAACGACGAATCTTGTATCTCCTTTGAATTGAAGACTTACATGAACGAAGAGATATAAGAAGAACCACTCCAACATGTCACCATCACAAAGACCGGAACCCATTTCCTCATATTTCCCGCTCAAAAAGCCCATCATCCTCGACGGCGCACTAGCAACCTACCTCGAAACCCTCGGCGCCGACATCTCCGGCTCCCTCTGGTCAGCCGACATCCTCACCAAAGACCCCTCTGTAATCAAACAAGCACACCTGGACTACTTCCGCGCGGGAGCAAACGTCGCCATCACCGCAAGCTACCAAGCAAGTATCCCAGGCCTAGTCCAACACCTCCAGATCAGCGAAGAAGAAGCCCGCGGACTAGTAGCCAGGAGCGTCGAGCTCGCCATCTCAGCGCGCGATGAAGTCTTGCAGGAACGCGAGGACGAAAAGACGCGCGAACCGCTGTGGATAGCAGGAAGCGTGGGCCCCTACGGCGCTTTCCTCGCAGACGGAAGTGAATACCGCGGCGACTACACTGTTAGCAAAGAAGCCATGAAGGAATTCCACCGCGGCCGCATCGCTGCCCTCATCGCAGCCGGCGTCGATATTCTCGCCTGCGAGACCATCCCGCAGAAAGGCGAGGTTGAGGCGCTGGCTGAACTTCTGGTCACTGAGTTTCCGCGCACAGAAGCGTGGTTCTCCTTCACACTGCGCGATAGTACGCATATCGCCGATGGCACACCATTAGCCGATATCGTCGACATCCTGCAGGATGTAAAGCAAGTCGTCGCGCTAGGATTTAACTGCGTGGCCGATGGTGTGGGGCTCGATGCGCTGAGGGTGTTGAAGGGGCTGTGGACGCGGGGCCCGCTGGTTATGTATCCTAATTCTGGGGAGATGTGGAATGCGGGGACGAGGGGGTGGGAGGGGGTGCGGACCGAGGGCGAGGGGTTGAGGGGGAAGACTGTGCTTTGGTGGGAGGCGGGCGCGGGGCTTATTGGGGGGTGTTGTAGGACTACGCCGGTGGATATTGGGGTTATGAGGGGTGCGGTGGGGAGGTAGGGGGTGTGTTGGTGGGCTTGGGGTGGGTTCTTGGGGTTATTGACAGTGTGGAGGGAATGTGTGAGGAGCTGCGTGCTGGACAACTTCACGCAAGGGGTTGAAGAGGATTTGAGAGGGACGGCGATTGCATGTTCATCGATTGCATTTACAGAGCATGTAGCGTGACACCAATACGTGAGTTGTTCGTTCGTCTACGTGTCTTGCTGGGTTCATGTGGTTACGGTAAGTTCTTTCGCCCATGCCCCTTCTCGTTTATGATCATGTCTTCTTCCTCGCATTGCTTGCCTTGGGCCATGTAGGTGCAGACGAAGCACGGCCGTCATGACTGAGCCTATGCAAAGCACTACAGTACCTTTTGCACGTCTTTTTCAAGTCTCTCGACTCTACTCAAACGCTCACTCCGACTTGCCGTTGCAGTGCGACTTGGATGCTTTCGCTGTCCGTCTGCTCTGCGCTCAAGCCCAGTCTGGCTCGGGGTATCATGTGTTCTCGACTTTCCTCCGTCTCCCCCCTCCTTCAGCCATCGACAGCCATGTCTTCCCCATTCACATCCCCCCCACTCCTCTTCGTAAGATCCTCCAGCACCGCCTTCAGCCTATTCAACGCATCCTCCCCACCCACCTGACCCGACGCAGCCCTCGCATTCAACACCCCCACATCAAAATCGCCATACCCCCCATTCTTAACCCCAGCCTCTGAATCTCTCGGCCTGTCCTCCTGACCATCCACAGCGCGGGGCTGTGCAGCCGTAAAGCGCTGATGCGCTGCAGGTATAACGCCGTGCTTCTCCAGCTCCTCAATCTGGGTGATGAGCTCCTCGCGCAGGATATTCGTCATCATCATGACGGTGCCCATTGCTTCTCGAAGGGCGACCTGGCGCGCGAGGACGCTGTCGGGTTGGTTTTGTTGCTTCTCTGTGTGGATGGGCGAGGTGGTGAGCTGGGTCAGGGCGGTTGCGAAGTAGGTCAGCATTGTGGGGAGGTGCTCGTTTAGGCGGCTGAGGTGGCGGATGTTGGAGGCGGCGGTTTGGCGGTAGGTTTGCGCTTCTTGCGGGTTTGGGGCTTGTTGGGAGGAGGGCGCGGAGGGTACGTCGGGCTGCGCGGTAGCTTGCTGGGGAGTGTCGGTAGACATTGTGGAGATAGCTGAGATAGGGAAGGTTTCGTGGGATGTGTGTTGGAGGTGGGTATCTCCGCGACTCGAACGGTCAGGTGGTCAAGCAACGCGACAGTAATGTGAGTGTTCAATGATGTAGGTGAGGAGGGCGGGCGAGCTTGAGTTCCGCTCCTTAGCGCCATTTCGAGCTCCACCTCCAGCATCAATCCGTCAACTCACCATTCAAGCATTTGACGCCAACGACATATCAGAACGCGCCTTCCGACTCTCCACGATACAATCACGCGTCATAACCCCTCGACTCAAGCTGCACCTGGCGCAACTGTCCAAATCCCTGCTAGTCGTCCATGCGCAACGCGCCGCGCTCATTCCCCGTTTCGAGGTGAGGGAAGCGCATAGCAGAGAAGACGTCCATTCACCGTCATGTCGGGGCCGCCGGGGCCAGGACCTGCAAGAGCTATGAGCGTGGGAAACAATGGTCCGCCCAGCGCTGGCCTTCCGCCTCACAACACCATGGCGCCCCAGCCAGTCCCTCCGTCTGCGAGCGCTTCTGGGCCGCAGACACAACAAAACTTGAATCAAATTGTGAGTTTGGGAGTTTTCATGTACTGATCTTCTTCTTGTCTGTTGCTTCAGCTTTACCACCACATGTGTGAGACACCGTCTTAAGTTGCCTTGCTTGTGCTCACAACACCAAGGTCCTAGAATACCTCTCCAAGAAGGGCTATGTTCGCACCGAGGCCATGCTCCGCAAGGAGTCCGAACCACAAGCCAACGGCCAGTCTCTCGTACCCCACAGCACCGAAGTGGGCGGCTTGAAGTACACCAAGGCCTTCGAGCTGATACGGAAATACACAGAGGACAACTTGGATCTGTACAGGCCAGAACTGCGCAAGCTGCTGTGGCCCATGTTCGTGTACTCGTTCCTCGACCTCGTGCGGGAGTACTTTTCCAAGGATGCTGAGACCTTCTTCGCGACATACCAAGGCTTGTTCGAACGCGACCATGAAGAAGATATCAAGACAATGCGCCAGGTACGGCTACCCACACACATCAAGGAGAGCCGCATCGCAAAGCTTTACACCGAGAACAAGTACCGCGTGACCTTGACTACCATGCCATTCTACAATCTGGTCCAATTCCTCGAGTCTAAGATGTTCGAGGGTGGACAGGCTCTCCTCGATATAATTCGAGAGCACCTGAACATAGTCACAGTTGACCGCACTACCACAGCGGAGAAGAGCATCGCAGCCATACTGGCCAATGAGCAAGGCGACGATGACCTTCCGGCCGAGGACGAGGGTATTCCTGGACACAACCCTGGACATCCGCTCACCACTCGCCACGACCCCGAGGCAGATGCCTCGCGGATACGACTGGCGCTGGGCCTGTATCCTCAAGATCAGGACTTGCAAGATGACGTCCGCGCAGCACTGCAAGACGAGGACGCCAAAAACGCGCCCAGGCCAGGGCAACAGACGCTGGTAGAGGAGTACGAGCAACGCATAAAGCGCGAGCCTACAGAGGATGGACCGTCGCGGGACACAATCCCTCTACCGCCATCGTTGGCACGCGACGTCTCTATGGAAGTGTCCAAGATTCAGGAATATCGGGATCGATACAAGATGGAGGACAGAACAGGAGGCGTGGGCCCTGCGGTCAGCGTCACCATGTACACCTTTCACAACACGTTTGACAGGTAAATTTAGCACTGACGCGTGGGAAACCCAAAAGCTAACGAGTTTACACAGCGTCAACTGTATCGACTTTTCTGGCGATCATTTGCTTGCCGCAGTCGGCATGGCCGAATCATACATTCGTGTGTGGTCAATGGACGGCAGTCCCCTCACATCTTCGGGTCCTGACCAGAACATCCAACCATCGGCATCACGTCGACTTGTCGGGCATGCTGGCCCCGTCTACGCAATATCTTTCTCGCCCTCTACGACAAACCCAGATCCCACGGGCCCACCCACAAATTCACAATACCTTCTCTCCTGCTCTGAAGACAAGACTATCCGCCTCTGGTCTCTAGAAACCTGGACTTGTCTCGTCGCCTACCGCGGTCACGACAATCCCATCTGGGATCTGCAATGGGGCCCATATGGTCACTACTTCCTTACCGGATCCAACGACCGTACAGCGCGCCTGTGGTCAACAGACCACATCGAACCTCTTCGCATCTACGTTGGCCACGACAACGACGTCGACTGTGTAAGCTTCCACCCAAACAACCTCTACGTCTTCACAGGCTCCTGCGACCGCACAGTCCGCATGTGGCACATCGCCGGCGGCAACTGTCTCCGCCTCTTCACAGGGCACACAGGAAACGTGACAGCCATTGCATGTTCTCCAGACGGCAAGATCCTCGCCTCCGCCGACGACGCCGGGAACATCATCCTCTGGACCCTCGAGACTGGGCGACGTAAGAAGCGCATGCGCGGCCACGGCAAGGGCGGCATCTGGAGTCTATCCTGGAGCGTCGAGTCCAGCGTTCTTGTTTCCGCCGGCGCAGACAAGACAGTGCGTGTCTGGGACGTGCTGCAGGAAACCAGCGAGTCGAGCGGCAAGGCTGCAGACGGGAGCACGGCGAAAACTGATGGCGCATTGGCGACCAAGGGGGCGAGCGGTACGACGGTCTCGGGCGCAAAGAAGGCGGCGAAGGAGACAGGTGTGTCGGCTGATCAGATCAGCGCGTTCCCTACGAAGGATTCGCCGGTCTATAAGGTTCAGTTTACACGCATGAATCTGGTGCTCGCTGGTGGTGCGTATCTGCCGCAGAAGATTTGATGGGGTGGGGTAGGTTCCAATGGTGCAAGTAGGCGTTCTGGTGGGAGTAAAAGCGGTATGGATTTTGCCTCGATCTTGGGAGTTTTCGAGATCAGCATTCTTAGTCTTGGGGTGTGTGAGAACTTGATCTTTGGATGGGGAAATCATATAAGACTCATAACTACCACATCGAATTCCTTATAACTCATTATAATTTCGAGTGAATTTTGTGTCGAGTGATGGATCTCAAGCGCTTGCACCTTCCTCACAGATCGGGTCCGTGCACTACTCTCACGACTTCCAACAGCGTCGTCCTTTTATCACACTCCACTTCGTTGTTATTCGAAAGCGCGTTCATTTCGAAGATCTTTTGTTGTCACGCTATTTGATAGTTGGACGACGATGAATCATGCACTGCATTGATTACAATCTCGAGCTTATGAGGCCATGCACCTGATCGAGCGAGGCGAGGCGACGCGATCTTGGCTCTGTGGTGCAAGGCAACAGTCAACCACCACCTCAACAGAACCGGAGTGTGAAACATCGCGCCACAAGAGCTAGATATCCGCCGAAGTTCACAATCATGGCGATCTTCGATGAGACGACAGGTCAGGTCTACACAGAAAGAACGTCTGCGAGAGTCACGTCCATGGTGCCGAC
Organism: Dothidotthia symphoricarpi CBS 119687; assembly: GCF_010015815.1. Taxonomy (NCBI): domain Eukaryota; kingdom Fungi; phylum Ascomycota; class Dothideomycetes; order Pleosporales; family Dothidotthiaceae; genus Dothidotthia; species Dothidotthia symphoricarpi. Next base: position 1,211,984 of record NW_022985016.1, on the reverse strand, counting down.
ATGGATGCATCAAGCCAGAAACAAAAAAGTCAATCCATCTGCGTACCAAAACCGCGGAATCGGCTCCGCTACTCTTCAAGATATGGCTCTTCGTTGCTGTGCTTGGAACGCGGACTCGTTTATGCCGGATGCTTTGATATGGGCGGAATGGCATTACGCTGGGAAAATCTACAGGCAAATCAAGGACACGTGAGTTTGTTGAATTTGAGGGTGTTTGGGACTGGGCCGGGCTGATCTTGGTGTGTAGTGAGAGCCTGACATTCAACACTTGGAATATCTTCCATGAAGCGTTCCCGAAGGAGGTCGAGCTCAATCACCACTTCACTCTGACTGAGCTAGGCGATGGACCGCGCAATCAGTTACCTTCCATATTCAACCGCCTGGCAAAACTCGACACCAGTATGCTGACTTTTATATGCATACAAAACTATGACATGCGCCTCGAGCATTTAGTTACGCTTACCAAAGTCGACACGCTTTCCAGTCTCATACTGCAAGCAAAACAGTTTCGGACCGCATGTCAGTTTACCGGTGTAGCTTCCATCGAGGCTGTGAAGGACTTGAGAGACTGGGCGCGGGTTGTGCGTGAAAATGGGGCTTTCCAGAAGCTCAGAATGCTCGTCTACAACAGCTTTGGTATAGAGATACCGACCGTCCTGCAAAGCGTGTCGGAATTCCCCTCTCTGTGTCTTGTTGGAATCACTGATCACTGGATGGCCGAGCAACGGGAATCGCATCTTGATTGGCGCTGGATAGATCCCGACAGGTAGGGAATTCACACGTTGATTGCCATGGATCAGTGTCTGACATGACTAGGCAACAAACTACATCAGATACGTTCCAAGAACCAGATCCGAACGCTATTTGGAATCGCCACGATTTGACAACGCTGCGCAAAGCTGAGCTGCTTTACAACATGTCCTATGCATTGCTCCGGCAGCCCGGTCCTGGCTCTGACACATATCCTGCTATCGTTGTGTCTTACGGGGCAACATCTAGTTACATTGCTAACCTAACTAACGGCTTGGATTGGTATGTCCGGGATCCCAAACAGAGCAATCAAATCCCGTTGAAACACGTCGCGGACGACCTACCTCGGAAAGACAGAGACGGAGGAAGACCGAGCAAGAAGAGGAGGATGAGACAAGGAAAGCAAAAAGAGATTGGTTCGATGTTGGGAGCTTTTTCTGCTTGAGGTTCGTGCCCACTATCGTGTTTGATATTTCGTAGTGCGCTTTTGCTGAACTGATTCAGTGCAAGCGGCTTGCAGACCAGTCAGTGGTCGATCGTGGAAGCAGAGACGTACACCAGAAGTGTGCTGAGTGCATAGGTATCTTGTTGTTACGGAATATCTACAGAAATCATTCTTCGCGATTAGCCTTGACTCGAGAAACGTCCAGACACACCTCACAGCATCATATCTATCACTATCGACGTGTCTAGACGAGCGATAAAGAGAGCTGCAGAGATCGCAAGAAGAATGCCTATTCATGCTCGAAGAATGACTACCAGAACGTTTATGGGAAACGCTTTAGGCGCCAACTACCAAGGTTAACTCACAGAAAGGTTTATCACAGTCGAACATTGTCCATCTCCCGCCCAACACCCCCATCCACTATCATCTGACCACTAGTCCGAAGCCGCCCAATCCACCCTCCTCAACCGCCAACCAAGATCCTCCATCTCATCCTGCACAAACGCAAACCCAACCCCATTCTCAAACAACCGCATATTCACCCCACACATCGTATCCGCAAGCCACGAGCCCGCATACCCCCCTGCGAAAAACTCTGTCAACAGAATATCCATATCCTGCAGCAGCAGCAAAGCACGAGTGAGACGATTAACAAGCGCATTCTGCTCGGCGAAGATATTCGTTGACGGGCCGGTTGGACGGCGAGCCCGACGCTCACACATCTGCATGCGGCAGAAAGGACACAGATTCGCGTTCTGGGCCGTGCCGTTGAGCCATGTGTCCAGACAGGGTTTCCCGATGATGTGATTGCAGGCCGAGATCAGGAAGGCGGGGTGAGACGACGTGTACGCGTCTAGACACACGCCGCATCGTTGCGAAGGGTCGGGATCGGGATCGTCGGGCTTAGCTGTGTCGATGTTGTCGTCCATCTCGCTGCCAGTGCGAAGTACCTCGCGCCCGAAATCCTCAACGTTGTGATCCGGACCGATATTCTCCAGCTTAACATCCCCATCGGATCGTGGGCCCCACATCTCCAGCGCGTGTAGGGTGCTTACGACTTCCTCAGCGAGCGCATGTTCTACTTCTTGGACGATGCGCTGCTCTTCCGCACCACCTATTATTCCGCGCAACGCCCATAGATCTCGTAGCCCTAAGACCAGGTACGCGACACGCGTCAACACATCCATTTCCACATCCGGGAGGGAGAGTGGAGGGTAGTGAGGGGTGGGCAGTGTGGTTGGGGATTCAAAGGGGTGGATTGGGGTGGGGACTGTTGAGGTGAGAGGTGGCATTGGTTCTGTTCCTTGGTTGTTGGCTTTTTAGTTGAGGGTGAGTTGGAGGAGAGGGGGTTGAGGTAGGTTGAGAGCTTGTATTGAGTTAGTCCTGTATGTGAATGATCTGGAATGAAATCTTACGTGGAAGTGCACAGCTTTACTTGCCCGGTAGTTGAACTGTGCTATATATCTAGCGTTGCTGTAATTCACTACCCTTTCTAGCATTGCGCAGGTAAGAGACGCTATTCAATACCAACACCAACTCACTCTAAATACCACCTCAACTTCATCTTGGTGCTCAAAGTCGACGTGAATCTGACTTCGATTCTAAGCTCAGTGACGGTGACTGGCGCTCTATTGTACACGGGTTTGTATTCGCATTCACCTCGTATCCCGCATTTGGGAGACAATAGCATGATATACAATTCTACTTTGGGGTTATTGTGGAAGACGTATCGCCCAGACTGCAGAAGTGAGAGATGAGGGATCCAAAGAAGGACGTGGATATCTTCTCTTCTTTTCCGTGGTCTTCAATGCGCGGTGGAAGGCGGTAAACTACATCAATGTTCTGCACACAAGCTGACCAAAGGAAGTATAGGAAGAACAAACGAGAAACGCGAGCATAGTGCCCATTAGGTATCTCGAAAATCATCATATGTACCCTCGCAATGGTGTGATGACGCTCGTGAAACATATACACGTACAAACACTTTGATATCTTCTCATCACCACAGCAAACCGCTCTACAACCAACCTTCCTTATCTCCCAAATTTCACCTCGCACCCCTCAACCGCTCAATCTCAGCCTGCATCCTCGCATGCTCCTCCTCCAGCTCCGCAAGATGTCTCAACCTCGCCATCCGCTCCTCCAACCCAGCTTTCGAGCTCTCCAGATCCGCAAGTCGCGCATCCTGACCCGCAGTACCGGGACTCTGCGGTGTCAAAGGCGACGAAGGGTAGCCTCTCTCCGCTGTTTCCGGCCGACCATCTCTCTCCGAAAGAATCGAAGCGGCGTCGCTATGTATGTAGGACGGCGACATGGATGGACTTGGTGCATTGGCGAGTTCCTGCATGATGGGGGTGCGAGGAGCTTGCGACGACGGGCGTGAGTCCCGCTCCTGTGGGTTGTACGGGGAATATGGGAGGTATCCAACTTGGGATGTCGCCGGTGTCGAGCCCTCCCAGTTTGTGTGTGTCGGGGTGTCGAGTTCCACCGGGCTCATGCGTGTTGGGGTGTTGGATTTTACGGAACGCGGAGATAGACTGGCTGGATGTGCCATGGCCATTTCGGTTTTTGATGGCCCTTTCAGGCCTTGGGTGGGGGTTTGTGTGCGCCCGAATGGGTAGTCGTTCTTGTTGTCATTGTTGGTGATGAGTTCGGGCACGGAAGCATCGTTGTACTGATCCGACGTCGTGGGAGCGGCGTTTTCTCTCTGCTTGCGGCGTCGGAAGAAGAAGAATGCGGCAACGAGGAGTATGAGTGCCAGCGCCCCAATGACTATGCCCACGATTGCTCCTATCGAGAGGCCAGGTTTTCCTGGATCTCCGGGGTCTGGCTGTGTGGTGATGCTAGGCCCAGCTCCGGATGCCGTTCTACTGAGTGTCGCGGATGTTGGACTGCTGAACGTTGTGAAGGGGGTTGCATTATCTAACACCACCTGTACCTGTCTTGCCCAGATGTAGTTGAAGGACGCTTGCCCGGAGGTCCACGAAACTATGGTTGGTACTAGTGATTGGCCCTGACATGAGTATGCGCTGCTAGTCCCCGATGAATACGTGTTGTCTGCTGCGCAGCTCTGACTGTCTGACATGTGAAGGGTTCTAAGCAAATTGTTACTACCACGCACAGCGTGTAAATCAATGGTAGGGAACTCACGATGGGCAGCATCCGATCGTAGAAACCATGTTTCCGTCGATATATACTCCATTGGACGTCCATCCAACTGGGCATGCTATTCCGGGTGAATACAGAAAGGGGGGAGCTGATGCGTCAAGATTGAGCGCTTGTGGGCCGCCCGGGAAACATGCACTTGCTAGGGAAGCCTGGCCATCTGAACCACAAGTCACATCTCGTACAATTCTTTCGCAATCACTCGTAGCAGTGATCTCGCACGAGACGACTTGGCTAGTGCAATACGACGGTGCAACAAATGGTGTTGTTAGGGGGCCGGCAACATTCTGAACCATCGACGACGTAGTGGGTATCGTTGATAAGGATAATAACTGAGTATCGCCTAATGGAGTACAGGCTAATAAAATGAATATTAAGACGCTCGGGGTAGACATGATGCAACTTGAAGGGAGGAACGAGGGACTACTCAACTGTACGCGACCAGGCTGAAGTCAATCATTTATAGGAAAATGCCCTCCAAGCCCAGCCTTGCGACTACATCCCCGCACGGTCTTCTAGCCTGCATACACATGCAGAATGAACATGTCGATTAGCGAGTGGCGCTTTCACTCCAATAAATTTCCGACGCCGTGCTGCAGTGTGGCGCCCACGGCTCAAGCCATTGGTCCAAGTCTCGAGCTGGAGGCTCGCAAGAGGAGGTCTTATCTTGTGCAGAAGATATGAACTTAATTTTGGGCGGGGCTTGCTCATTTTCAGCCTGGGAAGCCATGGTCACCTCGAAATTCCGAAGACTGAATTTTCTGTCACCTGCAGGTTGTAGGCGACCGTGCGTCTAGACACATGTAGCCAGTCGAGTACTCAGCCTCGCGCTTCGGTCAAAGCTTCGTCTTCCAGCCTGATGAGATTGATGAGTGTAGCCAATGTCCCGGAACACTTACTGCCTTTTATGATAACTGTCAACAACGTGTGCTATTACCCACACTCACCTCATAAACACGAGGCCAATATCTTGAAAGGCCGAATAAAGTCAGACAAATGATAGAGAGAGAACGGAAAGCAGTCCAACGTGGACATATTGAAAGTACGAGCGATGTAGTTCATGATAGTTTCGACATGTAGTATGAGTTGAACAAACGAATCATAGGTTCGTAACTCACTCTCATTCCCGAGCTTATGCGTACTCATCGCCCTTCATCCAGCCAAGCTGTTTCCACATGTGCAACTTATCCCACTCCTTGATCCAGCCCTTGATCTTGCCACCCTCAACCTCAAAGATGGCACCAGCATGCCAAGCGGCCTTGTTCCCCGTTGCTTTGATCCCGTTGTGTGGCTCGCCACAATGGCTGCCAGACGCGCTATATCTGAGCAAGACATGTCCACCTTTTGCGAAGATTATATCATAGGAATCGATGTGCAGATCAGACACACATGCCATGACCTTGGAATGCGACTCTGCGTAGTCCTGGGGTGACTTGCAGTCTGGGAAAGTAGTTGGCGCAATGAAGTAGGCATCATCGTGGCAGAGATGCTCAACAGTGGAGCGGCCTTTGTTTTCTTTGGGCGAGTAGGCAAGGCGCATGTATTCCTTTACTACATCGACGTTTTTCTTTGAGGTGTGTCAGTAGCCAGGAAGCGGATTATTCGACAGCGTAGCTTACTTGCTCATCGTCGGTCTGAGTCGTGCTTTGCTTGACTGGAGGGTAGCTTTTGTCGGACATGGTGGTGTTATGATATGCAAGTCAGGAATGTTGATGTTGGATCGTTAAATACCACTATTTAAACAGTGACATGCATCTTGACGTCATGCTGATCCTATCCGCCATCTAAGCATCTGTGATTGCGGAGATCACTCTCAACCAAACAAAGGTGGGCAAGTTGGGTTGATGACATATCTTGAGTGAGACTAGGCCGAGGTATTAGAGAAGATGCGTGAAAGAAAGCAGAGATCCAGATTGATGTGTTGTTCGGAAAATCCACTAGTTTGGTAATGGTTCGTCGTTCTTAACAACTGAGAATTGACGAAGAGAAGAGAAGTTTGTTTCTTATCCAGTCAATGGGGCCCGATGCAGGTTGAATTTGCGCACACACAAACACGCGACACGACACGACCTCGCGTGACCAGGTGAAAATTCTGCAGGAAGACCCAGTTGCGCTCCACGTCTCGGCGCCGAATCGAGTACATGCATGATCTACGGCTCTGGTTTAGAACCGCATTCTTGCATTGGAGAAAGCTCCAGCGTCTCGTTCAATCCTGGCAACCGCGTCAACTTGGGACCTACCAAGGCCTCAAACAAAGGCATACCCTCAATTTCCTTGTGTAAGAGCCAGTTCTAACGCGTCCATGCAGTCAATGGATGTTTGACCTGGAATGGATCAAAATGATGGCCTAGATGCTGTTCATCCCGTCATACTCTGGTCTCCCTCCTCTAACTCATCCGTTGGCCGACCTAGCTCCCTCAATGAAGCCTTCAATCGCGTAATCCTCAACTCCAGTTCCTCGATCTCCTCTTGCTGATCCTCGCACGTCCTGTCGATATCCGGCAAGGCCATGACGGCGCGTCGTGCCTTTTGTATCTTGAGCTTGACATCTGTCGCGGCAGTAGGTACGTGCTGGATTTCGAGTGGACCATCCGCGGAGGGCTGAACAGGAGTCGGCGTAGGTGCTGGTGGCTGAGCAGACGTGTCCAGCAAGCGTCTGAGGAGCTTGTGGAGGTCGGGAAGGACGTCAAAGGTTGACGGCGGAGGGAGGCCTGGGTTGGTGGGTGCCTGGGGAGGTAGAGCCGGTGTTGCCGCACCTGTAGGTGGGAGTGAGGCGCGTGTCGAGGCAGACGCGTGGGGTGTCGCTGCTCCAGACATGATGCGCGCTAATCAAGGCGTAACGGGTGATGTTGATGGCGTGGTGTTGAGCTTGACGCGTCTACCTGACATGCAGCGTGAGAAAACGCCGATTGGGCCACCCACGGTCCTGTGCGACGTGGAGGCCGAGATAATGTTTTGTCTGCTGATATCAACCTGGTGTATCGCCGGATAGAGTAATAGTTATTGGCGCGACGTGATATCTCCCGGCCGCGGGCCCCTAGTTGGTGGATCGATCTGTTGAAGAAAGCCTGTGACGTTTTTTGGTGATGTGATGCCTTTCGATCGCCCACAAGTTTAGCCCCACCATGAGCCTGCCCCTCCACCAAGAATTGGTTCACTACTTACTCTAGCTTCTCCCTACCAATTGAGTTTCTATTTATTCGAAATCGCTCTCTCGAGCCTTCACCCTTCTGTTTCTATCATATATCTTGTCGACCACCAATCATGGCCAAGTTTGACCAAAAGGCTGTCCTGATCGTCATTGACGGCTGGGGCGTGGCTACGGAGAAGTCGCGCAAGGACGGCGATGCTATTCTTGCTGCAGACACACCATGCATGGACGAATTCGCGAAAGAGAGCTCCAAGACTGCCCAGGGCTACACTGAGCTCGAGGCTTCGTCTCTGGCTGTAGGTCTCCCGGAAGGCTTGATGGGCAACAGTGAGGTCGGTCACTTGAACATTGGCGCCGGCAGAGTCGTATGGCAAGATTCGGTTCGCATTGGTCAGACTATCAAGAACGAAAAACTAAAGGACGTCGTCAATGTCAAGAAGTCTTTCCAGCGCGCCATCGACGGAAACGGCAGGCTACACCTGCTGGGTCTGGTCTCTGACGGCGGCGTCCACTCACATATCGACCACCTGGTAGCTCTTCTCAAGGTCGCGAAGCAGCAGGGTGTCCCCGAGGTTTTCATCCACTTCTTCGGCGATGGCAGAGATACCGACCCCAAGTCTTCTGTTGGATACATGCAGGACTTGTTGAAGGCCACCAAGGAGATTGGACTGGGTGAAATTGCGACCGTAGTTGGGCGATACTTCATCATGGATCGCGACAAGAGGTGGGACCGCGTCGAGATCGGTATGAAGGGTCTGGTGACTGGAGAGGGCGAGGACAGCAGCGACCCAGTAGCCACCATCAAGGAGAGGTACGAGAAGGGAGAGAATGACGAGTTCTTGAAGCCTATCATTGTGGGTGGAAAGGAGCGAAGAGTGCAGGGTAAGTCTAGTTGTTGATTACCTTAGTGGATTTGAACTAACCCGCGTAGATGGCGACACTCTGTTCTTCTTCAACTACCGCTCCGATCGGGTGCGCGAGATTACCCAGCTCATGGGCGATGTCGACCGCTCGCCTAATGCCGACTTCCCATACCCCAAAGACATCCACGTCACGACCATGACCTCGTACAACCCCAAATACACCTTCCCTGTCGCGTTTCCGCCCCAGAAGATGAACGATGTTCTCGCAGAAACGCTCGGGAAGCAGGGTGTGAAGCAGTGCCACGTCGCCGAGACAGAGAAGTACGCTCACGTCACTTTCTTCTTTAACGGTGGTGTTGAGAAGCAGTTCGAGAACGAAGAGCGTGAGATGGTGCCGTCACCCAAGGTTGCCACCTATGATTTACAACCTACCATGAGTGCCATGGCTGTTGCGGACAAGCTGATTGAGCTGATCAAGGCGGGCAAATTTGAGTTTCTGATGAACAACTTTGCACCACCAGACATGGTCGGCCACACTGGTGTGTACAAGGCCGCCATCGAGGCCTGCACGGAGACCGACAAAGCCATCAAGAGGGTTTACGACCAATGCAAGGAGAGCGGATACGTTCTGTTCGTCACTGCTGATCACGGGTGAGTTTTGATTCTGAACTGGCTTGCGAATAGATATCTGACAACGAATTAGAAACGCAGAAGAGATGCTCACAGAAGAGGGCACGCCCAAGACATCACACACAACCAACAAGGTTCCCTTCGTCATGGCTAATGCCCCCGAATCCTGGAGCTTGAAGAAGACTGACGGCGTGCTTGGTGATGTCGCACCAACAATCCTTGCCTGCATGGGTCTCTCGCAACCCGAGGACATGGATGGCCACAGCCTGCTCGTCAAGTCTTAGACCTCTGACCTCATCCTCTTCCCGTATCTGGCTTCGGCCATATGTTCGATTTCTTGATGCGTTGGTTCTGACCAAACGTCTTGGTGTAGATTTGTAGAATTATGTAGATGATCGAAACGATCAATGAAGAAATGCAAGCTTATCATGCGTCAAACTTCTCCACATTCAGTCCAGGCATACTGGAATATGCCTTGGGTCTAGAGATTCATCTGCATGTCTGAGGTAATGGATGTTGAACATGCAAAAGCGATCGACCACTTCTGCAGCGCGTTGATTGGATTATATCCACTTCAACAATGGATGCTTCTGGTGCAAAAGATGTGGAGACACCTGCATGGTTCATAGAGATATGCTATGCTAATATGTGCCTTAAGCAGCAAAATGATGTTTTCGAACACACTCTGGAAAGTGTTGTTGACAGGTGCTGCTCGAGTACGAGCTGAACGACTTTTGGACCCTCGATTTCCGGCCCCACATACTACACCAATCAACGTTGGCTCTGCCTCGGCGTTGACAGGGTTGTTTGACCGGTGCGGATGGCACCCCTCGATGGACATCGACAATCATTCTTACTCCATTTACTACCATTGTTCTGTTGTGCTCAACTAGCTATTCTCCTCCAGTTTACCATATAAAAGTCTTCGCGTGGCACGACCCACAATCCGGACTATACCCCACTATACGCCAGTGAGGGGCTATCTCGCGATATCTCAGCACGCTGACACACGATCGCTCACGTATCTACGACCCGTTTGTCACCATACAAAGAATTGGGCTTGTCTCTCTTTGGTTGAAGACGCGTTTAGGGGCCCTAGGGTACTCTCGAGACAACATAAAATCAACCCTTCGCAGCTCCAGTCGCTGGGAGCTTGCAGGAAGCATTCGTCCCGACTCTTGCCATCCCCGCAAGCTTCTCAAGATCTCAAAGAGAACGAACTGCTCCTATCCTCACTTGGTTCGACGCTTCGCGATATTTTTCCGATAACCGACTTGTGTTCAACAAGCCATGGCCTCTAACGGCGGCTCTGGAGCGCATACACCCCAAACGCAAGCGCAGGTCCAACCATGTCGATACAAAACAGGGAAAACACTAGGTGCGGGCAGCTACTCTGTGGTTAAGGAGTGTGTGCACATCGACACAGGGAGATACTATGCCGCAAAGGTCATCAACAAGAGACTTATGGCCGGTCGAGAACACATGGTCAGCCCATTGGCTAGCAACCGGGTCAGGATGTCAAGCTGATTTGTGGCAGGTCAGAAATGAGATTGCGGTCCTGAAGAGGGTGTCGATGGGTCACAGGAACATTCTGACTCTAGTGGACTACTTCGAGACCATGAACAATCGTAAGCCTCAGATCACGAACAGCCAATCCACATAGCTGATCTCGGATACAGTCTACCTTGTTACCGACCTTGCACTTGGAGGGGAACTATTTGACCGAATCTGTCGCAAGGGCAACTACTACGAGTCTGATGCCGCTGATCTAATTCGAGCAACTCTTTCCGCCGTCGCATACCTCCACGATCACGGCATTGTACACCGAGATCTCAAGCCTGAGAATCTTTTGTTTCGAACACCAGAAGATAACGCCGACCTACTGATTGCGGATTTTGGCTTGTCTCGTATCATGGACGAGGAACAGTTTCACGTTCTAACCACGACGTGCGGAACTCCAGGCTACATGGCACCTGAGATCTTCAGGAAGGCGGGACACGGCAAGCCTGTGTAAGACCCTCCTCGAAATGATGCCGAAAATGCTAATTGCCTGTCAGTGACATCTGGGCCATTGGTGTGATAACTTACTTTCTTCTCTGCGGCTATACACCATTTGATCGTGACTCGAACCTTGAAGAAATGCAAGCCATCCTAGTGGCCGATTACTCGTTCACTCCTCTCGAGTATTGGCGCGGCGTTTCCCTCACAGCCCGTGAATTCATTCGACGCTGTCTAACCGTTGACCCAGCAGCACGCATGACCTCGCATGAAGCGCTCTCTCACCCTTGGATCACAGATCTTAGCAAGAACCTTGCGGAAGGCGAAGAAGATCTGTTGCCAACCATCAAGAAGAATTTCAATGCAAGGCGCACACTTCACGCCGCTATCGACACGATTCGCGCGATCAACCAACTTAGAGCAGGCGGCGGAGCTGGTATGATGGATGGTGTACGATCAGGCGAACCCAGACGAGGTGCTCCACCAATGAACATCCCGCAGCCGGCAGATGAGGATCCCATGGAAGTCGACAGCATTGATAGCAGAGGGAATGGACACGGCCAGACGGAAGAGATGATCCGGGAGCAAGAGCGCAGGATTCGTGAAACGCAGCAGGGGCTGTGGGGTAAGAGGTGATGAGACCTTACATATTGATTCTGTTTCTTTTTCTGATCTCATTCGAGCGCGCCGATACTCAGACACGATGCAAGCATATAGGATAGTAGATCGACGCAGGACGTTTCTAAATACCTTTTCTTTGACGAGGTAATCCTTTTAAACAGAGTTTCTTAGTTTAGACTTGCGTACGACATATTTGCACCAACCCCTAGCAAGTTGACGATGTATCGTTAAAGGTCCTCCAAACTGCCGGTGTTTAAAGCACTGCTAGTAATTGTCATATGGCCACTAGGGTACCAGGCTCGAGATGATCCCCTCCATCAGGTGCCTTTCTAGTGACGTGTTTAATGAAGGCTGGGGCTGATCAAGATTTATGACCACGCCCCCGCATAAAAAGCCTTCGATGAATTAGAAGGGCAATTGTAGCTTGTGGAGCCAATCACAGTTATTACTCGGCATGAGTTCATTTGAGAAAACATCAGCCTGATACCTCAGCAATTCGGCCACACTGCGTTATCACAGCTGCCATGCACTGCCCCGCCCTAAAACTTGGCCGGTTCGTTATTGTTCATCCCTTTTCCCTTCTCCGGTCTCCTCATATCTTCCACTCGCTACACTATCGAATTCTTTCTACGTTGATAATACTTGTCTCATCCTCACGTACTCCAAGGCTTACAGGCACTGTCTGGTTTCCGCCTTGCAATGGAAGAACACGAAGAACCGTTTCGACATACACCACTCGATCTCAGCACAAACTCAATACGCCTCATTGAAGTACTTTCGACACCCTCAAGACTCTTCCAACCAAACAACTCAATTCAATGCAAGCTCAGGCACGCAAACGTAGACGCGAAGTATGTTTGTTTGTCTTACGTGTGGGGTCCTGATGATGAGACTCACACGATCACCATCAACGGGCAGCCTTTCCAAGTGCGACGAAACCTTTGGGATTTCCTGAAAACTGCTTCAACACATGTTCGACGCCGAGAGTCGCAGCAACAACACAGAGAACACGATATGGGAACATTTGACTTCAGTTTCAACGCTTTATGGATCGACGCCTTGTGCATTGATCAATCGAATTTACTCGAAAGAAATCATCAGGTGAAACAGATGGGAAGCATTTATAGGAACGCACATCATGTCATTGCGTGGCTAGATGATGACGCATTCGTTGCCAGGCACAATCAGGAGTCTGCCGAACACAACTTTGGTGGATTGCGAAAGTTTTTCGATAACGAATACTGGCAAAGAGCCTGGATTACACACCATCAAAAGTCTGACGACCACAACTTGGGTGAGTTGCGAATGTTTTGCGATAACGAATACTGGCAAAGAGCCTGGATTACACAAGAGGTCTTCTTAGCCCGGGAAATATTCTTTCTTGCTGGAATGAATGTTTTAGATCTCAAGTCTTTACTGGGCGGCGCCAAGGTCTACATAAGTGGGCTCACGCGTCGGACTGGTTATCAGCATTTCCAGCCCTTTTATGATATCCAAGAACGGAGCGGTACATTCAGCTTACTCGAAAATCTGTGGCGGTTTCGTCAAAAAGAGTGCTCGGACTGGCGGGACGCAGTGTATTCACTGTTATCCATATCTGAAGATGCTGCCTATCTTGACGTCAAATACGACATCTCTAGAGTTGCTCTTGCCTTGGAAGTAATGCAGAATCCTCAAGAAGACTTCTGTCTTTGTCATGCAAAGATAGTGTGTGAAGCTCTCGATGTCCGGGACTGGCACTGGCAATCGATCCAGAATGTACCATTGGTGGGGCTTCGTGTGCTAGCTCTGCACAAGAATCCGTTCTACAGAAGTCGATTCTATTGTCATCGTTGTTGGGTCGCAATCGATGACGAACACATCTATGTACCAGGGGATCGGTTCAACAGAAAGTATTTCATATGCTGTCTTGCGTGCACACATACACGCTCAAAGATACATCCCAGGTTGAAGACGCTTGCACATCATGGGCATATCATCCTGTCCACGGAACAGACAGAGAACCAAACGAGGACATCTTGGAATATGTCATATGTTGACAACGGTACATCAACAAGTTTAGATCATGAGATCGAAATAGTAGGTTTTGACGTAAATGAGAGCATGGGCGTAGTTCTCCAAGTTTCTTTGTTCGTCTTCTTCATGTTAGCATCTGTTCCTCTGGATGCCGAACTTGCTAGTGGAGGTATGTATCCTCAAACGCAGGACGAAGCGTTAGAAGCAGAAAATCCAGCGTGGAGATTCCTACCATATACTCTTGCCCAACTCGGGCTTTGCTAGATATGGGCCGAAGTGAAGCGAGTCCATCTGTTGGTGGTCACTTTTGTTTATCGAGGTCACTTTGAACCACCGCATTCTTCTAATCTTCACTTGTTGCTTTGCTTTCACACTGTCGGGCAAAAAGCGAATTAGGCAAGAATATACGGTAGATCGAGGTCGTGAGATTGACTCCGAGAGACCTGTTAGGGCGTGAAGATCAAGTTTGCTACGACGTCCAATTCCTATTCGATGGATATTACAGCCGCTGGCAGATTGAAGCATTTGAGAAGAGATTTGTTCGATATTGATCCTCATAAGTGTCTACATGTATGTATTCATTCATACTGTAAGCGTCGACAAGTGAGTTCCCTATTAATAGCCCATGATTGCGCTAATTGTGGTTGGATATGCCTTGCAAAACGCCGGTAGCCAGTAACTTCACGGATCAGGAGACTGTGTACAAACAGACCAGGAATCATAGCAGTTCAAACTTGGTTTGATACACCGAAAGTGATGTCATGTACGTGGGGCTCGCTTCCGTCTGCAGGGGCCCGTTAGCTCTTGCCCCACACTTCTGCCCCACCACACCGTTCCTGCTTGCTGGAGTTTGGGTGATAACGGCTATCAACGCTGCAGATCAGGGGTGATTTCCTCGTATTTGTCTTGAAGTACCCTTCTAGACTTTCAGGTTGTGCAACATGGTATATTCGAGCAACATTGATTGACTAGCTCTTCGAGGAACAGACATGATGCTATTGCATAAGAGGGGTACCAGCAGGGCACACAATCGTAGCCAATGGTAGTACTGTGAATCACCATCATCCGATGAACAACGTTTCAACTCCAGAACCTGTGACGATGTGATTACGTTCCATCGTCACGAGCGTGTCCAGGGCGGCTTCCTTGGTCTCGGTAATGGCATCCGCGACTACGCATGGAGGGTCATACGTACTACTTGGAGAAGGAGCTATGAACATGACGTATCTGCACTCACCTCTCAGAGATATATAAAGCCTCTCTGAGGTCGCTTCTCTTTCACAACATCAACTCACAACTCAACTTCACACACTCCATCAAACCAACAACCACCTACAAACAATCAACATGTCTGACGCTCTCCGCAAAGATTTCTCCACCAAGGCTGGCGAGAAGATGCAGCCCGACTCCTCCAAGTCCACCCTCGAGAAGACCAAGGAGACTGTCACTGGTGCCGGCGACAAGGCCGCTCGTGGCGCTCAGCCCGGTATGTGACTCCTAACACCCTATACTCGTGAACCCCGCTGATATCTGGCAGACTCCGACAAGTCCACCTCCCAGTCAATCGGCGACAAGGTCGGCCGCTCCAAGGACGAGGAAGTCCACGGTGGCTCCGGCGAATCTGTCATGGACAAGGCCAAGGGTGCTCTCGGCATGGACAAGAAATAAGTCAATCGACTACCTTGACAACCTATGAGAAGGAGATGGGTCGATATTGGGAAGGAGGAAGGATACTCTCCTCTTCTGACCTGCAAGTCTGCGATCCTGGGATATGAGATATTATGATACCATGCCTGATGGCAAATGAATAAATACACCTACTTCATCACAAGTTCACTTTCTTGAATGCCGTGCCTCTCTTTTTCGTGCAACCCAGCTTGAACTCTTTGTGAAGATCCTGGTTGTGTTTTGCAGCTTCAGCCTTTGCCGTTCAATCGCTGTTGGATGTGTTGATAGAGAAAGTGAGAGAAGAAAAGACAAAGATACATACGCCGTGGGCCTGTCAAAAAATAGTGATGGATGTGTTTCGTACGGCCTGTGCAGCCTCAAACTGAGGCAAAAGTATCGCAGGAGAATGATACTAGTTTTCATATTCCATGAATCGAGTGGTTACGACACAGACGAGATTCGAACTGGCGAGGCCAAAGCCATTAGATGATATGAATGAGTGATTCAAGCCTAACTCATCGACCACTAGCACTGTGTCAAGTGACGATGGAAAAGAAATCAGGAAATACGAGCCCCAATACTAGTAAGACGTAAACAGTGAGAATAGTTGCAGTACCAGCTCGATGATGTCGCTGTGGATGTGAGGGGCAAGTGAGGCGTGTCGAATTAGATGATCAAGCAGAGCTCTTGTCTTCATTGTTTGACCGCCTACAGGCTAGGCTTCTCACTCAGAGACCACATCCCTTGCTTACTGTCACGCGCGATCTTCCCCTCCTTCTGTAGCTTGTCCAAGATCTGCAGCACTCCCTTCTCTGCGGGAAGCCACAAACTCTCGGGGTAGTCTTTGTAGATGACCTTCACAATGTCCATGGAAATCCAGCCATCTTCTCTTTTTTGCGCCAGCACGTCCAACACCTGCTTCTCGCGTTGCTTTCGGTGCTTTATGTACTCTAGGATTTTGGATGGGCCGTCTTCAATCACCGGGCCGTGACCTGGGTATGCCCGACCTTGAAATTGCTTTGACATGCTGTCGAGGCTCTTCATGTAGGTTGCCAGGTCCTCGAACACGGCCGTCCCTTGACCCAGAACGTTGTCGGCTGTGAACATCGCATCTTCTTCTTCTAAAATGAATGCCATGTGGTCGGTCGTGTGTCCTGGGCAGTAGAAAGCTCGCAGTGTTGCGCCCTCGGTCTCAAACCTCTGTCCATCGCTTATGTTGAGCCACCCGTTTGAGTCCTCTTCATGTACCCTGGCGTCTGGAACGTGTTCTCTTATGTCGGCCCACGCTCCGTCGGCGTCTTTCTTGTGCACTCTTGTATCTGGAGAGTATTCCTGAAGATCAGGCACGCCTTGAATGTGGTCGGGATGCCAATGCGATAACAACACTTTATCGATCTTTATGTCCTCCTTCTCCAGTAATGTCTTCAACGACTCTATCCATTCTGGCCTGCCTTCGCCAGTGTCAATCAGTAGTCTTCTCGCGCCTTGCCCAACAATGTAGGTGTTTGTGCCTGGGTATGCTACTTAGCAGTGGCCGAGTAGCAGAATACATAATGCCAACCTTGTAACGTGAACTGGCAGTCTGTCAGCCTTCATGGCGCACCGCGCAATGCGGGGAGGCTCACCTTTCCCGGATTACCTCCTAAGACGCGAATCACGCGGCTGCTAAGCTTTTCGATCGCTGGAAGAGAGACTGGAGCTTCTGCCATCTTTGGAAATGGTCTATGTAATGAAGAGTAAGCCCGCAGATAACGCAAGAACATGATGTTCACTCTTGCTGTACAAGGGTCAACCAAAAGTACCGAGGCTCGTTGCATCTTATCGATAACGCTATTTTGACTCAAATGACGAGGGGAACTATCACTTTTCAGGAACAACCACAAATCGTTTTGGTCGAGTCAACATGGCGCCAATCGACGACGATGATGAGATGCCGTATGTTCTTCCGGCCTCTCACAAAACAACATGCTAAGCAGTGAAGACAGCTCTCTGGTGGAGCTCTGGACGCACTAAAAGAATTTTACGGCGAGCGCGATGCAAGGCAAAAACAGTTCGAAGAGCTGAAAGGCCAGGCAGAAGACGAGTTCGAGGGGAAACTGTCTATGGATGCTTTCACCGAAGATTGGAATGCGAGTCAGTTCTGGTACAGCGATGAGACGGCTGCCGATCTCGCGAGACAACTTCTGGATGGCGCGACGGATGAGACTAAAATTGCCGTGGTATCTGCTCCGAGTGCTTTTATTCAGTTGAAGAACTTGATGGTGAGTTAAGTGTCTGACACAGATAGACTATTTGCTAATATCGGGAATAGGCGTCAGGAGAATACAAATGCCGGCCACAGCTCAAACTTCTTGAGTACGATGAGCGCTTTGCTGTCTTCAAAGAGTTTGTACAGTACGACTTCGAGAAGGCCATCAAATTGCCAGCCGAGTTGAAAGGAAGCTTTGATCGTATCATCTGCGATCCGCCATTCCTGAGTCAGGACTGTCAGACCAAAGGTTTGTTTTGTCAAAGTTTTGGAACGGAATTCTCTGACAACGATAGCTGCACTGACCGTCCGCTGGCTGGCAAAGTCATGGACGCCGGAATCTTTGCGCCTGCTTGTTTGTACTGGAGAACGTATGGAGGAACTGGTCACCGAGAAGTTGTATGGCAAGGTCGGTACAAGGACAACAGACTACGAGATCAAGCATTCAAAAGGGTTGAGCAACGAGTTCAGATGTTACGCCAATTTCGAGTGCGAGACATGGAAATGGACAAAGTCATAGCGAGGTTTCCATTGAGTTCTTACATCGAAGTGCATACAAAATCACCTCGGGGAGAAATACCTAAAATTCAATCAAGGCACTTGACTGTACCTCAATTCCCATAAACATCTTAAAGCTGGCTTGCCTAAGAACTTCGTACCATTTTCAGACCCATGTTCCCGGCAATCCTTACCCCACATTGCCCCTCCAACGACCCCGAGCTCGGTTCATCTCCAAAGCTCCGAAACAACCATCACGTCACCGCACTCTTGTCTAAACATCAATTGAGCACCACAATGTCCGCCGCCTGTATCTTCTGCAAAATCATCAAGGGTAGCTGCTCTGTCCACTCAGCCGTTATGCGCTACTAACACATAATGCAGGGGATATCCCCTCGTTGAAGATCTTCGAGAGCTCGAAGACACTCGCATTTCTTGACATCGGACCTCTGAGCAAAGGACATTCTGTACGTCTATCGTTATGTAAATCTCGGGGAGAAGAGGATACTGCTAACGTTTGTATGAAGCTCATTATTCCCAAATACCACGGCGCAAAACTGCACGAAATCCCCGATGACCAGCTCGCCGAGGTACTGTCAGTAACGAAGAAGATCGCGATCGCACAAGGTGTGGAAGACTACAACATCTTGCAGAACAACGGAAGGATTGCGCATCAGGAGGTGGACCATGTGAGTAGATACAAGTGTGGGAGATGCAGACGGGGACTGACGAACGCAGGTGCACTTCCATTTGATTCCCAAGCCAAACAAGGAGGAAGGATTGACTGTTGGGTGGCCTACCAAGCCGGCGGATAAAGATGAGTTGAAGAAACTGTTGGAGGAGATCAAATCGAAGATGTGAGGGGTGGGTGGGCGAGACGCAGGAGAAGTCTGACTTCACAATGCAATATAACCATTGCATCGCAATAGCGAAGGAGAAATTGAATTCTCGAAAGCTTTCCTTCTGAGATATTGTGTCTAATGACCCTTGAAAACAGGTTTCCTCTTCTCTCTAAACGCAACCAACGCCTCATCGCGATCCTTTGTCCTAACAACGAGTTCATACGCAGCATTCTCGGCCTTCTCACCCAACCCACATCTCTCGATCGCTTGAATCGCGGCCTTGATCGCAATGGGGCCTCCCTCGCAGATTTGCCGTGCAAGTTTGATCGCCTCGTCCAGCACCTTCTTCCGCGCCGCGCCCTCCTGCTGTGCTTCTTCTGGCGTTACTTCGACGAGTCTGTCGCACAAGCCGAGGAAGTACGCTTCAGGTCCGCCAACTCTTCGTCCTGTCAGGATCAGGTCGCGGGCGCGTGTGAGACCGATCAGCGCGGGGAGACGGTATGTTCCTCCTGCGCCGGGGATGATGGCCAGTCGTGTCTCGGGGAGGGCTACGATTGTGGTGGATGCGAAAATGCGCAAGTGTGTAGTGAGTGCTAGTTCGAGACCACCGCCAAAGGCGGGTGCTGCGAGCGCGGATATTGTAGGTATTGGTAGATTTTGAATCTGTGTGAGGGTGCCTCGGAGGCCTGACAGAAAGTTTGCTGTACTGTAAAGAAAGGAGTCAGCTATGATTTTAGTGGGGATGGAAAGAGCTTACTCTTCTTGCGTGAATGTGGCTCTTTCTTTCAAGTCTGCGCCCGCACAGAAACTCGAGTCCACTTCACTGGCCAGGATCAGGGCTCTTGTTGACCCTGTTTCTCCTTCGCCTTCAATACTTGTTACTTGGTTGTTCAGCTCCGCGAGCAATTGTCTTGAAATTGCATTGCGCGCTGCCGGGCGATTGAGAGACAGGATACGAATGCTGCCAGAACCTGGGGCTGGGACGCTTGTAACCTTGAGCACTGGTGTCTGAGCGGCTGAATATGCGCGTCGTTGGAATTGGCGGCATAGCCTTGGCCCAGATCGCCGCAGGAGAGACATTGTGAGTGTACTTTTGTTTTCCTGTGAGTTTGCAAACAAAGAGCACACAACACGATTACAAGACTGAGAAATCGTACTACTTGGAGAGATTGGTCAACCGAATGCAAGCACTGAATGCGCCCGAACACCGCGATTAGCCGAGGGCTACATCATGTCACATGATCTCGTGACCTCAGTTTGTTCAGCCTACCGCGATAATTCATTACGGAGCTTTGACATCTCGAAATACGCAATGTCCTAACACTAGATCACAACCTTATATTTACAGATTTAGGGGTATTCAACATCAGAGAATGCATTTGGCAGTGGATCCACCCCGGCTTGTTTCTTAAACAACTTCGAACAATGCGATTTTGCAATTTCCAGTTCGACACAGAAGCATTGGTTCCGATGTTTACGGGATATTGGGCTCATTTAGGAACTCTTGTTTTTGATGAATGTCAGCGGAATGCCAGACGACAAAAACATTCAAGACGACAAGTTGCGGACCCAAATCTACGAGACTTACTTACAGGGGCAGTCGTGCGTGGACAACTGTCGCGCATTGTCCGAACAATACCCCAGTCTCTGTATTGAATTGATTCGTCCGTCGTCTATTGTTGACAGTGTCAAAGATCGTTACCTTTATCCAGACAATGTTCAGAAGCTGCAACATATTCCTTGTCTGATTTTGGATACACGTAACGCCTGCGGCACCTGTTTCGGTCCATCGGAGGAACACATTCGGAGATGCGATGCGGGCACTCTCAGATAATCTCGATCTCTGATTGAGGACAAGATTCGAGATGATTAGTATGTGTACATAAACCCCATAACCTGGATAGGTTCAGTATACATTAGTTCACCACCGCGATCTGCTGAACTTTCAGAAGTTATCGACGGTTCTGGAGATAATACAGTGAATGTATACAATGATGTCATACAGTAGTCTCAAGGGATCCAGTGAAAGGTATATCGGAGAGAAAGACGCGTACGAGCGTGGTCATCCGTGAGTGAACGTTCTGCTGAGTAGTTTGTTATACTTTATACGTATCACACACTTCTGTTCTCGCGAAGCACGCTCACGAATGCTCTGTTGTGATCATGTCAACCCCAATCAGTTCAACGTCCGAGAACTCAGCCGAAATGGTTTCGCCGTCGAGACTTGAAGACATTCGCGTAGTCGCTGTCAAGGCAATAGAGTAAGTTCCGTCCCTCGATTCCAAATCACATAGATAACTAACATAAGCAGCCCAACAGATCAGATCATCAAGCTCTTTTGCGGCATAGGCAAGAAAGCCAAAGACACCAAGACTGTGACTGTTCATCAAGGCGTGCTATGCAGCGGCTCTTCCGGGTTCTTCAAAAACGCCATGAAGCCCGAATGGATGGCTCAGCGAGATGATCCGTACACTATTAATCTAGTCGATGATCCTTTGGAAGCCGTCAAACTATACGTCAACTTTCTGTACTTCAAGACGCTCCCGACGCCCGACCTACCTCATAAGGACGAAAAAAGGAGCGAAGTCACACTGAGGAAAATTCAAGGCTACTTGAGTGTGTTAGCACGTGCTTATGTCTTCGGAGAGAAGATCCTGGATATAAAGTTTAAGAATGTAGTGATCCAGAGTTTTCAGACGATAACTAGAGACTACAAGGTGCTGCCAATGAAAGGCTTCGCTTCGCTGATCTATGGAGGGACTCCTGCCGGCTCTCCTGCAAGACGCCTATTTGTCGACTATGTGGCTTATTGCGCGTGCTCAGATGGGAAGGGTGCCTGGCACGACGTCATTGAAACGCTTCCATCGGAGATGTTGGTCGACGTCACGAAGCGTATGATAGAAGTGCGACCAACGCTGGCGAGACATTGCTCTGGAAACTACAATGAGGAGGAAACGGACTGAGTGGTCAGTTTGAGTCATCGAGGAGAACATGGATCTGGTCGCGCGAGTACGGTCAAGTGAAACTGGTAGCTGTGGAACGCCTATGTAGTTGCTTTAGCGCCTGTCGCTCCTGCCAATTCGATAGAAGGTGAAAGTGAACCAATGAGATGAGAGATAATGCCAAGTCTACAATCACCTGGGATTCCACGAGCTTCGTACCTCCAACACTATTACCTTGACATCCAAATCACCTCCTCTCTCGCATCCGAGCGCCATAATCCCACATTCAAGTGCCCGGTACTCTCAGGACATCCACATGGAGTAAGTCACTTTTCAAGGCTTGTAATGTCAGTAATTCATCTTTGAAGTCCCAGGGATCAGATCATCAAACTGCTGGTGGGTGCGTTTCCGACAGATATCCTCCATGTCCATGAAGGCGTACTTTGCAAGAGCTCTATATTTCTCAAAAACGCTCTGAAGCCTGAGTGGGCTGGGCAAAGAGATGACCCACATACCATCGATCTCTCCGATGAGCGTTTCGAGACTGTCAAAGCTTACATCAACTGGCTGTACTCTAGCAAATCGGCGGTGATACCGCTCGAGGACAAGTCCATCTACGCTATGCTGCAGAATGAAGAGGCTCAAAACCTCTTCATATCGCTTGCTAAAGCTTATGTTTTCGGGGAGAAGTTGCAAGATATAGAGTACAAAAACCTGGTGATCAAGGATATGGTTGTGGTTTGGGATGCCTTAAGATGGTCTCCTGGCCCAGAATGCACAGCAATTATCTACAATGGAACCTCAACTGGATCTCCAGCTAGACGCTTTCTTACTGATATCATCGCCTACACAGCCCATTACGATCCAGACGAGCCGGTAGGATGGATGAGCTTCATCGATGAAATCCCTTACGAAGCGTTGGTAGACGCGATGAAGGCTACGATCAAGCTAAGATCGGCTTTGAATAGTTCTTATATCACGAACTCGTCGTACGTCGAGGAAATTGTGCAATAGGTATAGTAGTCTAATTTTGAAGTCGCAGGCCAGACTAACTTGGCTATCAGAATCCGTGAAAAATGCTCAACTCAAAGCCTCATTCTACGAAAGACAAAGAGCGAAAGTCAAAAGAGATGACAACCCATACAATGAGGGTTGACGAGCTTATAGCTGGGCGAAAGGAAACAAAATGGATATCTCTATTCTGGCAACTCGGTGGAACAAACGTGGATGATCGAGTAGTCTGACAGCTACGTAATTGGATAATGAACTACCAAAACCCTCTGTGCTCGCTCTATTCTTTGCACCTAACAAAATGTACAAGACCGTAGGTGTTAACTTGGGAAGACAATGTTCAACATTCTCAAGATCACATCATCCCTGATTATGAGCAAACTTCATTTAGAAGAGAAGACGACGAATAGCCTTCTTCGGAGACATGATGTATAGGCCCAATCGGCAAACAAGCGGCAAGCCACGCAAAACCATGTCAGACTGTTTGTGCGTAGTTAGCAAGCAGATGCTTGACTTCAACTCGTGACAAAATTTCATCTCTCCCACAAAGAAGTCTTGCGCCATTTTCACGAGGAGAAAACATGAACGTCTACTAGCGTCCCAACGTCTCGAGCCTTCCTACCAATCCAAGCGTTTGAGGTAAAAAAGTGAGAACCCCACACAACCCTTAGGAGGCGTCAAATTTAGAAAATGCAAAACATACCTATCAGATATGCCAGGGTATTGACGGTGGGAGGGCAAGGACGTATGGTAAATATAGAGCTTGCTTACTGGAGTGATCTCAAATCGGGTAATGTGATTGACAGTAACCGAGTAGTGAGGTGTTGCTACCAACGAAATCTCAGTAGATGATCAGACACAAAACATAACCAACAAATTTGAGGAGAGAAGGATTTGCATTGAAGAAGCTACGAACAAGCACCAGCTCAAAAGCCAGTGCGCCACAATTTCCGGGTCCACGTCTTCTAGATCAGTAGCATCTACGAGCCATTGGCGAAAAACAGTCCCAGCACGTATTGTGTTTTCCATTCGAAGCTCTTCAATCATGTCCTCAAATATTTTTGTGATTTTTCGTGGTGTAATGTGACGAGTTTTGGTGGTTTTTCCTCTACCGGGCTCTTACCTTCGTGTCTTCCATGGCATTTTTCAGGGCGGTGGTGCCGAGTCTGGAGTACTCAAACATGGTATGTAAGAACAAACAGTACATGTTTCAGACTCGTAGAAACGGGCAGACGGTAAACAATGGTTGTGTAGAAGAGCCCGGACTGATACAGGTTCTCATATCTGCAAGGCAGAATGAGGATGATCAACGTTGAAGCGAGCCAAGTAGTAGCGCTCAGTGGTGCGGAGGAGGGAGCGAAACCGCAAGAATATTCGATGGCAGGAAGCGTGAAAAGTTTCACGCTAACATGTCGGGAGTGAGGTTAATTAGGAGAGAACGTATGAGTCCCGAACAGACAGATGACGTCATGGACCAAAGTTGAGCAATCGCAGCTCATAACGCGAAGAGTTTTAGCACAACCCAACACGAGTTAATGATTTCCAGTAGGCGTTGGAGATGGTGAATAGCCGAACGACGGATGGTAAGGTTGAAATCGCAGATCGTACATGCGGACAGAGTTCAAACTTTTGAAAATGGCTCAATCAACTGCCGATGCTGATGAGCGGAATAGGTGGGAGAATAAACAAGTGGAGAAGTCGGAGCGCGAAATCACACTCCGCAGAGGAAAAGGTAAGAGTGGCGCCGCCAAGAACAAAAATCGGCGAGGCCAGCCAACCGAGAAAAGAAAGATCCAGAACCAGAAACCATGGTATATAGTACACACAGAACGGTCCAAATAGTGAGACTCCATATGCGCCAATGATTCGGTTCGTCAAGCCATCGACTTCGTCGGCAACCACGTGCGTAATCATAACAAGAAACAACTCCAGAATAAATGCATTGGGAACGACAATTGAACTTGCCCTGGCTCCTGGGCAAAGAGAGATCGTGACATAGATGATGGAATGTCAAACGTCGAAGTCAACGATAGCAGCTCAGACAGCCACACCCTGACAGCCTCACTTCTCGGCTGAGAACGCCTAAAGTGGTCCAGCAGGTGGCGGCCTGTTGTTCCGCTGGGGGTTTTGGCCGTTCTGGCGGGGTGGCTGGTTCTGCTGGTTTTGTTGGTTAGGTGGGGGGCCCCGGCGCTGTCCTTGCTGAAACTGGCCACCGCCGCCTCGCCCACCGCGAAAGTTTTGTCGAGCATTCTGGCCAGGGTTACCTCGCGCAACGGTGCCGTCCTGATCTTGCTGACCCTGACCTGGGTTGTACTGCGAGCTGGAAATAGGACGAGGAATTGACTCGGGAGATTCGTAGACGTAGAGGTTCTTCTCAATGACTTGAGGGATGGGCTGAATCTCGGTTCCGAGTTCTTGCTCAATGCGGTACAGGTTAAATCGATCTTCCCAGTTGATCAAATTGATAGCCAGACCAAGATGACCGAATCGACCAGAACGACCGATACGATGCAGGTAGGTCTCAGCGTTCTTGGGGAAGTCGAAATTGATGACGACGTTAACGGCCTGAATATCAATACCTCGAGTCAACAAATCAGAGCAGACCAAGTTTCGGCAAACACCATTGCGGAAGTCGTGAAAGACGCGGTTTCGATTGTGTTGAAGCATACGCGCATGCGAATAGAAGCAAGAGTATCCAAGCTCGGTAATCTTCTTTGCAAGAAGCTCAACACGGTTCGTGGAGTTGCAAAAAATGATGGACTGATTGATTTGCAACTTGTTGAAGAGGGTGTTCAAGCAGTGCACCTTCTGCTTCTCTTCGACGAAAGCGTAATATTGCGTGATACCACGAAGGGTTAGTTCGTCCATCAAATTGATCTCATATGGAGAGTTCATGTGCTTGTCCTGTGCTAGTTTAGTAATGTCGTCGCCGTACAACCTGTTGGTTATAGTACCTTGAAGCTCTTCACCACGATTGGGAAGGTAGCGCTGAAGAGCATGACCTGCCTGTCCTTGGGGTGGAAACCGAGAAGCTGCTCGACAACAGGCGTGAACTCTGGCGACAGAAGCTTGTCGGCCTCATCCATGACGAATGTCTGGCAAGCGGACAAATCGGCGACACCCTTGCCCGCCAAATCCAAGATCCTACCTGGTGTGCCAACAATGATGTGGACTGGTTCGCTAAGACGGATAATGTCGTCCTTGAGACCAGTTCCACCCGTCGACACCATAACGTTGATGCCAAGATGTTTTCCCAACGTCTTGCATACTTGTGAGGTTTGTAGAGCGAGCTCTCGGGTGGGGACGAGGATCAATGCCTGCGTCTTGGGGCTCTTTGGGTTTACGCGCTCGAGTGTGGGGATGACGAAGGCGGCAGTCTTTCCAGTGCCATTCTTCGCTCGCGCAAGAATATCTCGTCCAGTAAGGGCTACTGGGATTGTCTCTTCCTGGATGGGCGATGGCTTCTCGAAGCCCGCCTCGAATATGCCCATCATCAGCTCGCGCTTGATGAAGAAGTCCTCGAATTCGAGGCCCTTTGTTGCCGTGACATCCTCAGTCTGTGGCCGCGCGTCTTTTACGGGCGCCTTCAATCCGTCTTTCCAATGTGCTTCTGTCGAGGGAGCGTCGCTCAGCCGAGCGGCTGCTAGCTGGTTTGTGATTTCCGAGGTCATTGTGATATGCCACCAGAGGTGGGGTAGCTGGTCAGGACGTCAGAGGTCGATGTGTGGGGGAGAGGGCGCAATTGGTCTCTGCGCAGCAACTACAAAAGAGGTAGGCGACAGCTGAAGTGAGGGGGGTGGTGGGACGCGAGAGCTCGTGGGGGTGTGTCGTCGAGCAAGGTGGGGATGGATGAGAATGGGTGAGGTTGGTGGTGCCTCTTAACTTGCGGCAGCTTTAAGCGGGTGCTGTGGTCTGTGTTTACGTTCTCGAGGGAGCTGGTCCAATTGAGGATTGAGTCGGGATGTCGTCGTCTAGCTTGGGAGTGGGTTACTGTCTGCGAGTGTGGGTTCTGGATGGTCGCGCAGAGTGAGGCTGGGCGCAGCAGAGTCAGTCGGGGCTGGGGCAATAGTGCAAATTTGTGCAGACAAGCGCGGTTGTGTGGTGATGGGGACGTCAGACAGTCTTCTTTATGCACGCAGGAACTGAGGGTGGAGTGGAGAGAAGGAGTGGGTCCGTGAGCTGTCGTGTCATTGGCTAGCTCGACGTCAGCCGCGTCCTTCACTGCAAGTGTCATCTAGCTTACCTCTTGGTTGTGCCTGTGCTGCACACACTCTCCCTTTGTCTTCTCGAGCCTGGTTTGGGCGAAGACCGAGTTCGCGTTCTTCACTAGTTACTTGCTGCGTTCGAGACTTGGCGCCAAAACACTAAAACCTTTGCTTTGCTACAGTAATTGTATTCCTCACAAATATATTAACGAATGCTGACAGTTCGAAAAGGTCCAATCTCAGGATTGCTTGCCAGGAGTCTATTGCCACTCATTACCAAGAAAGCACTGCATCTTTGCCAGCTACACAGTACTTCAGGTTGTAATACACGTGCTCACGCGACGCAAATTTCAAGCATCCTCATTTTGCGCATTCAAACTTCAACACCATCATGTCCTCCCTCTTCCGGCTAGCACGGGCTTTTCGGCCCAGAACAACGCCATCCACCTTCTTCCATTCCAACACAGCTCTCGGACGGACCCAGAATCTCAAACACGCCCGCTTCTACACACCCCGGACTCCACCACCCAGAATCCCAATCCCAACCCCAACCACCAACCCCGTCGCCGCAAAACAAACGATAATCTACGCCCTCCTCGGCATAAACACCACCATCTACGGCTACAGCATCTACGCCAACGCGCTAGCCGAGCAAAACTACCCCGCAAAAATGTACGCCTTCATCCACAACATGACGCTGAACCTGAACGCCTTCCGCGACGAAAAACGCTACTGGACAGCCCTAACCGCCACCTTCACACACCTGTCCCTCACCCACTTCGCCTGCAACATGTTCGTCTTCTACACCATGGGCCAGTTCCTCGTGCGCCTGCCCATCATCACACCGGCCCGTTTCCTCATCATCGTCTTCGGGTCGGGATTGCTGGGCTCGGCGGGCTATCTGCAGAATCGCGCGCGCAAGGTGCCGGCTGGGGCTTATGATCGGTCGAGGGGCGTGGGGTTTTCCGGCGCGTTGATGGGTATTACGACGGTTGCGGCGTGTTTTTATCCGCATGCTCAGATGATGCTGATGGGGGTTATTCCTATGCCGTTGTGGGTTCTGACGCTGGGGTTTGCGGCTGTGGATGGGTATTTTCTGAATGATGAGACGTCGAGGATTGGGCATGCGGGGCATCTTGGGGGCATGGCGTTTGGAGCTGCGTATTATCTCATCAGGTTGCGGGGGCTTAGGATTTGAGTGTATGTGTGTGTATAAGTTTGTGTGTGGTTGGTGGAAGATATTGTGTATTCTACTGTGAAATATGCGAAATGATATACAGTTCCAAAACTACCAACACCCAAATCGCGAAACAATATGTCTATATATTAATTACCACTCGATACTTGTACACACCCTACCCATCCCATCCCATGCTTACTCACAACGCCACACTCCCACACCCGCTATGCAATCCAAACTCCCAACCCAAAACACCCTCAATTCCACTGCATCTTAGTATGATACTTCCTTTCGCCTCCCAACGTCCCCGCACCACGCAGCAGATCGAATGCAAAATCCCTAGACGCCTCATCGTGAACACTATCCACTGATTAGCACACCCGACAATACAACACAAACAGAATCTACTCACACTTCTTCCTCGCTGTCACTAACACTCTTCCGCTTACGGCTGGGACTGAGACTGGGAGCGATCACTTCGTCTGGCCGTACATCTTCGTCGAGGCTGCCGTCCAGCGGTAGGGGAATGGCGTCTGGGGCAGATACACCCGATACACGAGGTTTCTTTGCCTTAGTTTTAGAGGCGGACTTCTTTGGCGAGTATTCCTCGTCATCGTCATGATTTTCATCGCCGTTCTCGTTGTCCTCTCTGGACATGATGCTCTGATCGGATTTCCGGGGGCGTCCACGTTTCTTGGGCGCGAGGAGGGGTGTAGGCGGAGCTGAAGCGTTGAGGTTTTCCGATGCAGAATCGTATGTTGCGACGCTTTCGGAGAGCGCGCTCTTACGCGGGCGGCCTCGTTTCTTCGTGATAGTTACTGACGCGGGCGTGGGGACGGGCGTGGGTGGCGCAGGACTCCCGGCCATGGAGTCTCCAGCGCCCGTCGCTGCGTCGGAGTCTTCATCATCGTGGATGATGTCTTCGGAGAGTGCGCTCTTCCTTGGCCTGCCGCGTTTCTTGCCGCTTGCTGTTAGTGCTTTTGCTTTGGCCAGTTTCTTCTTCTTCGATGGCGCAAATTCCAGATCTTCGTCTGACTCATCTTTCCTCCAAGCTCGTCCTTTGCCCTTGAAATGCCTGGGCCTGCGCCCGTTCGGATCGTCATCCTGATCCTCTTCTTGCAAAAGAGCTTTACTTTGTTCGTCTAGTGCCGATAGAAGTTCGTCATCGATACCAATGATACTAGCGTATGATACTCGCCTTGTACTTCGTCCTCTGGATGTTGGTCGAATATCTTCTTCTTGCTCTTCTTCTTGCTCTTGTTCTGGTTGGTCGTTTTCTTGCTCAACTGGCTCTCCCCCTTCCTCCAACTCCTCCTCTTCTGCAGCGCTACTTTCATCAAAGAGTTGCGCGTCGTGGTAGTAAGGCCGCCGCTGCGCTGGTCTTCGCATTCGCAGTCCGCGTCTAGTAGTGGCAGACGAGTCGTCTTGTAGCCCAGGCGAACCAGCCGGAGAGTTGGACCCTCCATTCACATCAGCAGTACCACTCAGGTAGAGATTAGCGTTGCTGCCAGTCTTTGCCTTGTCTTCAACAACTGTCCCAATAGTAGAGGTGGCAATTTTAGCGGATGCCCCCTCATTATCTCTGTCTTTTTCGAGCACACTTTCTCCAGACTGAAAAACTTAGTATTGCATAGAAAAGATTCAACAAGGCGGAACTCACAAGCAATTTCTTTGCTGCTTTCTTCCCAAAGCCTACTTTAAGCTTGACTATTCTCCTCGGCGAGTCTGAGTGTTGCGCAGCAGCTGGAACGCCTGGAGCTGTAAAAAAAATCAGCGAGTCGTTCAAACTTTCCAAATACTTCGTCTCATGAACATATATAGGTACTGTAAAACAAGTCTTCCGACGTTAAAGCGTTCCGATCATTTCCTGAGGATACACCAAAATGTGGGGCAAGTTCAGAAGTTGGAACGCATGACGTACCAGAACGAACGGGGATATTTGGCGACCAGACTTCTGTTAATGCCATGGAGTCATCTTCCTCATCTTCTGGCGAGATGATTTGTTCAGACTAAGAATGAGGTGAGCAATGAACGAAAAGCAGGTGCCAATAACAAACACTTACAAGACGCTTCTTTTTGGCCTTGCGAACAGACGGCTTGCGTCCTCCACTAAAAGTAACAGCTGGTCTCGAAGACTTTGCAGGCCCAGCGATAGGTGTAACCATCTCGCCATGATCGCTGCCATCCGAGGCCACGATTTCCTCAGACTAAAAGACGATGAGCTACATGAACATGCCAAAAGACAAAAACGCGAGTAAAAATCGACATACCAAATATTTCTTGCGTTGCTTTCGCGGCTTCCTCTTGCCTGACGCACTCAGCTCTTCAGAATTTGCAGATGTAAGTGGTGTTGCTGAGCCTGCGACATGCGACCGTCCGTGGCCGTTTGTCGTCACTGTCTTTTTCGGCTCGCGCGCCGACTGAACCTGCACATCGCGAGACCGACTGACCACTGCAACATTCTCCACCTCATCATCCTGTTTTCATCAGAAAAAGATGCGGAATGGAAATTTTCGCGTCTGGTGACTTACGGTATCAGGTTCATCCCAGATGTTCAGAGCAGCGTAATAGAGAGCAAGACCTTTTGTCTCTTCAGATTTTTTCCAGTCGTCATAAGTGATTTTTTGCTTTGGGTTGATGTGCGTCCACTCGTAGTACTTTGACAGGCAGCATTGTTCGATTTGTTCTGGCGGTGAGAGCGACTGATTGATGTTTTGAATCCCATTGCCATGTACAGCCATGATGGTGCTGTCGACAAGTCCTCGAAGCAGCACCAAACAAGGACGATGAAAAGCGGAAGATCCGAGATCAGACTTTAGTTTGCGGACATATGTCCGCTCAAAGTACCGAGAGAAAGTGTCGATGCAGGCGCTGCACGCCTTGACTTTGGTGTCGGCGGAGCGATGAAGTGAAGTGACAGGAGGAGATGTCGAGGCCATCAATCCAGCCCTCGTGGCGTGTAAGCTTTACGATGAAAAAAACGATGGTACTTGTGAGAGATGATTCAAAATAGAGTCAACTTACTGACACGCAGGGATGTTTCAGAATAAGTTTGATCAGAAAAGACTGGTGCACGTCATTTGCGATGGGGAGGTGGAATGGAAGAGGTTCGCGCAGGGAAAGAAACTCCTAGTTATGCGCTAGGAACTCCAATCTCAGCTCTCGGCTATCTATCAAATCCAAGTTTATAATGTCAACCACAGGTTCCATTGCTGCGGATCATTAATACAGCCAGATAATATGAGCCTTTCAGTCTATTTGGAACTGTTCGTCCGTCACGTATGCAGTGTCGAGACTCGGGCGAAAATGGCGGTCTGCGCGTCGAGCGACACAACCCCATCCTAATTCGCTCAACACCGTCCAAGTTTTGCTGAAGTTGCTTTGTTCGCAAAAAAGACTTTGCATCAAGACGAGTAATCATTGGATCAGCCAAGATCGTTGAAACATTGCCAGTAGAGTATAAATTTCCATAAAGACCCGATTATCTTTACGTCTACCACTTCGAAATCGCAATTTGATGGGTTGGCGAAATTATTTGTTGTAAGCTTACCATTTTTTCCCGTGAATCTAGACCTCTCCGTCGATGATCTTCTCTCTCAGGCAAGCCTTTGATTCTCAAAATTCCCAATCTATACAAGACAAGATTAGTGATTTTTTACAGCGTCTTCTTTGTCATACGACCATCATCAGAGATTGCCAGCACACAGCCGACGTAACCTACCTTCGCCATTCGATGTGTCTCTCTCATCTGACACCTGTCTTTTTGAGGCAGAAAACATCAATCTACCCAAACTCGGGCCTTCACATCACAAGCACGCGCACATGAAAAATCTTTGAAAACCCCATGATTCTCATGTTAACTTCATACTCTCACACTAAATCCACTCCAATGCCATGCCGCACCCCTGCACCCTCATTACGACATATATACAAAGCAGCCCGAAGGTTGTGATCCTCGCCGCACGCGATAAACACGCAGAGAAGTAATAAGAAGTCCCACCCCCCCCCAAAAACATACCTGCGTCTTGCAACCGAGACGCCCAATTTGAAAAAAAAAGCCATGTCGATATACCAAATGGTTTATAATCACGGACACCCCACCGTTCGCCCATTCAGCATGAAGAAACTCATCAATCCGCCCGCCCCCGTGAAAGATAACACAATGCAAGCGCCAAAAAAAAAGCGTCACAATGAACCAAAAACGCCAAAATAAGTGTCGAGTAAAATACAAAACGTTCCACCCCGATAAAACCATAGAGTCGTATGTGGCTGACGAGAGAATCGAAACAGAAGCGTGACTGATTAAATGGATATTC
Source organism: Dothidotthia symphoricarpi CBS 119687 (assembly GCF_010015815.1). NCBI lineage: Eukaryota > Fungi > Ascomycota > Dothideomycetes > Pleosporales > Dothidotthiaceae > Dothidotthia > Dothidotthia symphoricarpi. The sequence goes on along the minus strand of NW_022985016.1, from coordinate 1,179,435 downwards.
AAATGTGTGCACCAGAACTGAACGTGTAACTTTGAAAATGCGGGTCATGGTCGGCGTCTGAAATGTCCGACCCCATGCATGGTAGTCAATCTGTGACGTTTGCTAGAGAGAGAGAGAGAGAGAGTCGCAGCAGTCGAGCTTCGCTGGTGTGTACACGACACTTTTGCTAAAATGACTCCGGCGGACTAGGCATCCCATGAGCACTCCCATCCTCTTTTTCTGGATCCTGAACGCCGTGGCTTTCTCGGTGAGCAGGTTCAAGCTTCAACTTGCCGATTGGCTTGCCGAGCCCCTTCATAAGCCCATTATCCTTCCCGTTTTCTTCTTTTTCTTCGTCAAGCTTGCGCTTTTTGCGTGCCATTTGCTGTTGCTCTCTCAATGGGCGCTTTCGAGGACTTGAGATCTTTCCTGTAGGAGGCAGACGCGGCTTGGGGAAGCGCTGCTTGGGCGGCAGGTCGTCGTCCTCGATAAGCGCTTGATTGCCATTATCATGAAGTTTGTTGAGCAACCAGTCTTGCACAAGACCGATCTGGCCGTCGACGACTTGTAATGTGACTGCTTCGAATTTCGATGGCTCGGGCATGAGATCACCAGCAGCAGTAGCATTACTAAGGGAGTTAGCAGTTGATCATCAAAATATCGAGAAATACATACTTCGTGTCCTGCCTTGCATAGGCATTGTGAACTCTGTTCTGCAGCAGATGCAATGGCACGCTAAAGGTGAGGCCAAACTCTCTGTCGAGACCGAGCTCCTTGAAGCCGAAAAAGTCTTCTCCGATATCTTCGGCAAAGTCTCCTCCAACAAACTGCTCGCTGCCATCGTGGAAGGCACCAGCACCATCTGTGCCAACGTTGTCCAGAGCGGGTCGAAGGAGCTCGGCGTAGTACGACCGCATACGATCGTGCATACCAGCAAGCTTGGTACTGAGTCGCTCGACATCGTCCTTAACGTACGTCTCCAAGCTCTCCAGCTCAACACCGTTAGCATGCAGAGAATGGAGCACAGCCTCTTCCTGGGTAAACCGTGGGACCCAGCTGGTAAGTTGCCCGCTCGGAAGGGTCACCGGCGTCTCAGACCTCATCTTCGGTGTTTCGCGATAGACACCAAGACTCGCAACAAGGTTCTGGAAAAACTTTGCCGCAATGTCGGTGACCGCATCAAGCGCCGCAGGCTGAAACTCCTCGAACCCAGCGTGATAGAAGATTTTGCCAACGCTTCTTTGTAGAGCTGCACGACACACATAAGGAGCCATTACTGGACCATCCTCAGATACGACAAATGGCTCGATGTCTTGTTCCATGAATGGCTGGGGCTCATATTTCTGGAACTGGTTTTGGTATAGCTGTCGAGGGTTAGCCTTTCAAGTTCAAGGTTTGTACACTAACTAGCTGCATACCTGTGATTGAAGCTGCATCTGCTTCACTATGCCAATCTTCGCACAAATCTTCCTGGTGTCTTGCATTGCCTGCATATTCGCATCCATACGCTTGGCCACACCGGTGTTGGGTGCTGTGAACTGGCCGGATGGGAATATACGCATATACTCTTCTGCGCGCTGAATGACCTGGCCTTCGCCGTCTTCGACCCATTGGTGGCGCTCATTAAGATCTGGGATGGCGCAGACAGGGTCATAATAGTCGGGTATCTGGCGCTCGTCTTCACCCTCAATACCTTCAGCAAGCGACTCCCCGGCGATGGCCTGGACACCATCTTTGCCGTCTGGTGCGGAGATAGGATCGCGTGAGGATTCCTCTTCGTTTGCTTGTTTGCGATGGCGTTGCCACCTCCGCATGCCAGCTTTGGAACGCAGAATAGCAGGCTCCTCAGGTTGGAGCTGCTCGTTACGGAAAAGGCGGTGTCGTTCTGCGGCGATTGTCGCTCGATCCTTCTTGGTTACTTGTTTCCAGGTTTTGTATTCCAGATCATCGAGATCAGCGTCCTCCTCCAGAGCGGAGCCACTGACTGAAACAGCAGTGCCATCAACATCAGAAATGTCAGCTTGACTGCCGTTCAAGCCATTTCTTGACGCGCCGTTGAGGCCCAATGGCGTTAAAGCTCCAGGTGGGGGAGTTGAAAATCCATTAACGCTACCTTCCATCTCTGAGTCTGCGCGCAGAAACTCGTTCTTCAAGTTAGAGACTTGGTGGTTCAAAGAGGAAACAGGTGGTTTAGCGTCTGGAGCTGGTGTGCCCTCCAGACCTGCTGGAGGCGCCTTTCTGGCTGTGCTCGAGCCTTTGCCGCCTTTGCTTGGTGCCTTTCGACCTCGAGAAGCCATGATAGGTTCTTCTACGCGGTATGTTAGTATATCATACAAAACGCTGCTTTGACAAACGCATACCATCTTCACTGTCATCAGCACCGTCCGCGTCGATGTCGCCATTGCGTATCCTCCGCTCCTCAGCTTCAACCTCGGCGCGATCGCGGACCGTGATTTCTGGTATCAAAGGCACCAGCTTCTCGGTTTCCTTCTTCATGTGGAGTGCTTTCTTTCTGAGAAAATGGCTGGGGTCCGCGTTGTACTTCAAGCAGTTTGACCATATGAGCATGAGGTCGTCGACAAAGTCCTTCTTCGACTTGTACTGCAGCTGCTTGAGCTTCTTCATCATGGTGCCAATGTCCATGGGCTGCTTGATGATGTGGTAATAGTCGGGTGCTTCGCGTTTGTTGACGCGCTGTAGAAAGGGGTGTGCGTGCTCGCCAGCCTTGAGTTCCATGATGACCTTCTCCATGCTCTCGTATAGCTCTTCCTGGCCGACGCGGTCCTCGTTGGCCCACTTGCTCCTGTTCTTGCGGACTTCGCTGATCAGACTGCGTAGTTGGGCGTCGGTCGCGTGGACTCTGTCGCGTTGCGCATCGATGCGGGCGATGAGGTGCTTGAGGGTCAGACTGGATGCGCCGAGGTTGGTGGTGCTGAGGGTGCCCTGCTGAGGAGCGGCGACGACGCCGTTGGGCTGGGCAGTCGCAGGCTGTCCAGCCACCTCGGTCTCGACTTGCCGGTCGAGCTCGTCGAGCTTCTGCTGCTCCATCATGGCGTCGCGGTCGCTCTCCAGGGTGTAGAAGATGGTGTGGAAACTGCGCTTGGCAGCCTCCTCGGCGGCCTCCTTGTCCTGCTGCAGCTTCTTGCGCACATCGTCGGACGACTTGGCCTGGTCCAGCGACGGTGTTCTCTCCATGCCCCGTTTGCTCGAGGGAGGCGATGTGCGGACCAGGGTTGGCGTGTCGGGGGCAGCAGCGAGGCCGTTCGGGGCGCTTCGCGAGAGCAGCGGCGAGGTGTGTGTGTCGTCTTCATCGTCGTCGTCATCGTCGTCCCCGTAGTCGTCCTCGTCGATTGTCCTGGCCGCCCTCTTCTTTGGCGTGACGGCCGGGTGCGCGTCATGCGCCGTCGGGACATCATCGGACGCCTGGGGGCCATTGTCCAGCGCATCGAGCGTGTCGTGGAGCGACGTGCCCCCTAATACCGCGTTCAGACGCGCTTCGGTGCGGCGGTAGTGCTCTCGCCAGCGCGCCGCCCGCGGATCCTCCTCGGCAATAGCGTCTCCGCCCTCCCCCAGATTGTTCGCGGACATGGCCTCCTCGGGCAGCGTCGCATTGGGGGTGCGCAGGCGGATCGCGTTGGGCGTCGGCTTGGGCAGGCGGGCATGGCTGGGGCGATCTTTGGAAGACGGCCGGTGTGTTGGCGCCACGAGCGACATAACGTCGTCGCCGTCGCGGTCGCTTGTGGGGTTGGGTCGTGTCTTGGCGCAGCGGCCTCTACAGGGAACGGCCGCCTCTGGGGCGACGGCCAACCTCGTGCAGGTGTCGCGATGCACTGAAACCAAGCATGGAAGCAGCCTGGTGGCGCGCAAGTCGAGGCGGGATGGCGGCGAGATGGAAGACGTCTGGGGCGCGCGCGTCTTGATGGCCGAACGTGCAGCCGGCTCGCGGAGAGGAGAGTAACGTTGGAATAAGGAAGGCAAGCGCAGCCAGTTTCCGGTTTAGCGTGTTTGGGGATCGCGCCTGCCTCCAACACCGACTCAACTCGCCCGCTCGTCTGGCCCGCCGTGTGCACGTCGCCCGGCACACCACCACGGCCGCGGCCAGAGAGCCAGCACTGCATCCTGCGCGCTGTTCTCGCGCGCCCGGCTCGTCGCGCTCAGAACGCGAGTGGAATGCACCGTCCAAGCCATGCACGTGATGGCCAGGTTACCCTCAGAAGAGTAAGGCGGCGGCTAGAGTTCCGCCAGCGCCATCGACGTCGCAGCGCTTCTCCACCACTGTGCCTGATGATGCTCTGCAACCCACAATCCCCGTAGTGCTCCTCTCGGTCCAACATGCGGATACGGAAGCCCTTTGCCGGTACGTTCGCTCCCACATCAACCACCCGCTGCCCAAGGCACCCCATGCGCACAGCATATGCAAGCCCAGTATCCGCCAGACCCTTGCCGCAACCCACCGTTGCCCACCACCCCCAACTGACTTTCTCCCAGGGGCCTTTGTAGGCCTGATTTTCATTTCCGCCGTTGCTGGGTTTTCCCCCTCCGACTACTCACTCCCCAGCTATGCCCAATCAGACAAGGTGCTGCACTTTGTTGCCTTCTTCCTGGTGACATTTACCTTCTACTGGATCCTCGAGACGTCGCGGCGCAAGGTGCTGCAACTCACCTTCACCGTGTGCACTGTGGGCTTGGGGTTGGCAAGCGAGATTGTGCAGGGACTGCTGCCTGTACGTGACCACTTTTGTCAAACATCGCAAGATGCTGATGTGCACGCAGATCCACCGCGAATTCGACTACTATGACATCGTCGCCAACGTGCTGGGGTCGCTGACTGCCCTTGCAGGCTGCAATTGGTATCACAAGCGCATGCTCGAGAGGAAGCGGGCTGCACGCGGCTATGCGGCCGTTGCAGGCGATGAGGAGAGGGACATTGAACTGGGAGAAGACATGGATGGGCAGGAGTCGGGTGTTGTCAGGCCTACAGTTGATGAAGAGCTGGATCGGTGGGATGAGAATGTAGAGGACTGGGACACGACAGAGCCGGAACCCACAAGTGGGAAGGCTCTTCATGACGATGATGATGATGAGGATGACTTGGGTGACGGGAAAATGCGACATGACTGAAGTGGCGTCTTGTACGAATAACATGATTACGACAATATACGAATGAGGATATCTGGAATTTATTCTTGCATATTCTGGTAGATCTAACACGATCAAACTCCAGACTCTGAGCATCAATATTGACAAAGTACTGCAGTTTCAACAGACAGACGAGTCACTCAAGATTTGACGCGAGGCTGATGTAGATCGACTTGGATATTTGTTTACAAGCTCATAACTAGCCCCTGGTGCCCGCAGCATTCCATTCCGAGCAAGCTTGCCACCATGAATCATCACATTGGCCTGCATAATCTTTCGTGGATTCATGCATTTCAGCCGTACGAGATTCCGAAAGAACCGTGAGACCCATACCAAGCGCCATGATCAATCACTTCCCGAACCCATCAATCCTCTATGCAGTCGTGGTCTTAGCAGCGGCCTGGTTGGGGTTGATCTTCTTTCCGTCCTTGTTGTACCTGACACGTGGGGGAGGGGCACGGTTGCGGCGACCGACGACCGAGCGGACACTGGGTAGGTTGTTAGAGCCTAATCACCCTCCTGTTGGTGCTGTGGCGATGTAGACATACCGCACGATCTTTCCGTGGATGGCGCAGGAGACGCAGTACTGGAGCTTCAAGTACATCTTGGGAACGGTGTACTCGGGGAAGACGGACGCATCCGAGATATCACCTGCCCGAGTGGTTAGTCCCAGTTTCTTCGAGCGTGGCGGTCGCTCCTATGCAGCGCGACGTGTGAGGGCTTCGCGAGACGTACGGATAGCGGCAGACTCGACCATGTTGCGGATGGTGAATCTCTTTATCGCCTTGTCCTTGGGGGTGCATCGGGAGCAGTTGGAGCAACGGATGGGCTTGACGTGGCCGCGACCCTTCTTGTTACGGCCGCTGTGATGCTGTTAGCCTCGCCTCTTGCCAGGTGCATTGCTTGGACGCTGCCTACTTGGACGCTCGCTTCTTGACCATGATGGGCTGATTCTGGTGTCTTGTAAGTGAATGGTTCCTCTGGCAAAAAGTCGGGGTGCGCACCGAAGATGTTAAACCTAGAAGTCAGCAAAGGGTGTTGTCGTGGGAGTGTTCGTTCGTTGCGTGACGCAGCTTGCAGTGCGAAATTCGATGCCAGGTGTGGAGGGCCTAGCGAGCTCCGAGAATTCGCCAGATCTTATCTTATCGCTTGGCACGCGACCCCTCAACAGCCCAGCAGCTCGGGTGTTGCGCACTTTGTCGGGTTGCCGTGGTTTGACAGCTGTGACAAATCATAGACGCATCGTGCCCATCTCTTGCTGCTCTGCTCTGCCCTTTACGCACACCCAGCCTCATTCCACACGCGTTGTGGTGGAATCCTTCAGTCCGTCCGTGTGACCTCGGCGCTTGCCTAAGCAGCGCGTTTATTTCGCCAGCAGAACCCTGGCAACGGAGATCTTCACACCCCCGAAGCGTCCGCTAACAACCACGTCTGCGCCTGCTGTCGACTATCCGCTGTAATATAGACCCCTCAGCCAGTAAGGCCCAACCGCAGCCATGTCGCACACCGGTGGTCCCATGCGCAACACGCCCAAAAACCGCCCGCAGCCCCAGCCGCAGATTAGCAGCCCCTCTGGCATTCCGCGGCCAAACCTGGAGACTCATGTCTCCCACGTCGCCCAGAGCGATGCCGGCGGCTCCTCTCTCACCGCCAGGGCCAAGATGTCGAAGCGGGACGATGTGAGTGTCGCAGACGGCAGGTTATCCGACAGGGGCTTACATGAGACTCACAGGCCATCCGACGCAGGATCGAGACGGACCTGAACAAGAAGAAGAACCCTGGCGGCCGTGTGCGCCCGCAGCGGAAGGCTCCCCCCGGCACCGTCCTCGCCCTCAAGCCCAGCCCGGCCCTGCAGATCAAGCCCAACACGACCGTCGCTGAAGCTGCCCAGTTGATGGCGGCGAAGAGGGAGGACTGTGTCTTAGTCACCGACGATGACGACCGCATCGCCGGTATCTTTACTGCCAAGGATCTGGCTTTCCGCGTCGTTGGAGCAGGCATCAAAGCGCGAGACGTCACCATCGAGGAGATCATGACCAAGAACCCCCTTTGCGCAAAGACTGATACTAGCGCCACGGATGCACTGGACCTTATGGTCAGGAAAGGCTTCCGCCACTTGCCTGTTATGGACGAGAACCATGACATTTCCGGCATCTTGGATATCACAAAGTGCTTCTACGATGCCATGGAGAAGCTCGAGCGTGCCTACAGCTCATCTCGTAAGCTCTATGACGCTTTGGAGGGCGTGCAGGCGGAAATGGGATCAAGTCAACCTCAGCAGATCATCCAATATGTCGAGGCTATCCGACAGAAGATGTCTGGCCCAACACTCGAGTCGGTCTTGACAGGGCTACCCCCGACTACCGTGTCTGTGCGCACGTCGGTCAAGGAGGCTGCCTCGTTGATGAAGGAGAACCACACTACTGCTGTCTTGGTTCAGGATCAAGGCGCCATCACCGGTATCTTTACTAGCAAAGATGTTGTACTTCGTGTCATTGCTGCTGGTCTTGACCCAGCTACTTGCAGCGTCGTCAGGGTCATGACACCCCACCCTGACTTCGCGCCAATGGACATGAGCATTCAGTCTGCTCTTCGCAAGATGCACGGTATGTGTCGTGCAACCACCACATGAGACACAAGCACTAACATCTTCATAGATGGCCACTACCTCAACCTTCCCGTTATGAGCGATGCAGGTGAAATCGTTGGTATGGTGGATGTCCTCAAGCTCACCTACGCTACGCTGGATCAGGTAAGATCGTTCGCAGCTTTTTGTGGCACACGCTAATCCCTCTGAAGATCAACAGTATGGGCACGACAGACAGCGAAGGCCCTGCCTGGAACAAGTTTTGGTTATCGCTTGACAACGAAACAGAGTCGATGATGTCTGGTGAAGGCAGAAGCCAAATGCAAGGCGACCACCGATCGTTTGTGTCTCATGACAACCGCCCTGGACTGATGGAGCGCGGAGACACTGTTCTTCCTAATGAGTCTGCATCCCACAATGGAGACTCGCCGTCTGCGTCTGCTGTGGCCAGTGCCCATCCGACCTCGTATGAGGACATGCCATTTCCCTTCAAGTTCAAGGCTCCCAGCGGTCGCGTACACCGAGTGCAAGTCGTGGCTTCTGCTGGCATCGAAGACCTTATTTCGATGGTAGCTAACAAGCTTGGCGGCGAAGTCGACTCGATTGGAGGAACGCCAACATTCGAGTACGGCAGGCTATCCAAGGCTGGTTTTGCCCTGAGCTACCTCGATAACGAGGGTGATACGGTCTCGATCACTACGAACGCCGACTTGAATGAGGCTGTCAGCCTTGCACGTCTCACTCACCACGAGAAGGTGGACCTTTTTGTGCATGATCCAGACGAGGCCCCGCATTCGGCCGAGCTCAACTCGCAACCTGCTGCGACCAAGCCATTCACTCCACCAGAATCTGTACTGCGTGAGCGCAAACAGTTCTTCGATGAGGACGAACAAGATGCAAGGCCAAGGTCGAAAGCCAGGGGAAGTCAGCCTCCTGCGGTCGTAGAACAAGCCGAGGTCATTCCTGGCGTGCCCAACGATCTTCTTCTCCCAGGAGCCATCGGTGTCCTAGCGGTGGTGATTGTCGGTGTTTTCGTGCTGGGGCGTGCCTCGCGTCGGTAGTTTTCGTTTGTTGTCTCCTTTGTCGTTGGAAACGCGTGTAGGACGTTTCAGATTGCAGCTTTGCTAGTTTTGTACTATATCCCTAGACCGGCTACTGCGTCGTCGTGATAGTCGGCTTTCATACCAGTTTAAACCAGTATAATTCTTCTCTATGTTACCTGAGGAATGACAGGCGCGTGACGTACCTAAACTGAAAGTCACAACAGAGCACTAGATGGGTTTCGCGTCCAGTGAGAGGCTGTAGACTGTCAGCCTCAACACTTGTTTTACCTCACATGGCTGAGGACCAGTACATGATGTTGATGGAAGCTCAGGGCGTACAGGGTTCCTGGTCAGCCAATGGTCGCGTGGAATGAAGGTCCCTTTGAACAGATCCCTGCACTTTGAGTTTGGCACGGGAAACATTTTTGGCGGGCGACTCGCGAAGCCCAAAGCCCCGCCAAAACACACCAAATTTCCACAGCAACCCGCCGCTTGCACACACATTCCTGCAGACTACAGTTGCCAACAGGCTCAGGACTCTGTGCCTTTTCTTGCTGCACACGTTCGACCTGGTTGTGTGAGAGACAGGCAATCCACCCCGCCAACCATCGCCTTCGACTCCCATAATCCCTTGAGACCCTTGCGCGAACAACATCCCCACGCTTACTGGGGCGCCTCCCCAAAACACCACCACACACAGTCACAATGTCTGTTCTCCCCGCCGAAGTGCACACCGCCCTGGCCGGCCTGCTGCAGGGCCTCCAGTCGCCAGACAATGTGCAGCGCTCAAACGCCGAGCAGCAGCTCAACGACGAATGGGTGGCACAACGGCCTGATGTGCTCTTGATGGGCCTGTCGGAGCAGATCGACCTCGCCCAAGACACGTCTGTGAGTAACAATGACTGGTTTCAATTTGCTAGAGCCCGGTTCCAACTCATGCACTAGACCCGCACATTCGCCGCCGTTCTCTTCAGACGGCAGTCTTCGAAGCCACGAAAGACGCCCTCCGGCCAGCACGCAGACCTGTTCCTGACTCTCAACCCCGCTGAGCGCGAGGCCATCCGCGCAAAGCTGCTGAGCTGCCTTGGCAAGGAGCCTGATGCGAGCGTGAGGAGCAAGGTCGGCGATGCGGTTGCGGAGCTAGCACGGCAGCACACAGACGAAGGTAAGACACCTCCACCATTCAGCGCATATCATGGGGAGAACATGGCAGCACAGCCAAAAACTGGTTAGAAGTCAGCCAGATCACGCGAGGATTGGAAACACGCCATGATTATCGCCAGCCTGGGCGATGCGCGTCTCTAGTCGAAACTCAGCGCCTTCAGAAAGGCTTCTACACAGCATTTTATATAACATATTCTAACACTCTTCCCAGGTGTGGCATGGCCGGAACTCCTTGGAGGGTTGTTCCAAGCCAGTCAATCTCAAGACCCAGCACAGCGGGAGAACGCCTTCAGGATATTTTCGACCACACCGCAAATTATCGAGAAGCAGCACGAAGATGTCGTCATGAGCGCATTCAAGGGCGGATTCGCAGACAGCGAGACCTCAGTGGGTAGAAACGTCGCGAAACCATGTTCAACAACTTACTGTTCCAGGTCCGAATCTCTGCTGTAGAGGCTTTTGCGTCCTTCTTCCGCTCCATTACCAAGAAGACCCAGTCAAAGTACTACTCGCTGATCCCCGAGATCCTCAACATCCTCCCACCGATCAAGGACTCTGGAGACGCGGACCTCCTTACGAAGGCCCTTATTTCGCTCATCGACCTGGCTGAGGTTGCGCCAAAGATGTTCAAGCCTCTGTTCAACAGCCTTGTGCAGTTTAGCATCTCTGTTATCCAGGACAAGGACCTTGGAGAGACTGCACGACAGAACGCACTCGAGTTGATGGCTACGTTCGCGGACAATGCTCCACAAATGTGCAAGAAGGACCCCAACTTCACAAACGACATGGTCACGCAATGTTTGTCTCTCATGACAGACGTTGGTGCCGACGATGACGACGCGGAGGAATGGAATGTTTCAGAAGATCTCGACGAGGAAAGTGATTCGAACCACGTTGCTGGTGAGCAATGCATGGATCGCTTGGCCAATAAGCTCGGTGGCCAGTCTATCTTGCCCCCAACGTTCAACTGGCTCCCACGGATGATGACCTCTTCCGCTTGGCGAGATCGACACGCTGCCCTCATGGCCATCTCGGCCATCTCCGAGGGTTGCCGCGAGTTGATGGTCGGAGAGCTTGACAAAGTTCTTGATCTTGTTATTCCCGCTCTGCGAGACCCACATCCCCGTGTGCGATGGGCTGGTTGCAACGCCGTTGGCCAGATGAGTACCGACTTCGCCGGAACCATGCAGGAGAAGTACCATCAGATCGTTCTGCCCAGTATCATACCGGTGCTTGAATCTGCGGAACCTCGTGTACAGGCGCACGCTGCCGCGGCCCTCGTCAACTTCTGCGAGGAGGCCGAGAAGAATATCCTCGAGACATATCTGGACCAACTGCTGAACCACTTGCTCATGCTTCTGCAAAGTCCTAAGCGCTTCGTGCAAGAACAGGCTTTGTCTACCATTGCGACCGTCGCTGATTCCGCAGAGGCTGCATTCTCCAAGTACTACGATACCTTGATGCCGCTACTTTTCAACGTGTTGCAAGAAGAACAGTCAAAAGAGTACCGTCTGTTGAGGGCGAAGGCTATGGAATGTGCTACTCTGATTGCTCTCGCCGTTGGAAAAGAACGAATGGGACAAGATGCATTGAACCTGGTCCAGCTCCTTGGCCGAATCCAGAACAGCGTAGCAGACGCTGATGACCCGCAAGCCTCTTACCTACTCCACTGCTGGGGTCGCATGTGCCGTGTTCTTGGACGCGAATTCGTACCGTTCCTTGCCGGTGTCATCCCACCATTGACCGAACTGGCTGGATCCAAGGCTGACATTCAGCTGCTCGACGACGAGGACCAGGTTGCTCAGATTCAAGAAGAGGAGGGCTGGGAGCTTGTCCCACTCAAGGGCAAGGTCATTGGTATCAAGACTAGCATCCTCGAAGACAAGCACATGGCGATTGAGCTCATCGTCATCTACGCACAAGTACTCGAAGACGCCTTTGAGCCATACGTCATGGAGATTATGGACAAGATCGCGTTGCCTGGCTTGGCTTTCTTCTTCCATGACCCAGTGCGCGTCGCTTCGGCCAAGTGTGTGCCGGCACTCCTCAACGCATACAAGAAGGCGCATGGTCCGGAATCACAGCAATTAGCGACGCTTTGGGGACGCACAGTCGAGCGCGTTCTTGAAGTTCTTAGCACGGAGCCCGCCATCGACACGCTCGCCGAGATGTACCAGTGCTTCTACGAGTGCTTGGAATGTGTCGGCAGGAACTCTCTGACAACTGCACACATGGACGCCTTCGTTGTGGCCGCCCGCGGTGTACTGAAAGACTACCAGGAGCGTGTTGCGGAACGTCTGGAAGAACAGGCTGAGAACGAGGATGGTGAGGAGGCCTCCGAGGAGACTTTGTTCGCCATTGAGGACGACCAGAACCTCCTCTCGGACATGAACAAGGCTTTCCACACAATTTTCAAGAATATGGGTACCTCATTCCTACCACATTGGGAGCAGCTCATGGAGTTTTACAAGAACGCCGTTGTCAACCAGGATCCCACCCAACGCCAATGGGCTATCTGCATCTTCGACGACGTTCTCGAATTCTGCGGTCCTCAATCGTGGAAGTACAGTGAGCACATAGTTCAGCCACTGATTGACGGTATGCAAGACGACGTCCCTGCCAACCGACAAGCAGCCGTTTACGGTGTGGGTGTCGCTGCGCACAAGGGAGGTGAGGCATGGTCAGACTTCGCCGCCGCATCGCTACAGATGCTCTTCCAAGTTGTCCAGCGCCCAAATGCGCGCGGGGATGACGACATTTTCGCAACAGAGAACGCTTCAACATCCATTGCGAAGATTCTGCACTACAACGCAGCCAAGGTTCAAAACTGGCAAGACATTGCCGCCGCATGGCTAGACACACTTCCCATCATCAACGACGAGGAAGCCGCGCCATATGCATACGCATTCTTGTCTCAGCTGATTGAACAGTAAGTCGCCCCTCTTTGGTAATCAAACAATCAATACTAACACTTCTTTAGACAAAATCCTGCCGTCTTCTCGCAACCCGCCAAGGTCTTCACTTTCGTCGTACAAGCCCTCGACGCCGAAACGCTACAAGGCGTCACCGCCACCCGCGTCGTCACATCCGTAAAAGCCCTGATCCAAGCCACAAACACCAACCTCGCACAAGCTGCCGCGACCCTCACACCCGAGCAGCAACGCACCGCGCAAGCCTACTTCTCCTAGGCGCCGAAGAAAGTCGAAGCGTGGGCGTCGCGTGGACTGAATATGCAATGGCGTTGTGTTAGCGGGAAAACTTTACGAAGGGGCTATGATGCATCAGGACTTTACGAAGAATGAATAGCGCGCGCTGGGCGCAAAGGCTCCCCGGTCATGGGGTGGGGAGCGCACACGTGCAGGGCGCATGAGATGAGGTAAAGGTTTGGCGAGGCGAGAGTGGTTTATGATGAATGAATACGGAATGCCCCCCTCTTCCCCTTCTCTCTGCCCCCACCCAGTTTTTTGCTTGTTTTCTCCGCTGCTTCATACGACTTGTCATGGATAGATCGGGGTAGGGCGGGCGTAGTTCAGTGTCATGTCTTGTAGAATAGCGAAAAGGGGCGGCAGCTTATCTACTTATTCTTTTGGGCCTCTCTGCACAAGCAAATTGAAAACGTCTTCAACATGTATCAAGTCGTTGAAAGTGGGTGAGGTGTTTGGCAAACGAGGAGAGAACTGCAAAAGTCTCGAACAGAACTTTGCACATTTACAAGTTCATCGTCGGTATATCTCATGGTTTCTCGTATGTTCAAATCCTGAGCAAGTCCATCCACCCATCCGTCCATTCATCCATCCATCCATGTCATGTTTGCCTAAAACGCCAATCCACCACCCACCCATCCATCCATTCACCGGGCGATGGAACAAAAAAAAAGAGGTAATCCCGCTAGCTATGCCGCACGGGACCTGAAGAATGCAAAAAGTTTTGCAAAAGAGCACCACGCATCATGGCTCCAGCGCGACTGACTAACTACGCGCCCTCACTACCAAACTCCTTTGTCCACTCTGCGTTTTGCGAGAGATCCTTGCCGCTGACCGTCGGTCTCGAGGCCTTGATTGCCTTGACGAAGTCGCGTACGCGGAGCGGTGGCTCGAGGAGTTCGTCGCCGGTGAGGTCGGTCCAGGATTTTTCTTCGGCTTGGGAGTCGCCGGGGGAGCAGGGTGTCCATTTTGTTTCGCCGTCTACGGTGACCTGTATGGTGTTAATCAAAGGGCGCACTGTTTTGGAAGATGGATGTGAAAGTGACGTACGGGCTTGTAATGTGTTGCGGTCTGGATGAGGCGCACGGGCTGCATGAGCGCGTCTTGTACGGCGATGGAGATATCAGAGCCAGAGTATCCTTCACTCAATTCGCCCAGTTGCTTGTAATCCGCTTGGGTCAGCTCGCAGGGTGTGTTGCCGACGGCGAGCTCGAACATTCTCATTCGCGCAGGCGTGTCGGGCAAGCTGATGTGCACTCTTCGCTGGAAACGTCGTCGGATGGCAGAGTCGAGTTGCCATGGGATATTCGTTGCGCCGAGGATGAGAACGCCACGCGAGTCCTTGCCTACACCGTCCATCTGCACGAGCAGTTCGGTCTTGATACGTCGTGATGCTTCGGATTCGCCTTCGCCTCGTGGACCGCAAAGAGCGTCGATTTCGTCGATGAAGATGATGGAGGGCTTGTTCTCGCGCGCCATGCCGAAGAGCTGTTTTACCAATCTGTTTCATGTCAAAAACCAACTCCACGGCACAGGAAGGCTTGTCTTACCGTTCTGATTCACCCATCCACTTGCTGACCAAGTCGGAACTCGATACACTGAAGAACGTGCTGTTTGCTTCTGTCGCAACCGCTTTCGCTAGATAACTCTTACCCGTACCAGGCGGCCCGTAGAGCAGGATACCTTTCCATGGCTGTCGCTTACCGGTGAATAGATGCGGGAACTTGATGGGTAATATGACGGCTTCCTTCAGCGCTTCCTTTGCCTGCTCCAGACCGGCGACATCTTCCCATCGAATATTGGGCTTCTCGGTAAGGATGGCGCCAGCGAGCGCACCGCGGAGCTTCTTCGAGTCGGCATCTTGCTCCTCTTCGCCGTCTTCGCCCCTGTAGCGTCTAGTCAGCACCCGTGGCTTTTACTGCTGGGATTGCCACATACTTTGCGCCTTTCCCACTCCCGCCCGCAGACTTTCCATTCGCGCCCATGGCCGACGGTTTCTTGCGATTTGTCTCGTCGTTCTGGTTCAGGTGCTGCTTGAGCTTCTCGGCGCGCTCCATGTACTCGGCGACCTTGCCTCGGATCATGTCCTTTGATTTCTGGTTCTTCTCCCCTGGTTGCTTATCAGCATGATGTCCTGCATTATCCAAGTCTGGTCACCAGGCGAGAGTTGGAGGTGAACGCACATTTGAGAGCGAGCATGAACAGTTCGACTATGTTGTATTAGCGGAAACCTTCTTATTTGAACCATGTGTGACCCACGAGCTTGATAGTACAGCTGATAGGCCTTCTCATAGTCGCCAGCAGTATCCGTCTCGATTGCCTTCTTGACCTGCTCAATGGCACGGCCCAGGAAATCCGCGCTACTCATCCTTGCGTTGAATTCGGGCTACACGCTGTAGCTGTTGTGTGTGGCAACGTCCTATGTATGCGCGTCGCGTAGGCGGTTGGATATAGATCGTAGATGCGGTGCGGTAATAGAGGAGCGGTCGGCGCGGGGCAATCCTGGCTACGTAGAGTGCCTACACTGCTATACAGTATGCTCAGCAGAGAAAAGCCACACGCAAAGGCCGTGCAACCAGTCAAATATGCAGCAAATAGCGAGTAAAGTTGCTCTTGTGGCCCGGTAATGTCTGCGTGTTTCCCTCTGGTTGCCATGGCCAAGCAACCGCGCTAGCCCCCCGCCCCGCGGTTACGAGGGCCACCACTCTCAATCGGGGAAGCTCGACATCCCACCTCTGTCGTGAGCCGCGAAAACGAAACTTTTGGCACGCGCGGTTACTCAGCAGCATCACGAAGATATGGGAGACGTGCAGAAAAAGCTACAGGAGCTTTCCGATAGCTATCAGAATCTTCAAGCAGGTGCGGATATCGCGATCTTGGATGATGTCATTGCTTATATGTGTGTAGAGCTTTCGACGGCTGTAGAAGCACGGCAGCAACTCGAGTCCCAACAGCAGGAGAATACTACAGTGCAGAAGGTATGATTGAAATAGCTTCGACTGAGGGGTCAATGCTGAGTAAAACTTTTGTAGGAATTCGCCATTCTCAGTGATGATGCAAACATCTACAAGCAGATAGGACCAGTGCTACTGAAGCAGGACAAGACAGAAGCTGTGATGGCAGTAAACGGGCGCCTGGAATTTATCGAAAACGAGATGTGAGTGAGACAAGCTTCGAGTAAGAGAGTAAAAGAACTGACAATAAGTAGCAAGCGAATTGAGAAGCAGATCACAGACATTCAAACCAAGAGTGAGAAGTTCAAGATGGAGGTATGTTATTTACAATCTCAAAGACGGTATCAGTTGTTTACTGATATCTTGAACAGATCATCCAGATACAACAAGCGGCGCAGCAATCACAGCAAGCAGTAGCATCATAGTGCATTCATGTAGACAAAACTCAAAATAAGATACCCAATTCGATTGCATTGGTCAACCAAGACCGCAGAGTCCGTCCAGTCAAGATACGCGATGATTCTGACCTACACTAACAGTCTATATAAGGTCTTGACGTTTCCAGTCTAGGAACCTCAGGCCTTCCACTCCTCTCTTCTTTCCTTGGTGGTTGAGATAAATGATCTTTTCTCGTTTCTCCAAATCTCCTCCATAATTTGCACAATCCTCACACCCCCTCCCGTGTTCCGCGTGAAGTCCCGGATATGATCGTGAACAGCCTGTTCGCACGTGCACGCTTTCTCAGCTCTCGCTTTCCTCTTCAGCGCAGTGATGGCAGTCGTCTCCACAACAGGATCTTGCAAAATTTCTGCTGTGATGGCCAGGTTAACAATGTGCATCCAATCGCGCTCTCTGACCAAGACGTCCACGGATGGCAATTCGCAGTACGCGGCGACCATGTTGGTGGTGAGGGCTGGAAGGCGGATGTAGCGGTCGCGCGGGGGTAGATTGCTGAGCTGGACAAGTAGAAACGAGCTCTGAGGGATGTCGGTAAGAAGTAAGGGTTGTGTAACTTCATCGCGGCCAAGAATGAGGATGTGGTCTTGATTAGGCATGGTTCGTCAACGGGGTTGTAGAAAGAAAGATCTCGTGTTGGATTGGAGAAGGACTTGGTTAGGCGAAATTTGATGGTTGAAGTGGAGCGGGTGGTATAGAAGTGTGCTGGGAGGGTAAGAATGGGTTTATGATGTAGTATTGGGAGTTGCAGTGAAACCTCATCTACAACGTGAGTGGACGTGATCTCTTGGTTGTAGGAGCAGCTGGCTTGCCATTGTGAGGCAGTGAGGAAGCGAGGTGGAGCAGACACTTGATAGGTTGGAATGTAGGTGAATTGGCAGAATTGCACTATGTGCTGGTTCTGACTCGATCGGTGTTCAAAGGTGGCTGTTGATATACCTCAAAAATCCAAACTGGAGGGTTATACTTTGTCGGTACACAACCCCATGTCTGTATACAGTAGTGTATGGGGTGCTTTGTGTTCACCGGAAACTACTGGCTTGGAAGGTTGTATCGAATCTCAGGAAACACACTGAAATAGCGGTTCAAAGTTGGACGTCATTTGGATGTCAAAGGAAAAATCGATGGTTCATTCACCATGCACTTCTCTTGCATAATAGCTATGGAAAGCATAGCTCTCCACATCTTACCTCCACTCTTATATGTACATTTCCAATTCAAACGTCTTACGGCTTCAATACTTGTCGCTCTACTTTGTCTCGTGCTCTGGGGTGACAGCGAAGGTAGGTCGGACGAACCTGCACACACAAAGTTAGTTGATAGCCCTCCACTTGACCAGAATGTCAAATCATACCTGTCGCTGTTGTAGACCCTCGTCTCTGTGCCAAGCAGCTCCTTTTCTCTCGCCCTGTCCGCCAGATATCTTCGCACCTGATCGCGATCCTCTTCGGCCTGCAGCGCAGGGATAAGGTGTATCCGCGCCCACATCTTCTCGCGTGCGAGTTCGCTGTGTCTGGTCAGCCCCGCCCCAATGTCTCATATCCTCCCAAAAATATCCACTCCTGGTATTTCTGAACGTCTGTCACGTACTTGTGCTCCCTGATTCCCTGCCCAACCCTCCAGAAACCGTATGTCATCAGCGCGCCCATTCCGACGACGTACACGGCTGGCCGGAATCCGCGAGCGGGAAGACTGCGCTTGTATTGTACGGGGCCGTAGCCGCCGGTGGGCGGCATATCCTGCGGCATGTTGGGCAGCTGTGTTCGGGGTTCAATGGGTATTCCGAGTTGTGCAGTCGATGCGGAGACGACGACGTGAGGTGAGGCTCGGAGCTACGATGACAAGGGTTCGTCTTGGCGCACTAGTGGAGCGGACATACCAATCTTGTCGACGATGAGTGGGTGATTCGAAAACACCACAAATTGTCTGGATCCGCAATTGTCGCAAGTCATCATGGAATCTGACGAACGACCCACGAAGATGAGAAAGACGGAGCATGCAGGCGAGGAAGAGGTGGCGCCAGAGGCTGAAATCACTCCTACCAACTCAACCAACGACGCGCATGCACCCGTGATCGCTGAAAATAACGAAGCAGCAAACGAAACGGGGGAACCACCCAATGACGAGGCTGCGGCGCCCAAAATATCGAAGAATCAACTCAAGAAATTGAGGCGTCAAGAACGATGGGAAGCTGGTCGCGATGAGCGCAAGCAGAAGCGCAAAGAGAAGGTCAAAGAGAAAAAGGAACGGAGACGAGAAGCATGGACACAAGAGCAGGAAAACGAGGACGGCAGCGAACCAAAACCACCAGTGATGAAGCCACCACGGCATTCAGCAGGTAGTGGAACTCAGGTTCCTATCACGGTTATTTTCGACTGCGATTTTGAAGATCTGATGTTTGACAAAGAGCTCAAGAGCTTGGGACTTCAGATTACCAGGTGTTATTCGGACAACAGGAATGCTAAATTCAGAACGCATTTGGCGGTTAGCAGTTTTGGAGGCAAGCTGAAGGAGCGATTCGACACCGTCTTGGCGCAGCAGTACGTGGGATGGAAGGGCTTCCAGTTTTTCGAGGAGGATTTCGTGGCGGTAGCCGAAAAGGCGAAAGAGTGGATGAGTGGACCAAAAGGTGGTGAAGTTGCGGGAGCATTGAAACAAGACGAAAAGGAGCAAGCTAGCGAAGGGACAACAGAAAACACAGAAGAAGGCGAAATCGTATACCTCTCCTCCGAGTCCGAAAACGTCCTTACACACCTCAAACCCAACAGCACCTACATCATTGGAGGTCTAGTCGACAAGAACCGATACAAGGGTGTCTGCCACAAACGAGCTGTGAATCGCGGAATCAAGACAGCGAAACTACCTATTGGAGAGTACTTGCAGATGAACAGCAGACAGGTTCTGGTAACCAATCATGTGTTGGAGATCATGCTTAAGTGGATGGACTGTGGAGATTGGGGCAAAGCATTCATGGAAGTCATTCCAAAGAGGAAAGGTGGAAAGCTCAGAGAAGGCGGAGAGGAGGACGACGATGCAGATGCAGAGGAAGCCGAGGTGAAGGAGCAGGAAGATCAGGAGATGGTAGATGCAGCGAAAGAGGCGGAAGTTTCATCAGGTGAACCGGCAATCGAGACTACTCAGGCGGCAGAAGCAGCACAAGCTGGTAGTGATTCGGTGGATCGAACATGACAAAGGCACATGTCTACTCGAGATTTCTAGTGTTGCTGGACTGGCCACATTCTTCGATGAGTCTACAAAAATGAACATTAACAGGCGTGTTAAACGTCAAAATGAATAAGCCTATATCCAAACTCAACCGACACTTGCAAATCTGACATGGCCATGTAAATCCACAGTCTTGACGATTAGTGGTGGTAGATAAGCTTTCTGAGGCTCCGGCTAGGGCGTAGCGGCAGTTGGAGACGAGGCTGCACCTCGAAGAATCTGGAGATAAAGCAATGCACTTGAAAGATGATCGACAAGCCTCGAACTTGAAGCGCTAAGGAGGCAGTTAATCAGCAGTGTCTTTCTCACTATGTGTAAGCGTTAATGCATCTTGGCGAAGCTTTTGAACGCGTGAAACGCTGTCAGGCCACTTGACACGTAACGTCATGGCTTACAACACTCACAAAGATAGCCCGCGACACCCCAGCCCACACCCTGAGTTCGCAACCACGCGCCCACGCGACCCACTGTTGATCCACAACCATTGATAACCGCTGATCATGACTCCCACGACAGACTCGTCGCAATCCTCCCGCCCACCCTCATCGTCGACGCGTTCTTCATCGTATTTCTCATACCCAGTTTCATACGCCGTAACTGGCATCCTACGCCGCCTCACCACCGACACCAATCCCAAAGATTCCTCAAGATCCGAAGGCACAGGCAGTTTCCAGTCACAAATTCAATCAACTGCGACATCACTTTCACACTCGTTCGCCAGCCTTCTCGACACGTCGTCCTCTTCTGCAGATATGCATTCCGTCTTCCAGTCTCCACAACGGACACTCAGTCCATTCCAACCGCCACCACTCACACCACTCACGCTGCAGGGATATGGAAGTGGGATGCGCGAGAAGGGCAAGCTCTTGAGCAAGGCACTGGCGGAGGAGATACGATTGCTGTTCCCGCCGAGGCTGCAACTTGTGGATGAATGGTCGTTGATATATAGCTTGGAGCAAAACGGAGTTAGTCTGGGGACACTATACCAGAATAGCGAGGAGTACCGAGGGAAGAGGGGGGGTTTTGTGTTGGTCGTGAAGGATGGTGGTGGTGGAGTACGTCCTTCGTCTTCGCATGACCATGCGAGAGAAAAGAAGGAAACATGCTGATCTTGAACACAGGTCTTCGGTGCATACCTCTCTGACGCCCCACGGCCCTCCTCACATTTCTTCGGCAACGGCGAATGCTTTCTTTGGCGAGCACACATCCTCACATCCTTCCCAGATTTTGCGAACCTCCCACCGCCACCCTCAGCAGATACAACAAATGCTGTTCGAATGACAACCGTAGCGTCACCAAAAGCCAAATCAGACAAACTGTCAGCAATACGATCAGGCCAGACGAGTAGAAGTGGAGCAAGCACGCCAGACAGGATAAGATTTAAGGCGTTTCCATACAGTGGGGTGAACGACTACATGATCTTCTGTGAGCAGGGGTTCTTGAGCGTTGGTGGAGGGTAAGATTAGGACGATTCATTTGTGGGATCGATTTGGGACTGACAATGTTGCAGGGACGGACACTATGGCCTCTGGCTCGACGACAATCTGGAGAACGGCGTGTCAGACACGTGCTTGACATTTGGCAATGAGCCTCTCAGCGACGACGGCAAGAAGTTTGAGGTGATGGGCGTCGAGTTGTGGTATATCGGCTCTTGATCGATTCTTGATTTCCTTCCATTTGCTATGAATTTTATGATTGCATCAACGAGGTTTTGGGTATGGCGTTCACAGGTAAACGACTATCACGTCGGCGGAAAAAACATGTTCAGATGATACCAAGCGGACTTCATGATGAAGTCGTCAAAAGCGGTGAGGCAAGTGAGAGAGTTTTGATCTCAAGGTTTTAGGTAAAATCGAGGCTTATACCTCGCGCTCCATATAATCTCAACACTTACATCCCTAAACTCTCATCTCTCTCTCCAAACGTTTTCACCCAGAGAGTCTCTACCTAAACTCTTCGTCAATCACCAGTCAGTGTGCTCCACTTCTTCAATAACAACGTGTTCTACGTGATCGACACCGTCCTTGTCCCCTCCAGTCTTTCATACACTTCATTACTTTCCATCGACGACATCGTGATCACCGTAATGGGTATCGTCAAAAGTCGCGGCGCAACGAAGAAGTTGGAACCGATGAGGTTGGTGCTACCAATATACACCACCGTACCTATACTAATATTGCGCAGCATTGGCCGTGGCGTGGTCCGCTTCATGACACAAAATGGCTGGCATCGTTTCACCGTTCACGAGGACCTGATATGTGCCAACTCGAAACTGTTCAAGAACCGCCTACAAAAGAACCGCAAGGCAATAGAAGGCGAATGCTCAGTCTGCACTGAGGAGCTTAGCCCGAAGAGGGGCGTGATCACCTTCTGCAGAGCGGAGTGTGGCCAGAACATCCACGAAAAATGCATCGAGAGGTGGCAAAGATCGCAAAATGGACCGACGACGTGCCCGATTTGTCGAAAGGCCTGGAAAGCGGGGACCGAGGAAATGATCTCTCTAGATGATGAGCTTGATCGGGACGCTGTGCAACTCTATCTCGACTGGTTATACACTGGAAACTTACTGGTGGATGAGCCAGATGAAGACGATGAACATGAGGACATCAATCTTCCCCTTTTGATGGCCTGGACTGTCTCTAGAGCTGTGGATGACAAGAATTTCAAACATGCCATCATCGCTGAGATGGTTTCGCGGACAAGAAGCTTCAACTACGCCTTCTGGTTCGAATCCATGGCATATGCGTTCGAGAAGCACCCGGATGAGGAGATGAAGGAATTTCTTGTCGAAAGTTTCTTGACCTGCATGGAGTCGGGTTGGTTCAAGGAATGGGCAGATTTGTTCCCGAATAGTTTTGTCCAAGCAATTGGTGAGGCTCTTTTCGATGGAATGACTCAAAAGCCCAAGTATGCAGAGATTGTGAAAAAGTACACGAACGGTGAATACAAGCTCGTGTGAGGACTTGACGAAGAGCCACGGAATGAGGTCATCGAAGAGGATTAGGTGAAATAGGTCAAGTCGGATGCTTGAACTCGATATTGCCTCAATCTCTGCTTGAGTTCTCTGGGTCGTTTCACAAACTATTCTCCTTTGAATTGAATGTCATTTTCTCGAGAGATATGTATTGCTCTTTTTTCCTCCGAGTTCATGACTTGGACTATTTGTCAATGTATCCACTCATTCAATGGCTCTCCTAGTTTCTGGTATTTTGATAGGGTCTATATCCTAGGCCAAAATTTCGTGCCTCTCTTTGGTCGTACTCACATGTGTAACACTTGAATATTTGATACCATACATAATTGCCGTATTGCAACCTCCGGGTCCTCAAGGTCAAAAGCCTCTTTAGGCTACTTAATCGCACCCATGATTTTGGACTGGAACCATTTCCATCATACTGGGTATTGACCCGCTTTTGAACATGTCTCCATCCTTCTCTCACCTTGAGACTCACCACTCCTCGCTCGCTTAGACAGGCTGCTACCTTCCTCACGGTTGGGTGAGTTCATATATTCTTCTCTCCACGTTTTGCTTCTTATTTCTTACACCACGCTCATAACCTCTGATCAACAGCCCACTTACGTCAGTAAAGATTGCTCACGAACAAGGTAATTAATAGGGTTACCGTAGTGTGGTATGTCGACCCTGCTAACACTTGAAACAGTTGATATCCCTCGATACAGTGCATTATCAGGTAGACACAGCCCCGATCCACATGTGACTCTCAAATATTGACACTTGGGCAGGCAGAGGTTCTTCTTTTACCTCTCCAGGCTAACCGCATCTCCCTCCAAGTTCAGCGTCCTTCCTTCTTGTCAATACCTACAATTCCCGTTCTACGACACCGTTTCAATAAGAATGACGATCACCAAGAGCCGCGGAGCCACGAAGAGGCTAGGCCCTATCAGGTATGTGATCTTGAGTGCCCTGAGGATGATAGACACTCACTAAACCAAAGCAGCATGGGCAGCAAGATCGTTCGATTCCGAGTCAAAAACATCGACCGCCGCTTCACTGTGCACGAGGATCTCATCTGCAAGACATCCAAGTTCTTCAAAGACCGCCTACAGAAAGCCCGCAAGCCGGTGAAAGGTGAGTGCTTTGTCTGCACTGAAGACCTGGATCCGAAGATAAAGGACCTCACCTTCTGCGCAATGTGCGGCCAAAACGTCCATGTTAGCTGCATCGAGCGGTGGAAACAGACAGCTAGCATCCAAGGCAACGATCGTTCGCTCCCGACCTGCCCCATGTGCCGCCATGTCTGGGAGAATGAGTCCTTGCTCACGCACCTCCGTTTGACTGATAGCCTGGAACCCGAGTCAGTTCAAGTTTATCTCGACTGGCTCTACTCCGGCACTGTTCATATCGATGCCGCCATCTCACGCGATACAGACACTTACAATGTTTGTATCCTCCAAGCCTGGGAGGTCGCCAGCGTTGTGGAAGATGAGGTATTCAAGGACAAGATAATTCAAACCTGGTTCACAGAGCGTAGGATGGACTTTTACAGAGATACTGTCCAGTGGGCATTTGTGGAAGGTAGAGGCAATGATGAGATCAGAGCCTTTGTTATCGAAGACTTTCTCCGTTTCTTAGAGCCAGGATGGTTCAAGAACTACTCTGCGGGGTGGCCGAGGGTGTTTTCGGTGGCACTTGCAGATGCGGCTCTTGATAGAATGGAGGACCACACGACCTATAAAGGGCTGATGAGGAAGTACATGGCAGCGAGAAGTGGACAGTGACCCCGAGACGGTACAGGAGCCTGCAGGGCCTGCTGTTCAGCATGGGAGGTTCTCTCGTACTAAGTGATTTTGGAGTGGTTTGGTCAACATCAACCCCTAGATGATTTATTATTTTTATAATTACAAGATTCCAGTTTGAATTTACACACTCCCATTCGACTTCAAGCTGTTGCTTATCATGTTCTGCCAGATTCAGCTTCTACGTCGCAAACCCTTTTACTGTATGTGTCTGTTTTTATTTGCCTCACTCTGCGGATTTTGATACACTATCTAGGATCGGCTCTTCACTGCTGTATATACGTCATTCCACTATTACGACAACGTATCTGATCACTTCTATTCTAAATCCTTCTTATGTCCTATGAAATGATAATACTCACGAACCAATGGTCTTATTGTCTATATCAGTTTCTTTGACTATAACCTTGAGTGATAAAAAGGTTACCTTCTTCTCAGACGTGTCTATTCAGTGGCCGTACGGACACCGGATCCCCAACTACAAAGCCGACCCGGACTTCGACGACTGCTGCATCCGGCTCATAAGGCGCACCTCATGGGCGAGATTCTACAAGATACCGAGTTCCAAGTAGCTGTTCGTAGCGAGATCGTCGAAGCTAACGTGAGCGATGGGGGAGGCATCGTCCCCAACACCATCGCTTTCGCATACGACAAAACCAGTAATCCCTGCACGCTCCGCAAGTTCTTGGTTGACCTGTACGCGCTCACTGTTGACGCGCAGTGGCTCAAGTGTGGGACGGTGCCGCACCTTTTCCTCGTCGATATGGCACAGTCCTTTCTGGAGAAGAGTAGGGAGTTGCGGGCTGGTGAGGATGTTTGGATGGTCTTGACCGCGGCGGGATGTTTGGAGCTGGATGGCGAAAGCTCTGGGGACAGTTGGGAGGCTGAGCATTAGCGGTTAGTGTTGTCAACTGATGTTTAGTTTTGGGTGGTTCTTCGATGATACTCTGGAAATTTGCAATTTTGATAGGGAAGGGCAAGGAGAGCAGAACGAAGCATGAGCGTGAGAATCCTGGGAATGTAAAAGGCAGGAGAGCGGGAGGTAAAGAGATGATGATGACGGTTGAATCTCGATCTTGCGCCCACAGAGATTGTAGCTTGCCTCACATTATCCAGACCTCCGCAGTAACAACCTGGCTCTGACGTCGTGTACAGACCAAGACCGAAGTCTCAGTCCACCTGATAGGGTATTGAATTCCACCTAAACGCCCATCGCTATGCAAAACCGCATCCTAGTCTCCTGCCCATACCAAACACCTTTTCAGAGCACAAAACCATCCTCATCCTTCCTCGGCCCCAAGCCCCTCTTAACCCCATCCTTGAGCACCTCCCAGTTCACGCCGTCCAATCTACGTCCTCTCGTGCCAGTCTCGCCAGCCACATCCGTCAGTTTTCCCATGGCGATCCTGCGGATCATGACCGTGTCCTCTGCGCCCTGGAACGTCCGGCCTTTACCCTCTGTGAGGTACTTCTCGATGTGCTGCTCCTCCTCGTCGTTGAACGGCAGACTGACTAATTCCATCGCTTTGTCTTCCCGTGTGTATAGCGCGTCGTCGGTACTGCTTCCCCACGCGTCTTTTTGCAGTGTCTCCTCGACGAGGATTTCCAACAGCGGCATGTGCTCGTGCTCTGGGCGCGTATGGATCCAATGGTACATTTCCGTAACGTTTCGATCGGCGAGATACTTTGCGAACTCGGTCCTGACCTTCTGGTCCTCCAGCGGGGGCTTCACGCAGTTGTAGTAGGCGAGTGGGAGTATGTCGTCTTGCTCGCTCTTCTGCACACCCATGCCGCCCAGCTTGTCTTTTCCAGTCAGCAGGGTGAGCAGGATTTCGTCCGGGAATGTCGGGATAATGCTCGGGTGGGTGAGGTTGTTGACTGCGGTTGGGAAGTCCAGATGGTCCAGCGCCCAGAGGCCTTCAATGAACGTCCAGAAACGCTTCTCGAGGTGGACGTCGTGCGCGAAAGCTGTCGCAAGCTCGGTGTCATCGTGTTGCAGAGGCGACAAATCTTTGAGCAGGTAGAAGATGAGGCAGTTCTTGTTGTGTAGGGTTGTGTCTGAAGAGACGATGCGCTGGTGAAGGTCGTGCAATTGTTGCGGGGTTTTGGGCGGGTAGATTTTCCTTCCTGAAGGTTGAAGTCAGTATGGAGTGTTGTATATACGAGGAAATGACATACCTGTGATTTTGAGGACTTCTAGCAGTCGTTCGAAGAAGGTCCGTCCGAGCGCGTGCTGATACTCCAAGATTTCTTGGATGATGCCATCGCTGTAGGTGATACCCTGAAAAACGGCGTCGAAATCTTCTACGTCAAGCATCGCAACTTTAATCCGGTCGAGAAAGGTCCAGTTGGGATAGGTTGTGTTTGCGTGGGTTTACGAGGACGTGTTTTGTCATGCGCGCACGACGTCGATTCGCGTTCACACGTGCTTCACTAGCGTCGATGCTCACTGACACACAACCCCAGCACATACGCACAGATAATGTCAAGGATGTGACCGAAGGTTAAAGAGGGGTAGATGTAGCGTCGTTAAGAGAAACGAGAGGGGAGCACTTAAGTCGTTGTGAAAAGTTTAATGATTGATCATTTACTAATATACACACCCTCATCGTGAACGTATGTGGTAATATCGTTACAAGGCTTTTAAACGTCAAGAAAGCAGCCGCTCGCTAAGTTATTCAAATGCCATCCCACACTGCAACAAACAAACGCCTCCTACTCCGAGCCATGCTAATAACACAAAGTTTGTACATGCGACTGCAGTGTCGCCGTGCGCGTATGTAGGTCCATTATATGCGCGTCTGATCGTGAGATCTTCAATCGGAGTCCTTTGCAAAACATCTTTCCAACTTTTCATCGTCGCTCGAGCTCTCGCCGTTCGTTGTGCGTGTTGGCCATCCTCTTACCAAACTCGTAACATGTGATCATAATCGCGCACGCAGGAGCGATCTTGAGACATCTTGCTGTCCATCCCCGGAACAGACCAGAGGCACCTTGCTCGCGGTAGATGTGCATCAAGAAACGAGGCATTGTCTGGTCCTCAGGTCGTACTGCTCCTGCAGCCTTTTTCGCATGTCGTGCTATTTGCTGCCGTGTTTTTCCAACATCGAAGGGAGTTGTGACAAACGCAGCAACTCCGCCTGCAGCGGCACCGGCGAGAAAGCTGTCCGTAAGTGTTTCAACCTGATTCTCGCGACTTCTTGAGCGGCTCCGTCGCTGTATTCTTTCCTCTCCACGGCCCATGCGAAATTCAACACCAGAATTCCTTGCTTCTCTTCTGCCTCGCGCGTCGGTAAGGGAGTTTCTGGTGGCTTCGTAACCCCACCAGTAGATAGCCGAGAACGGCACATCGCGCCAGAGCGTCAGGGTGAGCCCTCTCCAGAGGCTCAGCACGCCTTGGGAGGCGACCATCTCCCGTAGCCCGTCCATGGTCTCCCGGAAGTGTCCAGCGGCGGTGGCTGTGTGGTTCGCTGCCTGCATTCTCGTACGAAACATCTCGATCGGACTGACCGTCACTGCAGCTAGTATCCGTGCAGTCGCGCCCGCTACCAACGGTGTGTATGCGTCCGGTATTGTCTTGCGGAATGGGGAGGCTGGTGATGTTCGTAGCCAGTCGTAGCCGGCAAAATAGATGACGTTCGCTGGGACTGCCATGACTAGTGTTGGCGATAGCCCCCTCCAGAGTGTTGTTGGCCCCTCATTCTGCGCAATCTTCCGCAGCCCATCCCACGTGCTGTTGATAGTCTTTCGCTCTACCTCCTCCACTGCGCACGATGCGAGATCCGCGGGATTGATAGGAGCCATAGTAGGCCCCGCCACGCAGAAGGGCGCTTTGTTGTTCATCCAGAAGACCTCTCGACAACATGCTGATATCCCGAGGTTCGGCGGCAGATCTCGAAATTGTGTGAGGGTACCGCCATTGTACAGGCGGGGTTGCGACGACGGGGCGCTCGGGGCGTGTTCTTGTGACTGCAGACGAACGCGGACGACGTCGAGAGGCGTTACTGTAGAAATCAGTATTTGGAGTCATAGTGGCGTAAATGCCGTCGTCTGGTAGGTTTAGAGATGAAATAGCATAGCCATGTGTTTTTGCGAGGTGGCATGGACGAACAAAAAAATGAAGCAATCGAGAAACATGTACTCACCAAGCAGCGACGTGAGAATACTCCCAGACACAGCTGACAGCATCTTCTGCGGCAGTGACACCTCGCCCGCTCCGGCTATTAGATCCGCTTCCTCGGCTCTCTGAGTGGCTGTCGCCATGTTGCCTGTGTATTGCGATAGATGGCCGTGTTATGTCGAATCGCAGCGAGAAGGGTTTCGGAATTGGAAGTACTCAGCGCGCGTCATCTACACATCGTGTTCCGCGGTCTAGTTTCGCAGTGGTGACGGCGAAGGCGGCGACAATACAGTTCTAGTCGCAAAGCTACACACTTTCTTAGCGCGAATCGGAATCCAGACCGCGCTTTACCGACGTCAGTCACGGCTACAGCTTATCAGATGGCCGGAACCAGCCTAGGTCTTCGTCATCGCCTGTGACTCCAAACATCAACACGCAGTTGCGATTGCCGGGTCGATTGTTAGAGTCACACTTTGTAGACATGTATTCATACTAGATCTCTTTGACAGCTGCCCTGATCCGTTCTTTTTAACCTCGATTTCTGCGGTATCGGAGATATCTCCTTGTCGCCACCTTGACACCTAGACCATGGACCCCAACAACACCTCCACCACCAACACTGAAGCTGAACTTGAATCCTTCCGCCAGAAATGGAAAGAGGAAGTCACGGCCAGAAGTAAAGGCGCAGCGCCCAGACCACAAACGAGTAGTACTGCATCATCTTCCAGACCTCACGTGTCCAAGAGTAATGCGCCGGACGCTGTAGCCTACTCCCACACACGCCAGCGCAGTGTGGAAGAAGTGGATGAGGTAACTCCTCATGTGTATCACGACCTCGGTGAGAAGCAGCATGGACGAAGACTGGATGAAACCAGCGCCCAGGCTGCCGCCGCTGCTTCAGCGGGTAAAGAACCGACTTCTGCCTTAGACCACTATGAGAAAGCCGTCGAGAAAGAAAGTCAGGGAAGTTTGGGTGACAGCGTGAACTTGTATAGAAAAGCTTTCAGGGTGAGCTGGCATGACTTGATATGCGAATCATTCTGACACCACGTAGCTCGACTCCAAAGTGCACGAATCGTACAAAGCAAAGCACTTTCCACCTTCGTTTTTCAAAGCCAACCCTCCACGACCACCAGCACCAACCGTCTCCTCAGGTTCGGCACCTTTGACAACACCAGCGTCAAAACCACAAGACCCCAACCCCTCGAATGCCTCCGCAACAGTACCCAACACCGCCCACCACTCCCTAGATGGCCTCTCATCTTCCCTCCAAACCCTCCTCACCGACTTCTCCTCCCTCTCAATCCAAGGAGCACCGCCACCAACCGAGTTCTCCCCTCTGCCACCATGTCCCATCTCCACCATCCCCGAGGAACTCCTAGTTGAGATCCTATCACACCTCGTCGTGCAAGACGTATCATCCTACGTGCGCCTGGCCCAGGTCTGCAAGCGCCTCGCCTACCTCGTCACGACAGAAGACCGCGTTTGGAAGCGTCTAGCCGTCGGCCCCGAATACGGCTTCGCAGCCATGCACTACGCGTTCGCGTGCCAAGTCGACGGCAAACCGCTCGGCGACGACGGACAAGGCGGATACATCCTCGATCTCGATTCGGAGCTAGAAGCGGAGGAACAGCCTCCCCCGCCCTCTCCAGCCGCCCTGACTACCCTCCTCGTCCCCACGCCTTACCCCACTTACCGCGCACTCTTCCACCGTCGCCCACGCATCCGCTACAGCGGCTGCTACATTAGCACGGTGAACTACTCCCGCCCCGGCCAGTCATCCCCGACAAGCGTGTCCTGGAACTCGCCCATCCACATTGTGACATACTACCGCTACCTACGCTTTCTACGCGACGGGACGTGCATCTCGCTGCTCACTACGTCGGAGCCTACAGATGTAGTACCCTACCTGCACGTCGAGCATATGCACAAGAACCACGGCGCGCTGCCGAGTGCGCCCATGAAGGACGCGTTGCTGGGGCGCTGGCGATTGACTGGCGGTGGTGGTGAGGAAGAGGGAGAGAAGGAGGGCACGTTGGTTGTGGAGACGGCGGGCGCGACACCAAAGTATCTGTACAAGATGATGTTGAGCGTTGGGAGTGCAGGGAGGGGCGCCAAGAACAATAAGTTGGGTTGGCAGGGGTACTGGAGTTATAATCGGTTGACGGATGATTGGGGTGAGTTTGGCTTGAAGAACGATCGGCCATTTTTCTATAGTAGAGTCAAGAGCTATGGGATGGGTTGGGGGGAGGGGGGGATGAAGAAGTAGATGGATAGACTTGATGTAGTCAATGTCAAATCATTATGGATCTTGGGTCTGTCACCTCATAGATGATCGTTTTTTTCATTATCGTAGACATCTTATTCCGGCCTTGATGTGGCGCTAGTGTGTCTTGATCGTGATATACACCTCATTTCCTTTCGTAGCGCTCGTAAAGAGCTCCTCTACCGCCTGGGCATACCCCTGCCACGTCCTCTCCCACCCAGCGCCCGCTGTGCTGCACCTGGCGGCAACTGCTGCCCTGGACCTTGTGGTGCCTGTGACTCCTGGTTCTCTACATCGTTGTTAGTAGACTGTTACTGGCTGGGGAAAGAATTTGGCTTACTTATCGTCTCGTCAACACTCAGAATCAGGCACGCCGCTTCCGTCGCTGCTTGGAGAGCATTGACCTTGACCAGACTGGGTTCCCACACGAACTTCTCCATGTTGTTTGCGATGCTGTCTGTGGTAAAGTCGACACCAGCCCAGATGTTACCCTTCCTGTGCTCCACGCGCAGTCTGGTGAGGATATCTGTCGCATCAACACCAGCGTTGTCGCACAATTGCCGGGGGATAACCTCCAGTGCTTTTGCGACTGCCTTGATGATGGGCTGTTGCTTATGGGGGACCTTGGTGTCGGCGTAGTTGTGAAGGTACGATGAGATCTCCATCTCGCAAGCACCACCTCCGGCAACGATGCTTCGGTTCTTAATGGCACGCTTGACGATCATGATGGCGTCGTGCAGACTTCGCTCCACTTCAGCAATGAATTGCTCTGCGCCTCCACGAAGCACCAGAGTGCAAGTCCTGGCCTCTGGGCAGCCTTCAAAGAAGTTGAAGCGCTCGCCACCGATTTGTCGCTCGTCGAATGTTTCGCAGGTTCCGAGGTGCTTGGCCTGGATGTCAGTGCAGGTGGACTGAACGCTGGCGCCTGTGGCCCTGCAAACGCGGTCGAGATCGTCTGATGCTACTCGTCCAGCACAGAAGATATCGCGGTCGGCGAAGTACTGCGTCGCAAGATCACCAATGGGAAGCTTGCTAAGCACGACCTTCGCGCCCGTCTTGTGTAGCGCCTCCATCTTGTTGTAGATGATCTGCCATTCCGCGTCCACGATTGCTTGGTACTCCGAGACCTGCTCCACCCGCACTTCTGCGTTATCCTTCTCACTCTTCAACTCGAGTTCAACGTTCAGGCACACAATCTTTGGCTTTGTAAAGGACTTGGGTTGTTGCTCGAATCCGGCGTACGCGAACGTCTTCTTGAATGCGACACCGTTGACAAACAGCGAGTCCTGGAGAGCTCCACCTGTAATTTTCTTGATACCAATGAGCCTCTCGTTCAGCTCGTCCTGGTCCAGCGAAAGCACGGCATCGACGACCATCTTTGTGAAGAAGTCGGCGTTCCGGTGTATCAGCTTGCTGCTCATGGCGGTCGCGGCGAGTTTCAGGAGTGTATCCCGCTGGTTGCCCTCTGCTGTGTCGACGGCGATCTCCATGATCTTGTTCACGGCGAGGTTCGAAGCTCTTCGCAGGCCCTTGATGATGGTCTGGCTGCTGACTCCCTGCTCCACAAAGTCCTTGATCTCCTTTAATATCTCTCCTGCCAGGACGACAACGGATGTGGTTCCATCGCCTACTTCGGCGTCTTGCGATCGTGCGATGTCGGTGAGGATGCGGGCGGCGGGGTGGACGATATCGAGAAGCTGTAGGATGTTAGATGGCATGTTCGTGCCCAGGTTCCAGCAGACCATCTACCTTCATGACAGTCGCGCCATCGTTTGTGATCGTCTGCCTTCCATTCTCATCCACCATGAGCAGATCCCCGCCATATGGTCCTAGCGTACCCTTGATAGTCGATTGTACGGCGAGACAGGCGTTGATGTTGGATATGACTTGTCCTCGGCCTTGAGACTGGTCGGTGCCTGGAAACAATCAGTGTCTGCACGTGCAAGAGAAGCTCCATGCCACCTTACCCTCCCTCAGTACGACAATCGTCGGTGTTTGACCGCCGAACGACATTCTGCCTTGTTGTGAAAGTGTAAAAGATTAATCCGGCAATGCAATATGCTTGAACTGGAGACTGAAATGTGCAGAAACAGTCCAAAGGGTATCGTCGAGCTTTGCGCAGCTGTGGTCGGTGGCTCGTAAACGCGTCCCGCATTTTGAAATTCTCCAGGCACGACAACTCGCCGCGCCAAGACGCTTATCCGCTCGGGGAGATAGTGAGAGCCTCCCCTCTTCTTCACTCTTGACTACACACCTAAACCTAAACACTCATCTGATTGCATTTTGGCATTGATATTCATCGTATGGTGCAGCAAACTGAATATAATGTTAGGAGTCAGACCTCGTTCGGAGACAATTTACGCAACCAAGCAACATTGAATTGCAAGACATCATAACAGAGATCGCATGGTCAGTAACCGCTCCAGACATATGGAAGTCATGTCAGTATTTTACATCCTGGTTCATACTTGGACGAAAACACACGCTACATCTGAGCCCATCTTCTACCACAACGTCAGAACACCCTCCAGGAGATTGTGGTGGTAGTGGAGAACGAAAGAACTGTCAAGTCTGATCCTAAACTATCAATGAAAGGAACCATCGAGGAACTTGCATAGTCATCCAGATTCACGGTTGGTAACATCTCTATTAGTGTTGACTCGATCCTGTTAGGAAGAAATTGCTGTAGGTATTCGAACACTCCACAATGAACATAGAATAAATAGATACGGACATCGATCTGACGAGCAGGAGATATATCTACTCAGATGTCTTGGTATGGCCAAAGTTTGGAGTACACATCCCTCTCTTCCTCAGTCTGAGCTGCATTGAGAAACACCTCTTTGTACTTGTGACAGTTTTCAATCGCAGTCTGGTAATCCTCGGGCTGCACCATGCCATCCGCCGGTAAAACACCTTGGTCTCGGAACAGCGACAGCATTTGCCCAACTCCATCCATGTTCTCTTCCTCCTTTGCATGCAGCTCAAGTTCTTCTGTAGAAAATGTGATGGGACACGGGGTGTCTTCCCCAAAGATCTCATTCCACTGGGCAACAAGCGTAATGAGTGAGTCGCGCAGGAAGAATAGATCCCGATTCTCCCACACACCAGTCACAAGCCAAACAGGTTTTTTAAGCATAGGCACTGATGGTTGCTGGAGAACATCCCAGTGGAGTAGTGCACGTTTCATGGTCTGGAGTTCGTAGTATTTGTGTATCGTCTCGCTTTCCAGATCTTGGTCAATTTGCTTTTGCTCGTCGGGAGTCAGGGTGTCGAAATTCTCGGGCTTCTCAGGCATGATCCAGCCCTCCCGGACAGCCTTGTAGTGTCGGAATGCTCGATGGACACCCGACTGATAAAACAGCGGTGCCACAACGGCTGATTGCCAGTCCACGATACCGGTGATCTTATGCGAGACTGGATCCACAAACACGTTGTCTAAATGGAGATCGGGATGCCAAAGAGTATTGGCGGTAGCTGAACTATCGTTCGAAGCTGGAATCAAGAATGATGCGACTTGTTCATACTTGGCGAGTAATGCAAGCGCATCTTCTGGGAGCTCGATATCTTTTGGGGACCGGTAGTAGTTCTTTCGTGGCTGGGCATTGTTCCTCATCCATGATAACTCATTGGCACCCAAGGCTCTCGCATAGTCTCGTGGTTCTTGCCCTGGGTTTTATTAGCAAATGATTCTGAACTTAGCATTGGGCTATCGACATACATGGACCTCGATCAATATCCAACTGCTCCCGACCACTAATCCAAAGCTCTGCCTTTGTCAGGGGCCCCATTGCATACTTCTCAAGAGTCGTGTGTTGTTGGTCCAAGCTAAACTGGAGGGCAATCGACATCCCGGTCAATCGCTGAAGGTCCTCTCTGAAGTAGACGCAGCCATGTGTCTTGAACCTCACGGCACTTAATGAGGCGTCACAATCGGCGATATCATTCACAATAGACAGCTTTGTTCGCCATGGCAGACCGTACCATACCGCACCCAACCGTACACCAGGAACCTTTTCTTCGAGAATGTATTCAGCCTTAACCGAGTTATTTGCGGCATCACAAGACCACGCAAGCACGCGGGGGACAGGAATATGAAAGACGTCTCGGAGCTAGTTCCATCAGTCATGAATAGTTTCAGCAGTAATATCCGCTCATACCATTTGCCGGGTGGCTACTTCGGAGGCAGTCGTGTAGTGAGCTGGCCCGGCATTTGGATTCGGAAGTTTTACGAAAACTTCCGTGCTGTTATCCATGGTGAGAACGAAAGCTTTGTTATGCAAGCCTTCAATGCACTTGAAGACTTTGATACCTGTTTGCTGGTTCAGTGAGAATGGACATAGAGAATTCGGCAGCATACAATGACGGGCTCCTTTGCAAACACCGACAGCCTCTTCCACCAAGTGTGGTAGGCTGAACTTGAGATAGCGTTTCGACAGCTCATCTTGTTCGTTTCTTCTGTAGATACGAGGGTAAGTGAGTTCCTCGACAGACCTGATAAGGGGGAAATTCATACAGCCAACGTTGTCGGGTGTATCGATATAAATCTGCCTCGGAGATTCTTTTATCTAGTTTCACTGGATGAGACAAGAACTACTTTTGTTGGATAAGATTGGGGTCATCTATA
Organism: Dothidotthia symphoricarpi CBS 119687; assembly: GCF_010015815.1. NCBI lineage: Eukaryota > Fungi > Ascomycota > Dothideomycetes > Pleosporales > Dothidotthiaceae > Dothidotthia > Dothidotthia symphoricarpi. The sequence continues at coordinate 1,143,914 of NW_022985016.1, read as the reverse complement.
CCAACGCCATGGACTGTCTCTGCGAACAGTTCTGGAGTTCGTGATGTGGATGGTGTCTGGCTATCGAGCACAAAGTATCGAAAACTCATATTAAACGGCTGATGACGTCGGGGAAGAACATGGAGAAGGCAGCCATGTGCCCGATGTCGAGTGGTTAGTAAAATGGATATCATGTGGAGTGCAATTCTGTGTCCTGAGGCACGTCGTCAGTCCCAGAACGTAGGACCGGAATATTCTTGACACTCGAATTATGACAGACTAAAGGTCCGAGACCAGGCATATAGTAAGATGCGGGTCGTGACCGTAGAGCTTATATAGCCCTCAGAGTTGGTAGTGGGATGATTGTTGTGGGGAGCTGTGGAATGTATAGCCAAATAAAACTTTACATCAAGTTTCACTGCAAAGCTGATATCTTTCACATACGACCATAGGACGTTGAAAACAAGGCTTCCCGTTCGCTCAGCCCTATTTAAGCAACGTACCGGCGGATTAGTACCTTGGTTGGTGACAACAAGGGAATTCCCGCTGTTGTATGTTTTTGCCGTCTTTCTTGTTCCTCGAAAAGTTTTTCATGCATAAACGTGAATATGTGGTCTGTGCGTTATGTACCTAAAGAGCATAACTAGCGAATTCTCGCCGTTGTATGTAAATCTTTTTGAAGTTTTGTGACTTCTCGCAATCCCGATTTTTCCTCGCGTGGATAGCCATGACGCTAGAACCGATAGGGCTTAGCATTGGATCCCCGCTAATCCCCATTGTTGTATGTTTTTGTCTCTCTTTTTGGTCTCGGCCTATCGTTTGAAATACGTCTTACGTCTTGTTGCTATGTGTCGGGCACTCAGAAACCTACACTCAACCCAGTTTATCTACTCGTAGCCTCCGATACACTGATTCTGGCGTTGAGATCCTCCTCAAACTGTCCCTCTGGTCATAGTAAGAACTACAGAACACTGGTATCTAGTCAATAGCTAACATGCATAGAACAACCGCATTTGGCTAGAAGCCTGTGTATTACTTTGCCAAAATGGCTCCGGACAATATACCAAACCGCTATCTTCTTCCTAGCCTCCTTTCACCTGAACGATCTCCCGACTCCGAACACATGGATTATTTCAACGGCGATAGACCAGCCCATTTGTTTCCCTCGCCTGCAGAAGTTCGAGCGAATCCACTACTTCGAGAAGTATGGGGCTCCTGTACGACAAAATTTGATTCACTCAATATTGTTGTGAAATATGGGGAACACATCACTGCGTCCGAGGCACACTGCCTTCGAGCTCTTCGACGACTATTACCCGACGAGGTACCTGTTCCAAAGGTATATGGATGGTGTGAAGATGGAGGCCAAGTCTTCATCTACATGGAGCTCATTACAGGTGTAACCTTGGAGAGCCAATGGGGTTTCCTCTCTGATCAGGCGAAGGAGGAAGTCTGTAAACAACTGCGTATTATCGTGAAGGGTCTACGCAAACTACAGCAAGACCCGAACGATCAATTTCTCGGTGAGCTTCTTGGTCTATGATAGAGTGAAGCTTATGCTAATCTATTCAAGGTCGTATTGACCGAAAACCCCTTCTTGATGTCGTCTTCACGGACACAATAAAACCCCCAGCCGGACCGTTCGACACTGTTGAAGAGTTCCATGATTGGCTCTCTGCATTGATAAAGATCGGCAAGGAAATTCATTTTTCTGATCCGTCACAAATTCCGGATCCTTTCCGGGAGTTTCTTCCGGACAACTCGAGGATTGTTTTCACCCATGCTGATCTCCATCCAAGCAACGTAATGATGTCTGCTGATGCATCCGGTCATATACTTGCTGTCATTGACTGGCATCAGTCGGGATGGTATCCGGAGTACTGGGAGTTTTGTAAAGCTCTATTTACTTCTGACTTCGATGGAGCCTGGGCCACGGAGTATATTCCACAATTTGTTGATGTTGCTGAGTGTTATGACTCCTGGGCTTGGTATCCCCGGACTCTGGGGTATTGAGGACAGTATAAGTTGTCCTACAGTAGAGCTGCAGGAGAATAGCGTAGGACACTCACAACCAAGTGAGACGTGTTAATTGAGGTAGTCGAATGGCGCTATCTAGGCTTATCGACTAGTGGGGCTTGCTAGAATGATTATACATACGATAGACAAGGGCATTTTAGAAGCAATCTGTTTGCACGAGACCCATCTGCAACACTGAGATTTTACCAGGATTGTTTGTAATGGACAAATTTAGTCTCGAGTTAAAGACAGGCAACTGTAAGTCTAGAGACAAGTGGTTGATCTATAGGTAATACTATCGACTCCCTCTTCCTCCTTCTATTCGGGCCCTTTCTGCCTCCCTCGTAGGTGCTCTCTGTCTCTGTTTTACGTTGAGTTTCTCACCCGTGGCCCAGCTGATCAGCGTTCCACCGTGAATGCCCGTGCTGCCCTACCCATGGTCCTGAAAGTCCCCAGCAAACCGGAGATTCAAGCTGTATCGAGTTAAACCCGAGGAGAATTGATCAAGGCCGTTACCGCATTCTGGTCGATAAAGCCATCAGAGACTAGCATTTCAACATATTTTTGCATCCAGTTCTGGCAGTTCTCACCCTAGAAGTTGTTAGTAGTCCAGCCTTAAACAAGATAGACGATGAGCATATCCTACCCCGAACGGATCCAACGGCGTCTTGCTGATACCAGGTGGTTGAACCGAGTAGGCCAACTCCGTAAGATGAGCCAGCTTGGCCTCATCAATATATCCGAGCGATATCTTCAAGTACCGCCTCTTAGTGCTACGAAGGTCGTAGGAGGACTTTGTTTCCACCGTGTACCCGATAAATGGGTTTCCAACGGCATGAATCTTTGCCCCTTTCTCACCCCCGTTATGGTCTGGAACTAGCATGCTCCAGTGGGCGGGCACATTGCGTTTCTCTTGGTACACCACCAAAAAGATCTCGCGCTTGGACGATGCCATTTTGGGAGGAGATGGAATGAGAGAGGCTAATAATGTTAGATTTGAGCTCGTTTAACCTCAACAAACTTAGATAGGAGGTGTTTACCTTGGAATATTGTGAAGGGGTGTAAGGCAAGAAGGCTAGGCGCCCTAAGGACTATAGTCGGTTTCGAGTAAACCAAAATTGTTAGTTTGTTGCCCTTATCCAATTAGTTAGATTAGTAAGCAACTAATTTATTAGGCAGAGGAAGGTGGGGTACGGTAGTGTAGTCGGAGGTATCACGTCATGAACCACCAGCTCTATCACTAGCTCTTTCACCACCTTATCTCAGCCTATTAAAGTATAGGTAGATTACTAGAATAACTGCACTCGCAAGATGATTGTCTGAATTAATTAAATCTAAACTTAAGATAATAATAGTGTAGGTAGTCAAAGAGTACTAAGCTCTTTACAAAAGTATTTACTTAAAGAACTCCGAAAAAGATTTCAGCTACTTCTAGCCACACTTCTGCCTAAGGCAGAGATTCAGTTTACTTTTAACTAATGAAAACTTAGTTATATGTGAACTGATAACAAATAGGTTTAAAATAAACTAAATATCAATATTCGGTTTACTCTAAACCGGCCATGGTCCTTAGGGGCGGAACGGCGAGAATATGTTGAACTGGAAATGCCTGATACCAAGAATAGCTGATAGAGGATGAGGAGGTAAAGGGCAACTATGGAGTGATGTGCTTTTCATACTGGTGAAACCCAGGTCTCACTGTCGTCCTGGAGATAGTCTCAAGAGGCTATGTTGTGATTCGGAAGAAGCCGCCTGAGCGCCGACGGAGTTTTGTTGCAGGCGTTGGTGGATCAAGTCCATGTCAAAGGCGTTGGAGAGTCATGATGGAAATGGACAGACCTAGGACATCGAGCCGAGTCAAAGCCGGCATGGTGAACGATCTTTACGAATTTGAGGCATCGGTGGCTATCGACAGGTTTTGAATGGCGCGATTTCACATTACATACAAGGTCAAAATTGGCAAAAAGCCGCTGAGATCGGATTTAGCCGCTGAGATTGGACTTAGCCGCTAGCGACGATGAACTTACAGGCCTTCCCCCGGTTCATGAGCCGGATTGCACTACTGGCACGCCATATATAGGTATCGGACACAGTTCGTTCATTTACATCGAACTGAAAATCATACTAAAACGCACTATCAGTAAGTGAATAAGATTCGAGTGACAATAAATTTTCCAATGATAAGCATAAACTATGACCCAAAACAAGTTTAAAGTATCAAAGTAAGTTTTCTTTGCGAAAGACTATCTAAAGACGCTGTGTATAATAGTACAGAGGTTCAAGCTAAGAAGAACAGGTATTAAGTAGTTACAGGCATGCAAAGAGATTCATAGGTTTGTTCAGTACTAAATAAGTTATCTTTGCCTACCAAACTCCTACACTCCAAAGTGACCTCATCCCAGAGCTAGAGTTTGATCTACAAGATAACTTACCCCAGAAGAGGACACACTATCACAATGCTCAGCTGTAATTAGTAAAATCATGTACGAGCCCGTTCGAGGGTCAATGCAGCGCATCATCAGCGGTATTGTGTGTCTAGCTAATTAAAGCAAGCCTTCTCTCTCCCCGTCACACAGAAAGTTTCGCAAAGATCGCGATTATTCCCATTTGGCTGACACGCCCCAGTTGTCGTTCCCGCACCACTACTCGTTCCTGCAGACTTCCCATTAGCCGCGGGCTTCGCAGTATTGAGTCTCGAGTCCCATGTATGGATATTCTCCGGCTGCCATGTAGTCCCCGGGGGGCAGTTACTTTTCTTGCCCGTGTACGGCACGCATCGCTGCGTCTTGTATAGTTCGCCTGCTAGGTATCTGCAGTCGTGCAGCCAGACGGCTTCGCATTGCTTGTTGACGAATCTGCCGCACCCGCCGTTTGGACTACAGTTGTCAATAGTGTAGCTAAAGGCGCGGCTTTCGGAGTCTTGGGGGCCGCCGGAGAGATCGAGATCGTTTGCAATGAGAACGGAGTCAGGCTCGTTGAGATCTAGGTGCACGTTGTATGACTCCACGAGAGCGGGTTCAGGCGCAGATTTCGTGAAGTTGGAGCTGGAGTTGGAGTAGCCCGTTGAGTCTTCTACACACAAAGACGGGTCGTCGAATGCGGCTGTGACTGTGTCGCGCCATAGGCGGGACATGTTATATACGTTGGCTAGGGTGTAGAAGACGCGACAGTCGGCAGCATCGTACTTGAATTGTAAGGGAACGTCGTCGTTGGGTCGGACTTGGTCGCGAAGATTGATGGCAAGGATGGAGGTGAGTACCCCCGAGTCGCGATACCCAGTCTCTGTGATTTGTGGAAGTGTGGCAAGGATTGTGTCGTTGACATTGAAGCGCGGGTTGGATAGTCTGACAATGTGGCTGTCGATCTGATCTGCAGAGTAGAGCACAGCACCTCGATTACCTGTGGGTAATTATGTGAGACGAGAGTTGAGATTAGGAACTGGATCGCAGATGCTTACCTCCCACAGCTTGAATTGGACCATTGGTAGGACGCCCTCCAGCGGTAACAGTACGGACACCGGCTTCAGTAAACATTTCAACGAGCAGGGCACAGGTGGACGAACATGCCGCATCGGTTAGCTGTCAAACTGTCAGCTTTTCTTCCTTTCCGAACCAGGATCTCTTCTTACTATGACGATGTCGTCCACATTGAAAGGACGTTCCTTCCAGGGCAGTGGAGCTTCGCGAGTGTACCCCCTAGGTATCCACCCATCGAACAGGGCGACAGAGTATGTGTAACTCGAGAGATTGTAACGTTCCTATCAGCTACAGTTAGAAATGCAGCAAAATCAAGGTGTAGAGTTGCCATGCCGTCAAAGAGAATGAATCGCCATTGGCCTGCACAGGCCCAGAATACTCAGACCAACTAGTGAAGTTGTCGTCCAAGGCAGCGTTCAGCCTTGGTGTTATCACCCATTCGTCTGCCAGAGTGTCGTTGTACTCAGCGTCTTCAGGTGTGAGTCCATTAAAATACGCGGTATAAGCCTCTCCAATTGTGTTGCCAAGTTGATGGTGTCGACGTCGGCTTCCTGCAAATGGCTCGAGATCTGGAAAGAACCTCTTGAATGTACTAAAAGCTAGCTCCACGGCGCCTCCCGTATTCTGCTGCAAGTCAATTACCACCCTGGTCAAGTTGGCATCAGTTACGTTGAAGATAAAGTCCGTAATTGCTTGACTAAAGTTGCCGATGGCATATCCACTTTGGCCAAAAGAAGGGATGCTTAGTACAGCTGCGTCTACATCTGGGAGGAAGTACCCTGAGACGATACCGTCAGCAAGGACATCAAGACCCTCTTGCCAAACATCAGGATCAGGGTATGATTCGTTGGTTACGCCGCGCCAGGAATTCTGCGGACGGGATGTAGCCGCTGGAGGAGACGACTTCCTTGGAGCATACGCAGGATTGAAGAAGCCATCACTTCTGTTATAGGAGGCAGGCAGTAAGCCTAGGACGAAGTAGTTGTAAAAGTCACCTCCGGTGGTCAAGGGTCCTGTCGCATAAGGTTCATTCCACAGCGCAAGCCAATAGTCGAGATAGTCTGTGCCGTTTTCCATGGTAAGTGCAATCTCATCTCCTGGGTAGAAATTGACAGAACTATCCCAGATACTGCCGGCACCTAGCGTGGCCAATGTTGGTGTATAGAACAGCTGATTCCAATCGGCGTGAGGCTCAATGCCACCCACTGCGTTGAGACTCGCAAGGCGTGTCAAATACTCCACCACGTCCTCGTTGTTGATCGTCTTGATAGGCGACGGTGTCCAGCCTTGATCTCGACTCTCGATGACATCGCTGGTGAGGTAGACTTTTGGCAGGCTTAAGCCATCCGACGAAGCAGCAGTGATCGAGTACGGTGCGAGGAAAGAGAAAGCCGAGGTAATGCCACCACTCAGATAGAGATGGGCGTCGTGAGCCCTGTACAGTAAATGTTGCACATCGATCTCGAACTGATATTGATTCCGGTACACTCTGCTCGTGACGTCGGTCTGGATCTTGCTCAGTTCAGACAGTACATCTACTGCGGGCTGCTGGTAGCCGGTGGGTGGATTCTTGAGGTACGCGAGAGTACTCTGGAACTGAAGAGTCTCGTTGAGGTACTTGATGAACCGAGTGGCGACCGCGTCGTTGAATGGAACGCTGGTCAAGCAAGCATATGCGTCGCTTGCCCAGTGGTAGGCATAACCGTCATTGAGATCGTCGATGATGGCTCCGCAAGCGGTTGACTGCGACGCCGCGAGATCCTGCTGGCGTGCACGAACGCTTTTGGGGCGGTCGAGTTGGGTTGGACCTGAGAGAGCGCCGGCTAGGAACAAACTCCATAAAGACGTTAAAATATTGGGCTGATGGAGAAACATCTTGCCAATCGAGAAAGCAGGCTACTTGTCGCGGCGGTCCAAGAGCGCACTTCAGCACATAAATATTAAGAGCTCTGTCTATTTGAACGTGCAAAAAGTGACTCTTCGACTCGTCAAGATCTGCACTATGTGAGAGCATATAAATACACTTCAACACTGTCATCGCGTGACATCCTGATGCGATGATTTTGCACAGCAGTCAGATTTGATAGAAGCCACATACAGGGGCACTTTCCTCAAATGATGTAGGCTGGGGGCAGAAACGGGAAGGGGACGTTACACCTATTTCCTAACGATGCTTCGTGATTAGCAGACCTAAATATACTGATACCGGTCAGCAGTGGCAGGGGTTCAAGGCTGAAATCGGTGATGAGTGGACATAAGCGAATGAAGATGTAGCCTTGAGAGTCAGCAAGCACCGGCGTCTGTAGGCGCTGCCGAGATATGGCCTACATTCTTTCCCATACGTCGCAGACGTTTCCGTGGAGATGGGAAATGGGTCAAGGTCATAATTACCTTCAGTTGCCTGATATGCCTGGTTGTAGCCCTTGTGTTGTGTTAGCCCCGCGCGTCCTCCTTCTGCTTCCCGTGTTCGCCCCCAAAAATGGCCCCCACCAAATAGATTACTTGCCATGCATGCGACTCACCGTTCGTCGCTTTGTCCGTCCGTATACTATTTGCAGCATGTCCACAAGAGGTGGTCGGCGAGCTTCAACTGGTCCTACCAGGGTGGGATTGTGATTGCATCCTCTACTTCACAGACACAAGGCGAACTGGCACCAACTCCCTCATACCAGCATGAACCCAGACGAAGAGTACTTCTCAGACGAGAATGGTGATGTGTTCGCACGCGAAGCGATCGTGCATCCAGCGCTGCGTGAGTCTTCGGCGATAGCTCCTGATATCTATATGAAGTTTTTTGATGGCTTCTTTGACGATCCTCTCTTCGATCGTTGGCTGCAGCACAAGGAACTCTGGCAGCTTGATGTCGTAGGTGGGCCAGGCGCGGGGAAGGTCAGCTCTACCAACGAAATATGTCCATATCACACTGATTGAACTGCCAGTCCACGTTTGCAGCTTTGGCAGCCAAGCGCATCCACAAGGCTCGCGTAGAAACAACTGGACATCACATTTACCTTGCTACGATCTTTGTCGCCGAGAGTCTGATCGAGAATGACCTTGCTTTCATAGAAGATTTATTGCGCAGCGTTTATCACCAGATCACACCCCTTCACGTTGAAATAGGGCCAGGCGTCCTTGCTAAATACAGAGACTATAAGAGTGCTAAGCACCATGGAAGGAAAACTTCTGCACGCATCAGCCTCATTTCGCAAGCATTGCGAGAGAGAGTCGCCGAAATTAATGCAAATGGTCAAGCATTTCTTGTTCTCGACAATCTGGACCAATCCAATGCATCTCTGAGGGAGCTGATCCGCCGGGAGCTCTCAGAATTGCAAAGCCTTGGGTTGAAGATCATGAGCACTTCACGGTTGCCGAGATATGAAGCAATTGGAGACAAGGTGTGCAATTGGCACGATGAGCCGTTCGAAACAAGTCTCTACTGGCACTGTCACGATTGTAGACAAGATATTTGTGAGACTTGCAAAGGAGATGATCAGTTCTGTCGCACATGGTACGTTCCGGGCAGATCTGGACCCTAGCTGCCAATGTCAAATTCTCGATGCTGTACGGGAAACTGACTACATGCGCAGTGAACCCGCAAGCGTCTGGACACAACCGGAGTTTTTCACAGTCTTCATCCATTCCATCCACCCGAAAACAATGGCGGAGCTGATTGCATGGGACTTGGAGAGAGAACATGGAGATTTAGGATTCGGTACTCTGGCAGACCCTCTCGAACCGCCATTATCATCATTTGGTCTTGCTTTTAGAAACACCATGACCAGCCATGCAGGTTGCGAATGGATTCAAAAGATAGCCAAGTATGTTGGCGGAAGTGTGGTTCAAGCGAAGCTTGCTTTGGACAGGATCCACAATTCGACATCACCCGATCTTGTCGACCTAAGGCCGAAGCGTCTTCCAGCGAATGTCCAGGCAATCTTCAACGAAGGAATCAATGCTATAAACAAGAGATCGGACAGTTGGAACCGTATAGCCTTGAAAAGTATTGCGGTGGTGGGAAAGACAGGGGACGTTTTCGATGGGTTAACTTTATCTGCTCTCGCAATGTCCCTCAAGGAACGTCGCCACAGGACGAGCTCGAGCCATGTACCTCCTCGAAGTGTTGAAGACATTCTAGAAGCCGGCCAAGGCTACCTTAGGCTCAATTCAAGCGAGTCGGCTGAGGACGAGCCAAACATAGTCACATTCCACCGTCTGTTTCACATCTTCACAAAAGATGAGTACAACGAAGAACTTTTGATGGCATACTCGGAATTACGCACCTCCAACATACCGCGTTCATTCACGCACAAGCCAAAAAAGGTCGAAGAGCTTGCGCAAGGAACATCGTGGGCAGATATGATAGAAGGTCTCAAAGGATATCGGTCCCCCAGTCTTGATAGTATGACTGGTCTCAGATCGCCACCGCCGATGAGACGCGAATCATCGGGCCTAATCAGAAGTCATACGTTCTTTCCCTCAACAAATGCTACGGTCTCACCATCGTCTGGCCTGGGTCTAGACGTCTTTGGAGGTGGTCGATGACTTGTAAATACAAATGACTTCTCTTAATATTCAGGATTTGAGCATATCGCTCCTTGCCTGACCGATGTGCACAAGGTTCATATCGATCCTCTAAAGAAGTTCTCCGTTATCTCAGAAAGAAATTTGTGCTTGGGCTACTTATAGCTTCAGGCGCCGTTTCAGGATCTCCAGTGGAATATGTGCATTGTAGGTATTTCCACACAAGAGGACTCATTCGTCGAATATCGAAAGCGCCAATACGTTCGTAGGATGATTCGGCTTGAGTCGAGCGTCGAATAATGATACCTTGGCCTGCGTACCAGGCCTTTTGAATTGATGTATCTGTATTCATCCAGAGCGGTCTGTCCGAACGGTCGACGTGCCGCGTCAAGGCAAGAACAACGAACAAAACCACTTCTTCGTGTAGCTTGGGTGCGACATCCGGAAAAGCCTTAACATCGAACTGCTTCTGGTCTACATCTGGCCTGCTGAGTAATTCGAGGGCCCATTCTGTATTGCCGTCGAGACGCTTCAAACGCCCTTCGCAAAGATGACCTCGTATAGCGATATGTTCATGTTCCAATTCGGGCTCTTTGTCCCGCTTATCATCTATGTCTGAGTGTGTTTCTTCTTGCCCAAGAAGCCCTCCCTTTGGTTCCTTCGATTCAAACGCTTGGTAGTTGGGCCCTGCAGGATCTTGTTGCGAGTTCTTCCGTGACGTTGCACTCGACTTCCGTCGCCTCTCTGCCACCAGATCCAACTCCTTTCCCATATCGTCAGGGGTTTCAGATGAGCTCCTCGGCAGCATTGGGCGAGTGCCTTCCCCCCTGATTGTAAAAGCAAGAGCCTTTCCGTCATGATCGGTAACACAATAATGTCGCTCATCGGCCTTTGAACGCTCGGGAATTAGTATTGTTCCATTCACAGAGGTCCACGACCAGCTCGGAAAGTCGACCAATTGCTTGGGTCGTTCCGCTGTCTCGCAGTCTGCAACTCGCCATGCTAGTTGTTCTTCCATAGCGTATTGCCACATTCCTGCAACATACTCTTCATCAAGCGTATCGCGAACTCGTTTGGCAACTCCCCAAATTGCCATACGCTTGTCGCTCTGCTTAGTGAGGTCGAGTCTAGTGTAATACTCAACTGCCGTTCTCCAGAAGTCTTCGAGGGACTCGTCGTTCACACCAGATAAGGGCATCGTGCCCCTCGTGGTCTCCTGAAGCCGGCCTCGCCAATGACGATCTGCCGCGGATTTTTGCTCCAACGGTAAAGGAAGTCCGGTAGGAATACCTTCACACGCGCTCATCTTCGTACAGTCCCAAAAGATTTGATGTTTGCTGAAGTGCACGATCCTGGGTGCAAGCATACGTTCTGCGAATCGTTAGCTTACTGCATACTAAGCGTTCATTCAAGACTGACCTTGGTAGACCCAGCCGCGCGTGTATAACGGTTTCCTCAACAGGCCATTCTCCCACAAGTCTGCTCTAACAACTCTCCATTTCTGTGTACCAAACATCGGGGAGCCTCCCGATATCTCGAAGTGAGCTGGTGTAACCTTGTGTGGCTCCCTTTCACGAAAGAGGCCTCCAGCACTGTTTACGGCGTCGGCTGCCGCAATATTACAATACGAATTGCGGTAGACCTGTTCCATCCGAGATCCTTCACGCTTCCAGTCGTCCCTGTCCCCTTGCTATATTACAGTCAACGCCCGTCAAAGTTGAGATTGATAGTGCTTACCATTATACACACTAGGAGAGGGAACAAACGTTAGCTTCCTACTATTAAGTTGCGTAGCAGATACTTACGAGAGTCAATCCAGATATAATCAACATCCAAAAGCCATGCCACTTCAATAGCCTGCTGGAAATTGACTGGCAGCTTGTGCCACGGAACACCGACAAACATTATCTCTTCCAAGGTGCTTGATCGTAGAGTGTATATTTTCGCCTCTCCCCAGCAATGGCTCAAAGTGACATAGGGGCCTCTAACCTTCTTGAGTGTGGTGTTGACGACTCGAATTGAATCTCCTCGGCGTTTGCCTCCAATATGGAGTAGTCTTGTCGGAACAAAATTGCTTCCAGAACCAACCCGTTTCGGACAATGCCTATGATTCTTTTCACAATCTCTCATCCAACTCTTGATTTGTTGGCCAGTAACATCTGGGTGTGTGCTCTTACCGAGCTTGGCTGCGCTCAGGAGATACCCTAAGTCTGCATCAGGGAAACAGTAGAAGATGCGCTCGGGTAAACCAAAGGTTTGCAGATCAAAATCAGAATGTCTCTCATCTTCGATGGCGCGCCTCTTTGGCACCACCCGAAAAGTTATTCCCACTGTACGCATGGAGTCTCTCGTTCTACCTAGACTGCGACTACTCCATCGATATAGAGAGGTCGTAGAGCCGCAGCCTGAAGGCAGTTTGTCAGTCTTGGCCACATCCTCGTGAAGCCAGCGCTTTAGGTCAGCATGCATATCTTCGTTTTTGTGGAGGGCCTTGCGATGGCTCAGTACATCTTTGTGCAGGAGAATACAGAAGGCGCAGCCGCGATGCGCGGAGGCCGCAAGAGATGACTGGCTTGGGTGATGATAAGCCCACGAACTGTTTGGGCTCAAGACATTCTTGTAGCAGAAGTCGCAAAGCCCGGGTGTTGATGATATCGGCATATTGGCGAAGGGAATTGCGAGAAAGCGAACAGAGCATGGAAGTTGTCCAAGGCTGAGTGTTGAAATGATAGCGACACGCGCCAGGCTAACGATACATCCTTGTCAGACCACATTTGGCCCCCAAAGTGAGATCGATACACTAGACTCATAAGCAACAATATTCGCGCTCGTTGTTGTAGTCCGCTCTAGATCTGTCATCGTTGTTGAATTTGGTGTTTGAAGAGCAAGCCTTCTCGGACTTCAGCGTTCGCAGACCCTGGTGACGTCAATAGCGCAGCTCGACACATGATGGTTCCGTTGCTCAACTCGCCATCTACAATGCCAAAGTTTTATCCTCTACGCCTTCAGGCGGTTTGACTAGATTGTCAGTCTCCAGGATCTACTCAACAGTGCGAAGCCTACCTTTCAGCGGAGCAAGCCAGTCTCACGTCGCGTAGTCGGAGCTCCATCCACGCAGCATTAACAGATACGCGCAGCGTTTGAACATATATATCGGTGTGGGATTGTGCAGCCATAGGTTGGACTTCTTGATTCATTATGAAGAGAAGCCATGCTGTCGGAAAATAAAACGATGTCTGACGATTCGAAGAGCCGCAAGGAAAGATTGGAAGCCCGTTCTTTGTCCCGCAGCGCAGTCATTTAGGCACTCGACTGCGTCCTATCCTCCATAATACTTGAAGAAGTCGAGCGCGGGCAAAGCACCAGATCCTTGGAGCTCACTAGTACGTTAATCGATGACCCTCATTGACACGGCCTGTCATCTTCGGAGAGCAAATTACAGGGATTGACATCTGACGATATGTGAATTATGTGTGTTGCGTCCAAATGTGTCTCGTTGTGCCCCGAAACGGTCCAGATTATTCCGAGGGCCGTTCTGCTCTCGAGAGACGTTGGTCTGTGTAATTGTTTATTCTTTCCTGGCTCGGAGCAACGAGCCATCATTGCAATTGCTCTGGAATAGGTGAAGTTAGGATACGAGTGGTTCTCTCGGCCGATATTGTGCGATTTAGTAGAGAAGATGCCAACGTCGCGCCAGGTTCGAACAGCCGAGCTGCGTATCCCACCTCTCAGTGGAAGCCGCACCAGTGCTCAACAAATATCGATTTTGCAAGTGAAATAACACTTGCTAGGGTTAGTTGCTCTCGGCAGCTGCGATCTGAGGGGTCTCATGAAAGGAAGGGAGTTTCTCGCCCTCGTTGTCACTCTGTTTGCCCTTGTTGATCAAGATATCGCTCGAATCTGCTCCAGTCAAGACTAGAAGCTTACCAGATCAGACTGCGGACAGATTCGAGTTCAGTTGCCGTTTTGTGAGGCGACTGCCTGGTAAGTGCTCTAACTCTCCTTTCCACAGCAACGACATGCGTCACAACGACTTTCGCGCAACGTCGCATTGTGTCAGCAGGAGCTGCGTTGATATCAAGAACATTCAGTCAGTTATTATTTGAATTCATCTCGTTACGTTCTTCTTGATTTGCAAGCTTCGTTCAGAACGAAACAACCTGGATTTCCCGTAGAATATGGCCAGAAACCTCAGATTTCTCCATTGTTTACGACAGACACTGACCGCATATTCAGCCATCTGGAACTGAAACAACTAGAGAATACCGCTAGGCGCAATCCCTCGCTGCCATGATTGTCTATCACGACAATGTTGGCAGAGAGCCCATAAGAAGATGCACTAGTATCTTCATCAACTGAGCTTACATGTACGACTTCTATGGCGATACGAAACCGCTTCACAATCACGTCCGCAATCTAGCCTACACCGTGTTTGATTGTCATGGTTGATTGAAGAAAGCATACAAGAAGCTTGAAACAGTTCTGGAATCAGTGATGTAGATGGTGTCTGGCTATCGAGCATGAAGAATCGAGACTTCTCATTAAACAGCTGATGACGACGGGGAAGGATACAGAGAAAGCAGCTAAGTGCCTGCTATCAAGCGGCCGGCAGACTGAATATTATGTGAACTGCGATTCAATGTATCACTACAGGTCGGTGTCGCAGCACGTAGCATCAGATACATTCCGTGAATAATCATTTTTATGCAAATCAAATCTTTCACATACGACCATAGGACGTTGAAAACAAGGCTTCCCGTTCGCTCAGCCCTATTTAAGCAACGTACCGGCGGACTAGTAGCCAGACAGCCAGTTAATCCTGTATTAGTATGGATAGACATCTAAGCTCCTCAGGTGTCTTATTGTACCTTCTGTTGTAGAACATACCGACACGAACATAATACTTTCGAACATTGTTACTGGACTTTTCGACTTCGATAACGCCCGACCCAATTTCATGTAGATTGTTGTAAGGTTCTTCATCAACAACGCTAAATAGCCACACCCCTTCGAGGCCTCGTGGTGTATGATCATCGTTAAAAATGATATCAACCGACTCATCGCTCCTTTTCAGATTGTCAAATAACTTGGTGTACGTGGCATCGTCTTCGAGATCACACATTGCAAACTCCTCTGTGATACATTCAAGAGTGAGTTTGATGGCACCATTTGGATCCGTGGGGATCACGTCACAAACAAAGACGCAACACGGGTAGTTGGTTCTCCCATATTTACACGATCCCTATGAGAGCAGGCAGAGTATCCCCAGGAAAGGTTGCCAAACGCTGGCTGTAATGTGCCACGATTGTGGACCATCCCTCAGATAACTTGTATGATGGCTCCCAATCAGTCGTGCGTTGTCTCATCTGCCTTCCCTATGTAGCGGATATATTCACTACTGTATCTTCTATGCACATTAGAAGCTTTGGATACTGCAATACCAGTCCACTATCTGATCGTACCATGCTCTGGGAACACCTGAAACCCGGTTGCTGTCCTTTTGAGAAGAACATCCTAAGCCGTACGTAACTGTCTAAATATTGATGCATCGCTGGCGTTTCTATCCTAGCAGGTATTAGAGTGATAAGACGCAGGCATCTTGTGGCTAGCTGAGCGCGGGGTATTGTTAGATCTAGATAGATCGTACACCGCTTGTTGGCGCGACAACATCACCGTAGCGTGCTAAGCTTTCTTCTTGAAGGACAGTCTTTAGCGAAAGCTGAATTGACTTTCTGGAGAGGAAATGGAATCTGTTGGACGTTACTGAGTGCTGCACAGGAGAGCCCTCTCAGCTTGTGGAGAAGGAGCCACAACTAGATGTCTGATTGGGAGCGGCTAAGCGTCATAGAGAACAATCTAGAGAACAAAAGGCTAGGAAGGGATGGGATTGAGTTACGGATATAAAGTTGTAAATTCCCCTCTTGTATCCCAAGATGCCATCAAGATACAACAGAACAATCAATTTATTTGATCATCTATCATTTTTATTCTTGGAAAACCAAACGGTCCGATTGCTCCCCTTTTCTCTTTCTGAAGAATCACTATGATTAACGAATATACTATCATGGTCAAGAACGACACGAGCGACTTTAAGGAATATTACATCTTCAGCGAGCTGCCCGAGGTCACACCCCCTGTGAATGGCAATCTCTGGTCCAACATTCTTGTCGGCTGCAATGTCCAGCCTGACAAATCCGCAACCTTCACTATCGAAACACAGTTTCATGCGGTAGTTGGATGCTCGGCCGAGACGCCTGCTCACGGCGTCGTGGTCAATGCCAATAACTACAGGAATGTGACTCTTGGCTCGCTGAATCCAACTGGTGGCACTATATCAGGCACTACGCTCGAGCTCGATGCCTCTGATGGTGCTCCCTTTTTCACTAATACCGTTCTTCCTGATGGTGGCATGGTGAACGCCTTCCAAGTGAAGGCTCCAGTCGGTGGCAGCCATTTCAAAATAAGCGATGCAAAGACAGGTGAATAGCATTCTTCCCTGATATTGCTCCCCTTTGCTAACAACAATAGGCAACTTCTTTGTGGGAGTTGGTAGCTCCGCCTCGGACTACGACGGTAAACCTACGGCTACTTTCATGCCTGAGCCCAACGCTTCTTACCAGATCAAGCCCACGAACCAGTACTACCTTACCTTTGGCTCCTACACCCCTGGTCAACTTGTCGACGTCACCATGATGGCTTCCGACACTGTCCTGCTCGACTTCTCTTATGACAACGCCCCCTCTACATTCTACGTTGTCAACAATGACTCTAACCAGCTTCTCGTGCAATCCGAGCCTTTCTAGATGGCCGCAAAACTTTTAGAGGGATTTGTTTAGGGGACTTGCGGTTTATTTTGATTATGGAACTCCCCATCTCCTACTAGTTAGAGAGACGAAGTTGAATTAAAGCTAGACAGAGTCCTGTGCATGGAGAAATCGAAGTAGGGGCTCATTTTGATTTGGATTCTTGTTTTGAGTATTTTCCCTCTAGAGTTTTTCGACGTCTTCTCCAGCGGCAATGATGTGCTACTGTTCTTGATAAGGTTTTGGTGAATACAAAAGCTTTCTTCAATGCTTATTCCTTCAGCCTCTCTCCACAACTCTTTACGCCGCAAATGAGAGATTAGGCGGTACCGAAGTCGAGCTATTCAACACGGTGTTTGAACGCGCGGAAACTAGTTTGATCAAAGTCGATCTCTGACATGGATTCCTCACCATCGTCCATCTCCGTCACGGCTGCATCGTAGATCGATGGATGAATGTATCGAAAATGAGCATCGTCTCAGACTGTCTCGTACACTTGCGTTTTGAATTTATCGCTGCCTACAACGCTTCTGAAGGTATCAATGTTGATATCGTTAGGCGACTGGGGATGCGCACACTTCTTACTGCCGTCCCTAGAACTAGACATTTGTGCTTCCCTCCCTATGGATAAGATTAGCTTTGTATAGCTTGTAGCATACACTGTAGCTCAGTGAACATGGTCTCGCAGTTGTCAACACGCATTTGCTCGTAAATCTCGGGATTACCTAGGTCGTTGCCAGGTACGCGGGTCATAGAATAGAGACGGATGCATAAGGTGTGTCAGGATGCTCTCTATATGGAACGACCTTTGGTACGAGAAACCCAGCAGACCTTGCAACCATCGTGGTCGCAACCTCTTCAGGCCGCGTGCCGTCTGATGATTTCAACCCCAGTCCGCATGGAAGTTGCGTGATATGATTGTCGAAAGGGATGTCGACCCAGTTGCAGTAACGACAGGAAAAGTAGTGAAGATACAGGTGAACAGAATTCAAAGACTCGACGAACAAGTTGAAGCAGTTCTTGTGAGTGTTTATGTAGCGCTGTGGTCGTTCGTTCGAGGGTTGCGAAGAGTAATCGTATACCATAGAAATTGCTAAGGGAACAATAGCCAATCAAAGTGCCAAAGTACCCTCGTCGAACAGAGGAGGACTTACAAGCTGCCGTGGCTTAGTTACAGTGTAGCAATCTAGTGGTACTGCAATTACGTAGGTTTCTACAGTATACAAGAGAGAAACCCTGACTTAGTACTAAATATTAAAGGGCCGATTCTAGATATGCTTACAGAACAGCGACTTACGTAGCTGCTACTGCATACAGTAGTTCCAAAGAGCATTGTAGTGAGCGAGCAGGACATAGCAAGGCTCCTGTTCGTTCACTCCTATGTACCAGCGGACTGATAGTCAGGTGGATACCACTAGCCAATCCCCACTGTTGTATGGAGGTATCTTTTTTTGCTCATACGTTTTCCACCTGGTCATCTTTCTTGCCTCGATCGTGCCACCATCAGTGCCGAACGCGCGTCGACTCTCGACCTTGGTGCTTCACGATCTCGACGTCGGAAACGGAAGAACTATCCAAGTTTTTGCTGCCGGTACCCGTGTTCCCAGGATCTAAGCCTGCTTTGCAGGGGTCCATATCTGAAGGAACAGATGACTTGATCGTATCATTTCCCTGTGCCTGGGCCTCGAGGCAAGGATACCGTGGCCGGCTAAGATCAATAACGGTCCGTCTCCACAAACGTCTATCCCCGTGGTTGACGTCAGTGAAGCCAACTTATCAGTTTCTACAATGTATAAAGAGGTGCAAAAGCTTGACGATACTTGAATCTCATCATCTTCAACTTATTCTCCTCAAACTCATACATCTTTCTTCGTCATCATGGTTCTCGTCGTTCATCACCTCGGCTTGTCTCAGAGCGAGCGCATCCTCTTTCTCTGCGAAGAACTGGGCATCCAGTACCAGATGATAAAGTACAACCGAGACCCCATCCTCGCGCCGATGAGCCTCAAGGGCCACCCAGGAAATCTCTCCGGCCAAGCGCCGCTCATCGAAGACCCGGAAACTGGAGTCACTCTATCTGAGAGCGGCGCGATTTGCGAGTACATTCTCGCAAAGTATGCCAACACCAACGTGCCGAGACTGTCGAAGCAGTACGGCGAGGAGGGATACGCCGACTACTTGTTCTGGCTGCACTTTGCCAGCGCCTCTTTACAGCCTCTGCTCGTCCGAGCATTGAGTCTCAACGTGGCGCAGCTCCCTCAAGATAGCAGCGCGAGCGAATGGGCGATCCAGAGTGTGCAACATACGCTTCAGATGATAGATGATCGCCTGCGGAACAACAGATGGCTAGCTGGAGAGGACTTCACGGCCGCAGATGTCATGACTGTCTTTTCGCTCACTACGCAACGCTACTTCGGCCCACTGATCTGGCTTGAGAGATACCCGCACATTCTGCGGTACCTGAGGGATATCGGGGAAAGGCCAGCATACCAGCGAGCGATGCAGAGAGGAGACCCCGAAATGCAGGTACTACTGGGCTCAGCACCCCCTGAGCATTCGATCTTAGCGGTCGGAGGTGTGACGTCTGACATCTGGAAGAAGAGTCGGGGACAATTAAACGGGCATGCTCAGCCAGACCGCAAGGGCGAGGCACCCATGGTAAGGGCAGATTCTGGGAACAGCACTGGGTATATGGCCGACGGGTATATGGACGAGGCACAGCAACATGCGCCATAGTGTTGTGCATGGGTGTTTGGATCGGACGGGGTCCACGAGTCTTGCTAAGCCTCTTGGCTAGTCCACGATAGGCTAGCCATGTTGGTTGTAATACAGGCATTTGTAGCCGACTTCTAATTAATTGCTATTCGTTCTTCTCTAACTATTTATCCGCCCGTTTCGCTTGCCTTGCGTGCGTATCGCTCTAGATGTTCAATGGCTCGTGTTATCTCGACATCCCTCGGAATTTCAGGCCCTCGAAGTTCTCCCAACGTGTTCGCTGTACGCGCTCGACTACAACGCATCCAAGTTTCTATCAAGCCATCCCTTTCCATCCTGACTATGAGCCTCAGTATGGAGCACCTGTCATCTGCCCTGTAGTCGACCAAGTCTCCTACCTAGCGCCCTCCAAAGTACAATCTCCGTGCTGACAGTTTACTAACTCACGTCAATTACCGCACAACCCTGGACCACACCCGCACGGACGGCCCACACCCACATCCCAGAAAACCAGAATACCTATCATTCCATATGTAGCTTCCGGAGCCAATCGCAAGTATTCCCCAGTCATAGTATGATTAGGAATACATAAACGAGGTGTTATAGCAGATGCTCAATCTCACAGCCGCAACACCGCTCACCTGTCAACACGCTAGCATCGCCTTGAACACGCAGGGTCGATGGCGTCTCTACATCCAACTTCCAAACAAGCCATCATACCATCGTTACATGTCATGCCATGCCATGCAACGAGGCGATGTGTATACCACCTAGATCTATGCGTTATAGGTGTATCTGCAATTAGGTCTTCCATTTACACCACTAGCAACGACTACGACTCCTTCACCGCGGCTATAGAGGGGAAGGACATAGCGTCCAGTAATGTATCGAAGTAGTAACGTTACAAGGGAAGGCGGTGGACGAGTACAAATAGATAGAAAGACAGATAGATGGCGAGAGAAAGCAATGTACCGCTCGACTCGTAGTTATGTATCGGGGGAGGCGTGCTATATTTATGGCGCGCGTTATTCGGTGTAGTCAAAATTCTATTCGGTGTAGCGATGCCCGTTACTGAGGCTTAGAAAAGAGTTTGTCTATATATATGTGCAACAATTAATAGTTCGTAAGTACTTTCTAGATTATAATCTACTATTTAAGTTTCAAACATTAGCTTATCTGTTAGAACCTCTCCTGTACCCAACACAGTTACATCGCAACACTTTTGTTGCGCCTAATATATCTGCTGTATAAATTAAGTAATTCTAATATTTTAAGTAAATGCTTTAGCTACTAAACAGTTGTAATACTGCCTGCTTAAGGGTTGCTGCTAAATGTTTTTATGCCTCTGTGACAGGCATCGCTACACCGAATAGAATTTTGACTACACCGAATAGTGCCCACCATATTTATCTGCATCCACGAACTACTCACTCAGTCACTCACTCAGTCACTCACTCACTCCATATGAAAGGCATATCGTTATGATAATGTGAGCGAATTAATAAATATGTCAATCAACCCCTACTTTTTTCCATGTCCACACAACTCTGCAGGAAGAAAAAGATGCCAGCGTTTTCGCACCCAGCGACTTTGACACGCCCACCCCCTATCCACAAACCCAATCTGATCTGATCTGATGTGAAGAGCGCTCAAAAGAAAAACGCCAATCCCAATGCTTAACGCATACCGCGTAACACTAACCCACACCCAGCGCCCAAAGCTATGCATGATGGAAAAAAAGCATCCGAGGGTAGAACTCCAACCAAACGGTGACCCTTTTACGTCTTATTACCGACCACGTCTCGAAAAAAAAGAAGAGAAGAGAAGAGAAGAGAAAGTGGTGGGATGAGTACACCACGCCGCACCGCACCACTGAACTTACCACGATCAAACCAAGGACCAGCATCCCCGCACGCCACTGCATTCAAACAGGCGGCGACATAACCGACATCGGCGTCCCGGGCACAGCCGTAGCAGGCGACGCAGCAGACGCATCGCGAAACGTATCATTCTGCTTCCTCGACCCATTGAGGAGGGGACAAAGTCTATCGCGCCGCATTAGCAAACCGCATCCAAGAAAGGGATAGGAGAAAAAAAAACATACTTCTTATTCGTCTTAATATGCCCAACCTCTCCACAGCCAGCACACTTCCTCGGCGTGCCCTTCCCAGGCCCCGCCTCCCCATTCTGACTCTTATGAATACCCTTCGCCTTCTCCCTGCCCTCCCTCCGCTCCATATTGCGCGCCAACCTCGCATACTCCGCCTTCAACTTAGCAAGCTGCTGTTTATCATACTCATGATCGCCTGTGGGTTTGATATCGTCGAGTTTCATATTCATGAGGCGCTCCTGTTTCTTGCGCTTGAGGTACAGCTTGATGACTTCGGGGTCTGTTACGATTTCGACGCGCTCCTCGTACTCGTCGAATTTGTTCTTGATGGTGCGTGTGATGCGGAGTTTTTTGCCGCGCGAGTCGGCGCCGCTGTTGCGGGAGAATTGGCTCATGGTGTCGTCGTCGGCGCGGTGGAGCGGGGTGCCGAGTTCGCTGCGGCCGCGGGGGACGGCGGCGGTGGTGCTGGAGTCGACGTCGTCTTCTATGTCCGAGGGCGGGTTCTCGGCGGATAGGGTTTCTTTTTGCTTGTTCCAGATGCGCTTTATGGCGTTTTCGTACGTTTGCTGTTGTTTCTGCACGTTGTAGCTGTGGCCGTTGAGTTCCTTCATCTTCTTTGCGTCGACGCGGTCTGAGATACTCTCTCCGATGTCGCGGAAGCCGCCCTTCATCGACGTCTTGATGAAGCTGAAGCCCAAGCCTTGACCGGTGGGATCGCCCTCGCCGTGAAGCTCAAGCATAGCCTTGCCTGTGCAGGCATTCAAGAAGTTCTTCGTCGTGTTCCAAGGCGCCAGTTTCGACTCCGAGTTCTCGCCCTCCTGCTCTTCGTCATCGTCCTTGATCTCGTTCGATTTGATTCCAGCGTCTTGGAGCTGCTTGTCACCAGCATGCATGGAGTCTATCAGACACACATCCTCCGGCTTGATCCAGGTCCGCAGAATGGGTTCTTCCGGAATGGTCTCACCAGGCATTGGCTCCCACGTCCCAATGTCTTTCTGGTACTTCATGATCTCGCGCATCCGAGAGCGATTTTGTGCAATCTCCGTTCCTGGAAGATGCTGTTTGATCATCTCGTTACTGACCCAGGGCTGCCTGCTTGCTTTCTGCTGACCCTTTCTGTACAGTCGGAAAGCCAGCATCTTCAGACGCTTCTTCGATGCTTCCGTGACCTTGCGTGCATGTGTGCCAGGCACCTCGACAGAGGGGAACTGCTGGCCAACAACCATAAGGTTCGGAATGTTCCGCATGTAGTACTTGGAGCCATTAACTCCAGTATGACTTCTGCTGACGAGGAAATCGGTGGCTTCGGGGTTGTGCTTGAAAACCGGTGCTCGATACATGGCGTTGTGAAGCGTCAGTACCTCCTGACCAGGCTCGACCTGACCAAACAGCGAGAACGGACTCTTATCCTGCGGTAGCAGCACCGACGTCTCTCCAATACCGTCTTCCCGTTTCGGGCGCGCAGTATCGTTGTCGTCCTTTCGACGGTAGTAGTTGAGGATCTTGATACCCATGCCGAAGTTAGACAACGTCGTTGGATATTCCTCGCAGTACTCCGCAAGGAGAAGATCTGAATTATCGCCAATGCTGAGATCATCTGCATTGGCAAAAGCTTCAGAAGGCTTGAGATTCTTCTTGAGCTTCCTCTTGATCGACTTGAGTGTCGAGATGCCAGCCCGCTCCCCAGCTTTGAACGAGATGGTAGGACGATGGAAGGACCGGAGCTCGCGATCAGAAAGCGCGACCTTGTAGAACGGAAACTGCAGCTTCAAAGCAGGCAGACTGTGCTCGACGTTCATATGGCCAATCATGCTGCGAACCTTCTGCTGGCTGCTCTCCTTGAGCGCGTCGTATGCCTCGTCGTTGGAAATGTTGTAACGCTTGAACATCGGGTTCGCGAGACTACCGCGATTGTCACGCTTGAGGCTGAGACCAATTGTGCGAGGCTTGGGGGGCTCCGCACTTGGTAACTGCACGTCAAGCAGGAGATGTGGGTCGTTCATATCCAAGATGATCTTCTTCGCGAGTCTGGCGGTCTCGAGTTCGGGATCATCCCAGGTGGGCAGGTCCATGTGATCGTAGACAGAAAACTGTAGGGGCTTCGCGTGGTGTCCAAGTTTCCGTTTCTTCGTTGGAACCAGACTGCCGATCCAGTCTATGTCAATACCGTCGACAACAGTATCTGGGGGCGTCAAAATCATGTCATCGTCTGAGAGTGTCGCGTCGCTCGCAATGTCCCAGTTTTCACAGGCAATCTTCAGATCACTCCATGAGACGTTCCCAATTTTTTCGCCGTCTTCGATCGTGTCAAGACTATCCAATTCCATTTGTTCGCTGCTCTCGCGTTCTTCCTGAACAGCGTTCACGATATGAATAATACCCCCATGCTCTTCCTCTGACTGTCGCCCGGCCTTGGTCGTAGCTGGTACTGGGGGCAGTCGGAAGCTCTTCTCCTGGTCTGCTGCGATGTCAAGGCTGACCTTGGCCATGGGCATGAGCTTGGGCTGCTTCTGAGGGACCTTGGGGATGTAGTAGGCGCGCTTGCGCGGCACCAGGCTGAAGAAGCGCGGGGGCTTATCCGGTTCGAAGTTGGGCCATGTCTTCTCGAACTCTGCTCTCGTCGTCTTTGGCACAGCCAGCTCATCGTTGACCTTTCCACGACGCGATTCCTCGAAAAGAGCCAGTTGCTCAAGGAGGTCTGGATCTATCTCCTCCTTCTTTACTGGTTGTGCGGCTGTGCTGGTCACATTTCGAGAGACAGCTTGTCCGTTGCTCTGCGAAGCGTTGACAGTGGCGGTCTGCCGAGCGTCCGCTTGTCCCTCTACAGATTCGAGCGGCCTGTCCTCATGGCGCGCGTGATCTTGCGTGGAATCGACGTCGGGATCGTCGAAAAGGGCGTCTACGTCGAAGTCATCACCGCCGTCTTCTCCACCATCGCCAAACAGATCGTCGAGGGGATCATCAGCAGCGATCGCGCCATTATCACCTCCACCAGCACCAAACTCTTCCTCAGGCAGATCATCATCGTCAGATATGTCAGCAAAGTCCACCGCATCATCCGCCTTTTCTCCCAGATCCAGCTCACGGTCGTTTATCGACCCGAGCAAATCCTCGCCATTCGCCGCAGCACCACTTTGTAGGCTGAGAAACTTGACAAAGTCGTCGTCTTCTTCCGTTGCGCCTGTCGAGGGGGGGATGCGTTCGCCGTCCATAGTCGCGTGCGGCATCGACGGGGGGTTGAGTTGCGCGGTTGATGAAGTTTAGAGGCGTTGAGTCGAGTCCAGGTCCAGGTGGGAAGCTGCAGACAGGCAGGCTATCGGCGACCGGTGAAGGCGCGCCGCGAGGTAGGTGGGTTGTTGAGAGGTGAGCGGACCGTCATCCACGCTGCCACCGCGACCGGGATATCCTTAAAAGGGCATCCACAGTGTCGCCGATCTCGGGGATTATTCTTCGGAGTGTCTTGCGCGTCGGCTCGGTTGGGTTGATGGCGGTATGGTCGGTTTCGCGCTGGACGCCGTGGCGTGTAAAGGTGGTGGAGCAGTTGCACGTTCAAGGAACCCCGCACGGACGTTTAGATGTCCCGACCAATGAGACGCGTTCAGAGCGAACGCGAAATAAGCGTCAAGGTAAAGGTGCCTACTTTGGCAGAATTGATTATAGTGGATAGCACAACACTATCACGCACTGTACTCAGACTTGTCGCGAACTCGAAGACAATTCTCAGTCACAACAAGTAACCAACCACAGCCACTTCACAACATCCCCAAACAAACGCGCAGCAAATGAAAATAATATTCAATTTCATTTATCTATCAGAAATATCTCCATTCCCTTTCCATTCCTAACCCGTTCCCATTCCCATTCGCAATCCCTCCACAGACCCTTGAGAAAAATCCAAGAAAAGACACTGACATCTCCTCTCCTCTCCTGACACCAAACCACCAACTGCCACACCTCCAATGCCACCTCAAACAAGGGAAAAAAAGGCTAAAAAACTAACCAATACACAACGTCGATAGCAACACACCCACTACTCGACAGTGAAGTAGATAGAAGATAATACCTAGAAGAGAAAACCAACCCAATGATATCGCCAGATCGTCCTCTCCCTCACTCACTCACCCACACGCACTCCCTCCTCCTTCCCTCCCATGCCAAATCTTGCCTCAAACAAGAAAGAAAGAAAGCAAGAAAACCACGAACAAAAGAGAAACAAACAAAACAGAACAGAGCCCAATACAACAGACACCCCGACGTATATATATAGGAGGTGGGGGGGGGCGCTGCGGGGATAAGATATAGGTAACGCTGCTCATGGATATCATGCATTGAGGACACGGGCTAGGGCACACACACACACACACGCGCGCACTCACACAGTAAAACACAAAAAAAAGTGGGAGGAAATTGGGTAACAAAAGAAAAATCTCCAAAATTCGAATATGCAAACTTCTCCCTCTCCCTTCCCCCAAGGTAGAGAGCATGTACGTTTTGGAGAGAAAAAGGGAAAGTCGAGGGTAGAAGGCAAAGGATATCTGGCAACACACTCGACTCAGTTCACGCGGATCGTGGTTTCCAGCGGCGTGCGCGGCAGCTCCTTGTTACGGGCGGGACTCCTTCCCCTTAGCTCCTTGGGCGGCGTAGGCGGCCCCGAAAGTCTCTGGCGGTACGCGTCGTCTTTCGCAGGCGTAGGCGGACGCTCCTCACTCGCAGTGCCGGAGTCTTTTGGTGGCGTTGGTGGAGGCCGGCCGTGCGATTGTTCTCTTGATCGGGGCAGGGGTTGCAACGAGCTGAGATCGTATTCCTGCAACGGCGGCGGTGGAGTGGCATGGGTCCTCTCATACATGTGACCACTGCCCTCTGTGCTGCGATTGCTGCGCCCGCCGACGCTCGACGACTCGCCTGCTTCCTCGACAATGGGGAGGATGGTGCCTATTTCTCCTCGTTCGGCGGATGGGCTGCGGACGGCTCTCATCTCACGGTTCGGTACGTTCGCCTCGGTGTGTCCATGTTGTCTCGAACGGTCAACTTGGTGCTCTGCCTTCTCCATGAAGCTGTTGTTGTCGCGTGGAACCTCGTTGTTCTTCTCCCGTTCAGCTAGCTCCCGGCTTTTGGTATTACCACTGATGAACTTGATGAAGCGGTCACCGTAGCGCTCAGGGGGTATGGCGGATATCTGCGACTCGGTGTTTGTCAGACCCTTGAAGAAATGTTCTGCGCGTTTGATAAAAGAGTACTACGTTGTGTTAGCAAGACATGAACAGAGATGGATGATTGTTGTCAACCTACATGTGTCAGGCAGTCGATGATGCCAAGATAGTATACCTCCTCCGCAGGGGTGTTGTCCTCATGTGTGGCTTGGAAGCCACCGTCATCCGAGTAAAAGTAGAAGTTCTTCTTAGGATCCGCCATCTCGTCTGGCATCTTGAATGAGGTCGCATCCATGGGCACTGGCTTTTGCGTCTTGACCATTTGTCTCAACTCTCTTGCCTTTCGTGCGCTCTCCAGCTTCGATGGCGTTCGCATGAGTGTGCCAGGTTGCGGGTCTTCGACGGTGTCACCACCCGGCTGGAATACCTGCAGCGTCTTGTCACGGAGGTTCTCCTCGTTGCCCTTTTCCAGATCGTGTACACCAACGAGGAGCGAGTAGTCCATGATGTGCAGTCGCTGCAAAAGCTTCACGTCTCTTTGCATCTGCTCGATAAAAGCCGACTTTTTCGTCGGCCCGAATTCCAGTTGCAGGTTCCTTCGCAGCCAGTTCAGGTCCTTCAAGGTCGCACGCGGGTTCGATGCCAACCCTTCTTCCTTGAAGTCTCGGCCAATTGTCGAGCCTTTGAGATCGAAAGTGGTGTGGATATCTCGATGCGGGGGAAACAGGTTATTCATTACGACGAAATGGATCTTGCGTCCATAGGGTATCTTTACTCGATGTAGACCGTAAAACTGCGAAAGAAGAGTGTTTGGGTTGTCCTGAACGTGGTTGTAGTAGTCCTTCAGTATCTTGCGGAGGAACTTGTGTTCGGCGTGATGAATGGTCTTGATAATGTACTTGTAGTCACGGGAGAAATAGAAAAAGCTGCCACTCTTTCCGGGTGAGCCGAGCTCGGAGAGAATGTACTTGCTTGTTAGGGATACGAGGTAGTCGGCAGGATCCAGCTTGAAGGTGTTGCGGAGATGGCGGAAGACCCAGGGGGCGTAGTCCTTGAACTTGAAGTCGTACTTTGCAGAGGGGGTGAGTTCGTTACCAGTTCTGGGAGCAAGTCAGCATGAGCGAAGGGCCATGGAGAACAGGCCTGCCACACGACGCGAAATCGAAACTCAACAGATTCTTGACCATTAAAGGAAAACCATGTGGGACGTACATGTCAAACGAAAACTTGTGCTTTGCGTCAAAGTCGGCATCAGTCAGGTCGCGGTCCATCTTGGCGTTTGTGCGCGAGACGGTGAAGCGGATGCCCGTCAGCATGTTGTAGGCCGTGACCCAGTTGACGTGGTGCTGGTCGACCTTTGTGCCAACCACGACGCGGTCCTCGTCCTCGTCTTCCTTGCGCTTCCGCTTGCTGGCGCGCTTGTTGCGGATGTGCTCGGCCCAGCGCGCGGCATCCTCGTCCTGGGGCACTTCGTCGAGGTGCACGTCCGAGTTGACGGAGCGCGTGTTGCGGCGCACGAGGCTCATGGAGCCCTTCCGGTGGCGGGACGTGGGCGAGAACCTGCCGCTGGCCGTGACGACGTCGTCGGTGTTGTTCTGCGTGTCGCGGGTGCGTGACGTGGAGAGCTTGGGCACCTCGAGCGTGTGGCGCTGCTGCAGGCGGTAGGGGTTCGGCGCTGGCGATGTGGGGGCCTGGTTGAAGGCAGGCGGGGCCGAGACGCGCTGCTGCACCGAGCTGGGCACCTGCAGGCCGGGGGTCGCGTCGCCAGGGGAGGCTGCATGGGCGTGGGCGAAGTCCTTGCGGGCCTCCTTGGTGCCGTCCAGCGCCGACATGGCGCCCATCTTGACCTTTGTGGTGCCGCAGTGCTCCTCGACCTGCGTGTCGGCGCTGTAGACCGAGGCAAAGTAGCCGTCGTCGCGCTGGTCGGGGCCCTCGTCGTGCGACGTCCTGCTCGACGGCTTGGCAGGGCGGCCGTTTGGCACCGACTGCATCACGGCGGCGCCATTGGGCAGGCTGCCGTTCACCTTGGCGGCGCTGCCGTTCGCGCGCCGCTCGCCGTTCTCTCGCCCCGCAGGCGCCCTGTCCGACGAGGTGCGCAGCGGCAGGCCAAAGGGCGAGTGCTGCGTCGGGAAGGGGGCGTGGTCGCTGGTGTCGGCCGCATGCGAGGGCATCATCCGAGACTCATGGACGGTCAAGCTCATCAAGGAGGCAGCCTTCACTCCTTGGTACTGCGGAGGAGGAGCGGCCGAAGCGTGCGCAGCCAGGATGAGGGTTGGGGGGGGAGTGTGGCTGGTTGCTATGGGGGGTCGTCGTCCGGGCGATTGCGTAGTTGGCCGGCGGTCGCTGGGCGGCGCGGTGAAGGATGGCAGCTGGCACGTCGCGCCGTGGGCGGGTCGACGATAAGGCGGGAGTAGCAGTAGGCGTCGCAAGAATGGGAGTGCTGTGTGTGGGCGCGTGAGCGTGTGCGGGTGCTGGAGGAGTGGGCGCCCGAGAGATGGCTGCTCTGCCAAAGCACCAGGTTCGTCAGCGCGAAGATCCGGTTGCCGTCTTGGGTTGCGCATGGGCCGCTCTCTCAATATCACATCACGAAGCACCAGCGCACCACTCGCCCGGGCCTGGCGTCTAGCAACCAGCCCAGCCGCTGGGCCTGCACATGACGCTGCAGAGAACGCAAACATGCTCTCTTGCCTTCTGAATACACGCCCTGGCACAACTCCAGCCCTCTCCTGCTGTCGTCCAGGGCTGTCGCGCAATCCTGAATGGGAAATTGCAGCTGAAGCTCCGGGAAGGTCGGCTAGTTTGGACTGTGGCTGTGCCGTTGTTTCCAGAAGCCTGCTGCATGCGGGCACATGCACTGCAAACCGCTGCTCCTGATCGACGACTCACACTCGTCCGTAGACATTGTCGTCGAAACATCCCAGCAAACGGTGTACACTGCTCTGTCGCTTGAATGCCGTGTCTCGCCCTCAAGACATAGCACAAAGGGCATCCCAGATAGAAGCATGTTCCCCTTCACAAGTGTATTACACATTATACATTAGTCCCTTTACATAGTGCATCACCCCACTGCGCTCGTCAAACGCATGTCCATCCCTCCGCGTGTGGAAATACTCCGCGAGATAGACCACGCCAATGGTCAACACGCGCCTGTGGACTGACGTCTTCCAACATGTGTCCAATCAGCCTCGTAATATACACCCGACTATGCACGCGTAGACTGTAACTCAAATTTCGTAGAGTCGGCGGCTTGGCCATGACTTGGTATGTTGCTCCTGGCACGTCAATTCCGTCTCCTCCAACTCCTCGCGAGCAGACCAACCATTTCATCCTCTTTCGATTCGAAACTCCCCGCCAGATGCAAGGCTAACGACGCGAGTGCGACCAGGCTTCTGTTTCTCCCTACCAAAATCATCATCACCCAACAGTCTTGTGGCTTGGTCAATAGTGCACTTGGCGACCCGTGTCTGCTTCACCGACCACCCGCGATTGTCCTTGTCGGCATCGTGCGCCGCGATCCAGGCTTGGGCGTAGAGCTCTCGAGCAATCTGCACCCCTCCGATGTGACCAGCGGATATGTTACCCCCCAAATACCATGGGTTTTCAACACGGTCAAGCGAGTGTATGAGTGCAGTCAGTGGAAGGGCTGCCTCAAAGACCAGGTGCGAGACAGCGTACGGACGGATAACGTCAAATGAGACGCCGTGCGGAGCATAAAGTACAGATATAGTTTTTTCTCGTTCAACATGTCCCCACGGAGAAGGTACGATTGTGCGAGGCGACGAACATGAAGATATCGTCCTCAGCGACCCAGGCGACGCAGGAAGGCTGGTCGGTAGGTCCAAATAGCTCCCTGAACTGTTTTTGAGTCCAGCACCAGGAGGCCTATATGTGATCCCAAAGGCATGATGTAGAGCAGTGATGTCTCGCTTTGCGGGCATCCACGTTATCGTGACTTCACCATGCGAGCCCGTGAGCGCTAGGGGCAGCAGTATACGGTGGATGGAGTGCTCATCTCCTTCCACGTACTTTGACAGAGACTTGACGCGTTCGGGACGGAAGTGCTTCCATGATCGGATCTTTCTGGCTGCTGCGGGTGTAGCGAAGATGGTCGACCCGCAGTCGGGCGGCAGCTGGCGAAGAGTCGCCTCGTGGCAGTGATCTGGTTTGTCTTGAGAGATGAGGACAACGTCTGGTTCATGCTCAAGCTCGTCGAGATGGGCAATGCATGGTTGCACCTTCTGTTTTGATATAGAGAAGGCAGAGTTGAGAATGATGGAAGGGCCAACGAGCCAGGGATCGACTAGTATCGTAAACGAGCCTGGACAAGGTCCCAGCGAAGAGGGAGACAGATCAGGACGTAGAAGTGGAGGACGAAATGTCAGTAGAAACGCAGTATCGCCATTCAATGACTTGACCGTCAAGGACATGACCGCTTGTGCGCAGAAGAGAGATGGAGAGACATGAGGGATCGCGGCAAACAGGCTGCATGATGGAAGGAAGCGTCAGCCGTCATCGTGCAAGGAGTAGGTATTACCGGTGTCTTGAAGTTGGAGTTGGAAGCTGCACCCGGGCGTGGCAATTTAAGGCGAGAACGTATCCTAGACACAACGCCTCCTAATCCCAACAATTTCTTCTTCGCGCCTTCGCACGTTTGTTCCCTAGAAGCTTATATGTCGCCTTCATCTGCTCCTTCCGTCCGTCAAGTTTTTTTCTTTTACTGTTTTGCCGGATCGCGCTGCACGTGGCCGCAGAGGTTACCAATCACGGCTACAACCGGGGGCAGGCTTTGCCGATGACTCCGTCGTGAGCATCAGGGCCTATCCTTGGGGTGGCTGTGATGGTTCGGGAAGCATGTGACCACCGATGACCAGCAGTAGATTCTAACTCGCACGTCACATTCCTGACGGCAAGCTCTGCGCGGAGAGGTCCCACGAATGGCTTGTTGCAGAGTCGCAGCCCAGCCCAACTGCTATCTAGTATGATGTCCGCCGGTAATCGCGGCTGCAGATTGGGTCGTGTGCATGGTGAAATGCGGTTTCGAGAGCTTGAGCTTCCCTGTCAGCCTCTCAAGCTTGCTCCCAGGCGTTTGGAGGTCGAGCTACCCAGTACGGGTTTTTGGTGCGCCAACAGCTGAGCTTGAGCTCTGGGCGACGGCAGGACGCACGTCTTGTCCGTAGTCACAGTCTTCTACTTGCTTGTCTCGAATCAGTCTCGGTTCAGAGATAGTAGCATCATCCGGATTATAGCTACGGTCGACCCCACCTGTCTGCCCCTCCCTCGACGACCAGCATTTCTCAGCTCTTGACGCTTGCTTTGGGCCATTCACTGCGACGCAACCTCTCCGACGTCTTGCAGAGCTGACAGCAAGCTCTCCCAAGCTCCCCCCAGCTACACCACAGCTCCACGCCCGGCATTGACGCCCACGCCGCCAACCCACGCCCATCCTCGCCATTTTACGGCCCGTCAAGGGTAGATGCAGCTCGCAATGCCGCCACGCGCTCCTCTGACCGGCTCCTTCTCCGTCTCGGACGAGAACAACGTCGTCGTCTGTCCGCTGCGCAACCATGACGGCTCGGCGTGTCGAAAGCGCTGCACCGGCGTGAGTTTCCCTCGACCTCTTGCGTGGAGCTGCTGCCCGCGTCATGGCGAGCTGCGCCACTGCGGCCCTGCAGAACTTGAATAACACGCTCTGCTACAGGAGAAGCGGTATCGCTCCATGCAGGAGCATATCCGCCGCGCCCACCCCGAGCACTACATCTCGAAGCTGCCCGCCACCGAGGAGAGCTTCACGCTGATGATCAACACTCCGCCGCAGGAGCGCCCGCCTCCGCCCCTCCCCTCGAGCTCCGCAGGCCCGCAAGGTTGGTGGCGCCGTCTCTCCAGCAGCAGCGGGGACTGACACATTGGCAAGGCTACGGAGGAGGCGAGCTCAATGCCTTCTTCGCCGACGACTACAGCTCGAGCGACCCGCGCACCTCGGACGAGCTGCGCCGGGGGTCGCTCCTGCCCGCTGCAACCGCCGCCGCCGCCCTGGCTGCCTTGCACACGCACCGCGCCGAATACGACTGGGACTCGGATGCGGTAAGTAGCCGTGTCGCTGCCTCCCTGCATGAGCCTGTGCGCTAACGCAGCTGCTGCGCCCAGGAGCCAACGTCTGAGCCAGAGTCGAAGAGCTACAGGCCCCGTGCCCGTTTTGCGCCTACGGCCATGGAGCAGCACATAACGGCCGAGGAGCCCTACTACACGTCGACGTCGATACAGCGCGAACTGCTGCCCTCGTCGCTGGCAAGGTCGCCCCCCGGACGCTCCTCGACCCTCCCACCCGCTCGCTCCATGAAGCCAAACAGGCCCCGCAAGTCGTCCGTGGGCCAGAACGCCCGCAGGGGAAAGCACGAGCGGCAGAAGTCGAGGGAGTACCATCGAAGGCTGAGCTATGACAGGAAAGCCTTCTCCGCCGAGCCACAGACAGCAGCGGCTATCTTGGGTAAGAGGTGGGAGGACCTGATCGATGCAGCAGCCTCAGCCACCGAGGAAGACAGCCGGGACCTCACTCCCGTCAGTTCAAGAGTCCATTCCATCGTAACTCCTGCTCAAGCTAACGGTCATAGGTACCGCAATCACCCCACTACACACCGCACATGACAAGCAACCGCATGTCCTTACCGCCCTTCATTGCCTCCCAGTTCCAGTCCTACACGGCATCGCCATTGCAACATACATTGACCCCTCCACCGCAGGACATGCCCGAGCTGCAGCCCTTCCCATCAGTCGAGTCATCCATTGAATCAGCCGTGTCGGGACAAAACTTCCACATGCCCTCTATGGGTCTCTCGGAATCCTCTCCAACCTTTCCGTTCCCCGTCCAAATATATTGTGCCGCTTGCCGGAAGTTGTCCATTCTTAGAGAAAGCTACGCATGTTCTGAATGTATTTGCGGCTTGTGTCAGGAATGTGTAGATGTTCTTGTTAGCGAACATACTCGAGGTAGGGCCCCGAGGTGTCCACGGTGCAATGCCATTGGAGGCAAGTTCAAACCATTCCAACTGGACATCCGATGAGCCGGTCTCTTTCACTCTTTACACTCATTGATCTTCATTTACCGGCGTTCTGACACGACGATGCATTCTTTGGGATCACGCCGTTTGAAAAGCGAGTTTTGGAATTTCTTAGCACTGCAGGATAGACGGCGTTGGACAGTCATAGCATAGACTACTTATCAAAGTTCGGGAAGCAAGGATCTAGGGGTTGGATATACAAAGCCCTCTTGGGTCGCAAAGACCGTCAGTGGAGCGAGTAGATACTTGTAGTCGAGTGCGGCACCCTGAAGAGTGTGCTATACATTCGCTTTGTGCAATACGGATCAAAAGCGCTCAACAATATTGAGAAAGCATTCGAGTCCAGTGGACAATCTTCATCTCTTATCCACGCTCTTGGTTAGTCGAAATACCCGGAATCAAGGTCTGTTCTTTGCAGTAACGCAGCAACACAACAACCTTAAACTACAAGATTGAAAGTTCTACAAAGACAAACATGCAAGTAGACGCATACAAACAACATGTAAGGCGTAAAAAATTTACAGTTTTTTCATATGTAGTTGTCAAGCTGTTGCGAGACATCGCTGCAGCCTACTTAGTTCCGGGTATTCTAACTAACCAAGAGTCACGTACTTTCGAATCGTAGATTCGTGAGGGACCCTCGAAATATCGCAACTCGTCTGCGGCATTCCTTTCTCGAGTCCGTACACTCACCGCTTACCTTACCGACTCACACTCTGGGACCGACCAGATACGACAGGCCGAGATACGGTGTGCGAACCATGGTTCGGCGTCAGTCATCGGTGTCGGCAAATACTGCGTGCCATTTACGAGCCCTAATGGATCAACATCGGCACAAGACATACGCCACGATATGTTTTGGCGTGACCTAACATCAGCCATCAGCGATAGCCTCAAGACGACGTTGCAAACGAGAATTCTCGAACGTCAAAACCTTCACGTCCGTTGGTTACCGCAAATACTCGTCTGCAGCCGCCACAGCGGCAGATGTTGCGGGTGCGTCGATACGAGAAGTCCAAGATGAGACATGGGGACTAGACGCACCATCACTCCACCGGCTAAAACCCGGCACCCAAACAAACCAAACCACAGACAAAAGTCGTGTCAAGCCAGTGTATCACAAGTCCAATACGCCTACCTACCTAACCCACTTTCGTCCGAAAGCATTTCGTAACAACTCAGCTCGTCGTGCGTTGTTGCGACTTTGCGCCCCTAACAAAGACAGACGTGGCTTACGTTCGGCATTTACACTTGCTTAGCCGAGATCCCACGGTAAGGCAAAAACTTGGGTAATCCATCTGCAGGTCCGAGTGCTATTTTGGAACCGTCTTTGCTGCAGGGGAAACAGGCCATGTGGGCTCCCCCCTCTCATGCAACTCGGTATTGTCAATGCGATGCGATGGCGTTGACTCGGGACTCGGTCGGGCCTTTGGTTTGGTTTGGCCTTCTGCGAACACGACGTGGCATGGCCTCTCTTTGCTGGCTCTCGGGCAACTGTAAACAGCGGGAAAGTAAGCTACATTTTCTGTGGCTCCTACAAGCCGTAAAACAACATATTTAAGATTTGTTAAGGTATACTCAAGGCGTATACTGCTCGAAATTTTGGCACAAGATTCGTACACTAAACTTAGTTGTAGTTGGCTCTCTCCCCAGGAGGTCAACCGTTGGGAGATTGATTGTTTCGACGACGACGGCGGCAGAACGAAGGAGCCGTTTGTTAGTTAGCCGAGGGCCGCGGGGAGGCGGCTGCATGCTGGGCATTTTTTCGCCGTGTCAGTGGTGTGTGTGGATGGGCATGGAGGAGAAGGGATACCCGGGGGTGGCAAGGGCAAAAGGCAAAGGGCAAAGGGCAAACTCAAAAATAAAAGAGTGAATGCATAACCACCAATACATACTCGCCATTCCTGCCCTCAAGACAAGTAAGAAACCACAACGTAAGCAACCCATGCACCACCACGCTGATTGGCATAACCACCACCGCCCAAGCGGGAGATTCCAGAAGATCGTCATTCCCCCCAGTCGACCATGTGCTCTTTTCCTCTCTCCCCCACTCCACTCCACCGCACCCCCTTAACCCTATCCTGACATGCTCCCTGCCCACATGTCCATATCAACTGACATGTTCCTGACTCCCCCCCTCGCGCGCCTGTACCTTTCCCACGCCGGCGGCGACGTCGCGCGCGCCAAGCCATTGCTCGCGCGGCCCCAATACGGCGTCGCGCGATGGTCTGTGCGGAGCCCGCGGCGCCCCCGGATTGGACGGCGGACATGGTGCAGGGGTCTTGTGGGTACGTGTATACCTAGCGGTCTGGACGTTTTGACGTTTTGAGGGGGGCCCGTGTGGTGTGTGTGGTGTGGTGTATGTGCATGGGGGTTGTATTGGGTTGAATCTGGAAACGGGCAAGGTTTGGACGCGAGTCCCATATTGGAATTTGGGGATGCGAGTTAGTATATATTAGAAAAGGGTTGTTCGTTCGTTGGTGTGTCGTGTTACCGTACGTTCACTCGTTTTCAATACTACGTATTCTGTGTGTTTGTGTGTGTCGCATTCGCTCGCTTTTGCATTGCACTCCAGGATATTCG
This sequence comes from Dothidotthia symphoricarpi CBS 119687, assembly GCF_010015815.1. NCBI lineage: Eukaryota > Fungi > Ascomycota > Dothideomycetes > Pleosporales > Dothidotthiaceae > Dothidotthia > Dothidotthia symphoricarpi. The sequence continues at coordinate 1,107,506 of NW_022985016.1, read as the reverse complement.
ACGTTAAATCACTGCTTTCGCACACTTACTTACTTGCCTCGACGGATGCTGGACGATACTACCGCAATGTTGAAACTGGATACACACAATATGCCGCTCTTACGCTCCATTACTACGAAGATCATGACGGTCATTTCGCCCTCGTCTTCGCCTACTACGTCGCCGACCTCATCGGTTTCTTCTTTCGAGGTGGTTAGTGGACGCAAGGCGGGAGGCATGAACGCGAGCAGGCCAGATGTGTACATGAGGAATGACTCATTTATGCACGAGGAGATGGTCAAAGCGGTAGAAAAGACGGAGAAGAAAAATAGGAGGATCAGTCGGTTCAGGGAGGAGTTGGATGTTGGGGATGAGTAGTTCGAATGATCAGTGTGATTGGAGAAACGGTAACGGTATGTTGACACCCTTGTCCTTGTGTTGTTGCATTGCTGATCTCAAAAAAAGGTTCCCCATGATGAAACGGCTCATGCACCTTCTGTTTCCGCCTCTGGTTCCGCCTTCACTTCGACCTGCACTGGCGTACCACTCTTTGGTGGTCCTCTGGGCGGCCCTCCAGCTCTCGGTGGCGGCGGTACTCCTCCACTCTTAGCCTTGGGTGTGAAGTCCTCCTCCATGCTCTTCTGCTCGCCCTCCTTGAAGTAGTCATCTAAGCCTCCACCTCCGTTCGGGCTGAGACCAAGGTGTGCTCTCTGCTTCCTCTTCGGTGGCGGACCCTGAGGGGGTGGTGTCTTCGATGGCAAGGCAATGTCAGCCGGCACGAACAGCTCCGATGGGGCACCAATCGTTTGAATCGGAGGGACGTTAGAAGTCGATGACAGAGGACGCTTCTCATCGAAGGATGTTGGCGCGCTGTCACTGGAGAAGAGCGTTTCGCCTGGTGCTTGCGGTGGCTCTTCCAGAGATGCAGGGAGACGATGCAATGCCCCGAAACCAAGAACGCAACCTAATGCGCCCTCGCCGCCCCAGTTGCGCGAGGGGGTAATGGTGATCGGGCGTGTAACATTGTATTCGTGGTTGTACACGAGTAGACGCAGAGGACGATTGAGAAACTGAATCGAAGTCAGTTTCAAAATATTCTGCCAAGTCGAGTAGTGGTCAACATACATCTTCGACAAGTTCGCCCAGGCCAGACTCGCCTCGAACTAAACCTTCTGGGCTTCCGATGACATAGTCACCATAGGGTAGCAGACCAGCTACGTCAGCGGGAGAGTTGGGAATCACGTCGAGAATATGCCAGACGTCTTCTGCTATGGAAAGAGGGGACCATTGCAGAGATACGCCGAGGGTGGGCTTATCGGCAGGAATATTGAGATAGATTTCACGAATCTTCTGGCCCTGGGTAGAATTAGGCTTTGCTCAAAACGAAATTGAAAACGTCTTGTGAACCAAACATTGAAACTCGGTCTCGACTCTAGTCTTTTGGTGATGATGATGAAGATGGTGACAACGAAACTGCACTTGATCTCGACCATGGAAAGATAACGAAAATGTCGAGTACGGAAAAGAATGAAACAGTGCTGGGATAAAAAAAACATCATCACTCACCTTCGCACTGAAAACACCCAAACTAATGGTCTTCCCAGCACAGTTCCGCACTTCAGTAGCAAAAAGCGATGGATCAGGATTATCCTACCATCCCAATCAGCCCCCGCCGAATCTCTAACCATACTTTTTCAAACTCACAATCGTCCTCCCGTTAATTCCAATGACAAAGTCAAACCATGGTTCCAGCGGGACCTCCTGATTCGCGTTCCTCAAGACCTGGAATCCATACGCACCACTGATAGCGGATTGCTGTTCGTCAATCGGGGCCGCATCAAGCCGTGATATCAAGCGGTTCAGGGCACCAAACATAGTGCCGAAGAATTGCGGGGATGGCGGGTCGGTTGGTGATGTGTGTGAGTTGTCGATGATGGAGCTCGAGGACAGATGTTGCAGGGTTGGTTTGCGGGTGGTGGCCATAGCGCCGCGCTAGGGGATTGTCGATGAAGATGTTGGTAGCGTCTGTGTTATGTAGGTTGAATCGCAGTGATTTGGAAGAGTTGAATAAATTGAAATTATGTAGTCCTATGTACCGTGAGAGTAGTTTTATATTCTAGGTCGTTGCCATCTTGATCTGCAGTCAGTACTGTGCCGCTACTACAGAAGCGGCATAGTTGCTTGAGAGATGTCTTCGTTTGGCAATCGCGACTTTTCACTACTTTTGCAACACCACATTCAACTCGTTTGACAGTATATCGGCTAAGCTGATAGAGTTGATCTGGTTGGTCAGATAGTGTCAAGTTCGGCTACACACGTAAAACACTTTCTAAAAAAGAAACCCATCTGAGTTTACCTGTACGCGTAACTGCTGAAGCCACACTCTTGAAGAAACGCTCAATCGCGCAAGACCAAACACCATGGAGGATGTCCCCGACCAGAAAGGCATCAACCAGTGGCTACACGTAGATGAATTCCCTGAACATTTAAAAAAGTACATAACATCCCCATCTCAACGCGAATCCCCAGCTAACAAAACCACTTCAGATATTGGTTCCAACGCTTCAAGATCTGGGAAAACTACGACAAAGGCATATGGATGACCGAAGACTCCTGGTTCGGCGTCACCCCCGAGCCCATCGCCAAGTACGCTCATCCTCTACCGCCATCCAAATAGACCTCAAACTAACCCCTACCAAGCAAGATCGCAGCACACATTGCAGAATCAGCACCCAAATCCGCGACCGTCATTGTCGACGCGTTTGCGGGCGTGGGCGGTAATGCGATTGCGCTCGCGCGCTCAGGGCGCTGGGAACGCGTCTTCGCCATTGAAAAGGACCCCAAGACGATGAAATGCGCAAAGCACAATGCGGAAATCTACGGTGTGGCGAGCAAAATCTTCTGGCTGACTGGTGACTGCTTCGAGGCCATTGGCAGGTTTGCCGGGCAGAAGAATGTCGTTGTTTTTGCGAGCCCGCCGTGGGGAGGTCAGTCGTTCATGCTGATGTTTCGCGCGTATTGGTACTGATTGTTGCAGGAACGGAGTATGGTGCAGACGATGTGTTTGACTTGTCCAAGATGGAACCGTATAATCTGGATCAACTGTACAAGAGCTTCACGCGCATCAGCAAGGAGGTGGTTCTGTATCTACCGCGAACATCGGATCTGAACCAGATTGCTCGATATGGTTCTGAGGGGAAGAAGCTCGAGGTAGCTCACTACGCCATGATGGGTGCGAGCAAGGTACGTATACTGCTATGAGGTGATGAAGCGTTGCTTATATAAGTTAGGCTCTTTGTGTTTACTTTGGTGATTTCGACTTCGAGGTACAGACAGAGCAGGAGTCATGAGCCTGGCAAGGAGAGATGGTTATGCGCTAACGTGTGCTGGCTGTCATAGTCGACAAAAGCACGCGGCTCATGTTTCAGGATATCGCGTCAAACGCAACCCCAGTTGGGGAAGTACTCTTCATCGTTGAACTTAATGTAGGACGCCCAGTGCAGGTTATATTTTAGATTCATCATCGTCTTACGTAGACGCAAGCTCATATTCATGCGAGGGTTGGGACCACAAGTCCAATGTCTATCATGTTTGTACCAGTCCACTTCTCCCCTGCCACATCCACACGCTCACTTGTAGAAGTCGAACTTGTCTGCCTCTGCAGTCCCCTTGACCTGGCTGGTGTACGCTTCTTCCAAATCGCTCTGAATGATGTTGTACCTGTTCTTCCGTACAGCCCTGAGACCCGCCTCCTGCATGATGGCCGCAATGACCGCACCAGACAACGGGTCATTGCGCACAATCAAGCTATCCAGATCCACCTCAGGCGACAAGCTCATCCTTCCGGCGATAGTCGAGAAGATGAGACGACGCTCACGTCGGTCTCGCAGGTTCGGGAACTCGATCTTTCGGTCCAGACGACCAGGACGAAGGAGCGCAGGATCAAGCGTATCAGCGCGATTAGTGGCCATGATGACCTTGACGTTAGATGTCTGGTCGAAACCATCCATCTGGTTGAGCAGTTCAAGAAGAATACGCTGGACTTCTCGGTCGGCACCCGTCTGCGCGTCAAAACGTTTCGTGGCGATGGCGTCGATTTCGTCGATGAAGATGATGGATGGGGAGTTTTCGCGCGCCATTCGGAACACGTCACGCACCATACGTGGACCCTCGCCCAAGTACTTTTGCACGAATTCTGAACCCACTACACGGATGAAGGACGCTGTTGTGCTGTTCGCGACGGCTTTGACCAGCATCGTTTTACCTGTACCTGGTGGCCCGTAAAGGAGCACACCGCGTGGCGGATCGATACCGATTTGCTTGTACAGGTCGAAGTGTGTGAGGGGTAGCTCGACGGCTTCGCGAATCTCCTGCTTCTGCATGTCCAAACCTCCGACGTCGGCGTATGTCACGTCGGGCTTCTCGTCCTGGCCAAGCATGGCGATAGAGGAGTCGGCCTCCGGGGGCAAGATGTCGACGAGTGCATTTGAGTGGCGGTGGAGGGCGACGGATGACGAGGGCTTGAGGAGTTCGCGGTCGAGGGTGGAGAGAATTCGAACGACGTAGTTAGAGCCGGTCGATGACTGTACAATGCCCGTGCTATACAGGTTAGCATGCATAAACGTACCGCGTTTGGGCTCAGACTCACTTCTGGTCGATTGCCTCCATAAACTGCCCTATCACCAAGGGAACACTCTGGATGCGCTTGATCTCCTCCTGTGCCCTCACAAGTTCCCGCTTCAAGCTGCGCTGCTCATCTTTGATGTACTCCTCTTGGAGGTGGATGTACCTGCAACAGTTAGCCACCTGTAGCTGGAGCACACGCGGGGCTGGTATCGCACTCTAGTTGCCGTTGGAGCTTCTTGAATGTAGAGTAGTCATCGCCACCCTCTGTCGAGAAGCCCTCCAGTGTATCGAAGTTCGGTATCGACGATGGGAGCTGCTTCTTGTGAGGCGGGACGGTGAGTGACGGGTTCTCGACGGCGGCGTCAGCCATGATGGCACGTGTTGAGGCGAGTTTGAGGCTGGGAAAGGTCACGTGGAGTCTCGGGTCAGTTGGAGAGACTAGGTGCTGGTGGGTGGCTGCGAGGAGGTCGTGTCGTTGTGGTGCGTGGTGCTTGTCTGTCGCAATGTTGATGCAGCTCGGGGAAGGCATGGTCGGAAGCGCCAAGCTCCGACATCACGTGCATAGTCAGATACCTGGAATTGAGTTGCGTTCTTCTCCAAGATAACGCAATTCGACGCCAAGATTGAATGCCACAAGTAAGAGTGACTATACGTATACTAGCAATGCTTAAAGAGCACACGTTTGACTTGAATTTTGCGTGTGGTTGTCCAGCTGTTGCAAGATTTCGCTGCAGCTTAGTTCCGGGTAGTCCGACTAACCAAGAGCCGCGATCTGCTTCATGCTTCAATGCCTCACTTGGGTAGGTGACAGGGAAAGCAAAGACTACGGGGTTGTCACACATGGTGTATTCTCGAACAAGCTAGAAGAATCCAACGTGTCAGGCCCAAGACCGTCAGGTCATGCCTCCGAACCAGGCTTGTCAGAGGCATGTCCACGCCAACAGTAGATCTCTCCCCACGGCCCAACAACAGACAAGTCGCAGCGGGCGATATGCAGGAACCTGGGTGATGTAATAAGTGGAGAGGAGCATGTGTTTCCGTGTCACGACCGCCAAATGACCCGGTGAAATCTAATTGCGTTAGACTAGGCTTGTGAGTTGCCGGCAAAGCAGCCACTCCACTGGTCGCGCAAGCGCGAACGCGTGTTCTGATCCTCCATGCGACGCTGCTTGCTCTCCAGATCTTTGCGGCTGCTGGTGTCAATTGCTGCTCTGACGTGCCTCTTGCTGCACAAACGGGGCGTCGAGGCGCTGGCACGTGATCCACTGCCACTAAACGCTTTAGTTAGTCAGCAGGTTGAAGCCATTCGAGACCTCCGTCTCTAACGACGCATCGCGTCCAAGACAGGCTATCGCCATCCCCAGCCGAACGTCCCCGACCTACCTTGACGAGGAGGTCGCTTTAGCTTTAGCTTCTGGTCGCGCCGTGTGTGCTCCTTCACTTTCTCCGTGTGTTTTCTCCACCTGCCTGCCTGGACCGTGTCCGAGTGGTGCATGCGCAGTCGCGTCTATCCAAACATCAACATGGTTGCTGACGGGTCACTGTCTAGGTGGATTGAATGCACCCCACGTGCGCCCCTCGCAACTCTCTTCGCCCAGCTGCCGTCGCGCTCCCTCCCTCGTTTCCGCTGCCCGCCCACGTCCCACGTTAGCCGCGCATGATGGATTTCCAGTCCCCCCAGAACGGGATGTATGATCCCTCGAGCTTCATCGACCCGAGCGCAATCGCGAATCCCCAGATGAATGGCGCGCGCTCCTTCCCAATGTCCTCGGTTCCCCAGAAACGAGACTCGACCGGCACCGCCCTCTCCCTGTCGCGCTCCCAGACGCCGTCGTCGCAGCAGCAGCAACAGCAGCCGCAGTTCAACTTCCAGCAGCAGCAGCAGGCCTTTACCAACACGCCCTCTCCCACTATGCAGAGCCAGCACTTTGCGCCCGCCCAACTGAGCGCGCAGAGAATGCAGACGGCGTCGCCTGCGCAAAATCCCCACGCGCCGCAGATGTCGCCCATGGGCTTCCCCAGCTCTTCCATGAACCAGCAGTTCAACCCCAACTCTGGCGGGCAGTTCCCGGTGCAGTCAGTTCAGTTGTCGGCAAATCTGCAGAATCGCCAATTGGAGGCGCAGAGACAGTACGCCATGCGATTGCAGGCTCAAGCGCAACAGCAGCAGCAGCTGGGGAACCTGGCGGCGAGCAACATGGCCGCGCAACAGCGGCATCAGACAGGGCAGATGCCTGGCACAATGCAGCATCCGGGCATGCAGCCCAACATGGCGCAGGCGCAAGCGCAGGTGCAACCGCAGGCGCAGCAGAACCCTCAGATCCAATTTCAGCACTTCATTAAGAATGTTGGCTCACTCATGTCCCAGAATCGACGCCCATTCAACCCTCAGCCCATGGTTGCTGGCCGCGTAGTCAACTTACAGAATCTCTACGCCATCGTAATGAAGTTTAGGGGTTATCAGTACGTTACACAAACGCAGAACTGGCCTCGTGTTGCGCAGATGCTGGGAATCCCTGCTCCTGAGGAGCTGCGCGTCGTCTACGAACAGAACCTAGGTCTTTATGAGACCATGTACATTCGGAAACAGCAACAGATGAAAGGCATGCCCCCACAAGGACAGATGGGAGCAATGGGCCAGCAGATGCCGGGGCAGCAGATGTCACCGACCAGGCCACCTATGTCGACGAATCCGAGTAATGTTTCATCGCAACAGGACTACATCGCACAGCTACAGAGATCAAAGCAGGCTATGGAGCAGCAACAACAGCAACGACAGTCGGTCCCACCAACACCACAGCAGCAACAGCAATTTGACCCGGCAATGCAACCGCAACAATCAACACCACTACAAAACAACGCAGCCCTCCCGAGCCTCAACGGCCACAGTACACCTCAAGCAGACGGTAGCGCTCGGAAGAGCATAAGTCGGCAAATGGAAGGAACGCCCAATCAAGGGCAAGAGTCAGGACAGGCTCTAGCATCACCGCAGAAACAGGAGGAGCCTGCTGCTGTTCCAGAACCAGCTGTTGTAGAAGAGATAGAGAAACGACAACCAGTGATTGAACAAGATGACGGTACCAGAGTCTATCAGCCCGCGTACCGAACGCAGGATACATGGGGTGGTCTAGATTTCGATTCTGACAACTTCAAAAACATGATTGAGACCATCACAACATTCAAGCCGAACGTTCCACTACTACCGGAGATGGGCATGATCGATATACGGGCTCTAACTATGAGCCTTCGGTCGGGGCTTCACGCAGAGACCAGACTTGCATTGGACGCACTTACGAGAGTAACGTACGATAGCAGCATACAGTTCGACCTAGGGAAATGTGAAGACTTGGCAGATGTCCTGGTAGATTTTGCGGAAGACCAACTGGAAATCCTGGGGAATGAAAATCCGGAAGTCACCGATATCCTGGACCTCACGCCGTATGAAGACGTTTTACATCATTGCCGTGCAGAGGCCGCCACACTACAAGAATTGCCAGTATTTGGCACAAAGGAGTATGATTTGGATCGAACTGCTGATCGATTGCTTGCGATAACGACGATATTTCGAAACCTTTCATTCCTTGAGGTCAATCATGTCTCACTCGTTAGCCCCGCAGTACTCAGATTCCTATCCAATTTCATACGGCTTGTCGGCACTCGAGTGCTGCTTCTGCGGTCACACATCAATACCTTCGACTTCATGAAAGACATCATCACATTCTTCTCCAACACAAGCGCCAAGATCGTTCTACCCTCCCGAGAAGATGCCTATGCTGTGCTTCACTTCCTGTGTGCTTTCGCGCCCTGTCCTCGTCCTAGTTTCCCAGTCAAGTTCACACCTTTCAACCCGCAAATACACCGCTACCTCCCGTCCGCTGTCGACAGTCTGGCAAAACTTCTTGCACGCGACGACCCCAATCGAACATACTACAAAGAGGTATTTGTCAACGAAGCAACCTCAACGCCTCCCTACGACCTCTTAACGCGTGCCTTTGCACTCGCCGTCTCCGTCGTACCCGACCGCAATTACATCGAAAGCCGCATGTACGCGATGAAAGACCCGCGTGTTAAGGAAATACGGGTGTTTGAAGCGAAAATTGCCGAGTCACGGAAAGCATACCTGATGCAGGGTATGCTCGCCGCCGACATTCTCGCCAGTCTCGCCCCCGGCCCAGAAAGCAATGTCTGCCGCTCCTGGCTCGAATCAGAAGACGGTTGGGCGCACAGTCTGCTTAAGTTTGCAATGAGCCTCTCTGCTACAGATGCCGCTATTCCACATCCTCCTCTCCAGCCAAATCACCGTGGCCAGCGCCCTATGGAGCATGACCGCGAGGGCTTTCACCTCATCGTTCATCGTGCGCTAAACACGCTGAAAAGGCTGGGGGACAAGAGCAAGGGCGGGGATGTATTGGTCAAGGGTCCACAGAGTCATGGATATGCGAGTGATGATGAAGACGAAAGCGAGGATGAAGACATGGAAGTGTTTGCTGTGAATGGGAGTATGTGGAGAGTGAAGGCGGATATCTTGCCCAGAAAAGAGACGATGCTTGGGGCATTGTTAACAGCGCAATTGGATGTCAGGAGCTTGAACCAATTCTGCAAGATTGGGTATTTGGACGAGTGAGTAGGGGTTTGGGGTCGCATGGCGTAATTGGAAGGGCTTGGGTGTGTAAGGGTATCGTTTGTAAGACTTGCATTGGTAGGCTGTTTTGATGGGATGCGACGCGACGCGGTTCGTTGGTTGTGCATGAAGTAGCGAGTGCGTTGAAATTCTGTACGACAGAAGAGGGTGTACGATGCTTCGCTTTCTTGGTTTGTACTGTGTACTCTACTTTTTTTCTTACTCTGCAAGAAAGAGAAATCGTCTTTTGCGAAATGAACGTAAGGCTATCCAGCAGCTTGCTCAATCAACATGTTCTGTTCATCCAATCAATCAATCGTACGACTCCCGTATCCAGTCTGCTAATTTCCACATGATTTTCTTCGATGTTTCTTTTGTTAGTTGGCTAGATCGCTATACGGTGAGTGAGGAGAGGGCGGGCTCCACTGTCAGTTTCTCGATGAAGATCTCGTCAATACCCCTGCAGTAGTTGTGAACAAGCAGTGTTTATCAAAGTAGGACCTTGGTATCGCTTTTTGCAAAGAAAAGACTGCTTGATTCTCCATGTGATAGCGGAATGACACGGACATTAGTATCAACACTTAGACAGCTTTCAGTGGAAAAAGACATACTAGAGATATGCCTATGGTAAGAAAGAATATTCCCTGGCAACCCCTTATTCACATCTGGCGTAGAGGTAACAAGCCGTGCCAACGCATCAAGAAGTCGAGCAATTCTTTCGTTCGAGAAGCATGGTTTGTTTTTTTCTCACCGTGTTTTTGGATAGGGGAATTGCAAAAAAGCGAAAACATCATTTAGGCTTACGATGAGACTAGTTTGGGCCACGTCTTATGATGTACTTTTGCCGATGCATCACGCAAAGCTAGGTTATGTTTATCAATGCAACAACATTTTGTATGATAACGGAATGCTACAACAAACTCAATGGCAGTCCCTAGTAAAACATGACGTGAAGACACAATTTTTGCCACACATCTACACGATGGAACTGGAAGCAGAATATAAAATAGGACCATGTCAAAGTTTCGCTGTGTTGAGGCGAAGCTACCATCCTATCTCTAGCTGCATTCACTCAAACGGCTACCAATCAGGCATTGAACTACTCGACTTGGGCTGAGTTGCCAAGAGCACATAAACAGAGCTGGCCCCTTACACGGCGGCGATCCCTCTGATAACTTAGATTTGACTCGCTGTGTAAGGGAGAGAGCGACGATATTCTTCGTGTGGTGAAGAACATATTGTTTTTTTGCGTCGGTTGTGGCGCTCTCCACTCCGCAAAATATGGGGATGTGACGGCCTGTACACTCTGGTCACCGTATTGAGGTCGTATCACTTCATGCTTTTGCAGCAACATGTGCGTTGGGGATTATGAGTCTCGCTGTTCAGGAATAGGTGTTCTCAGAGGTCGAAGGTATATAAGAGATAGGCTCTGCTCTCCTTGGATTCATCATCTCACTTTCAGCATCTTCCACAGTTACACACACAAACACCCACACTCGTTTACAGTCTTTTCAGTCTTTCCACTTCGAAACAACCTCAAACCAACAACAATAATCATCAAGATGCAGTTCACTATCGCTACCATCGCTGCTTTCGCCGCTTCCTATGTGGCTGCCTCTCCCTGCTCCGTCCCCATGGATACCACCATCGCCACTGGCAATGTCTTCCACGTCATGAGCATCCGCTCAGGATCCGACATTCAGTACTCCTCCCTTCAGGCTTACGAGAACGGTCTCTACCTCAACAAGGACGACCAGGACTCCACCTGCGACGGTGCCGGCAATGAGAACGTCAACTACGCATCCTTCTACCTCAGCTCTGAGGGCGGTCTTTACCTCAACACCCCCGGCAACCCACCCCAGCAGGTCTACGTTGACCGCTCCACTGAGGGCCAGGGTAGCATTGGATACACCACTGGTGCTCAGCCCATTGGCGCTCACCAGGAGCGCGGCCCCTTCTCCGTTGTCGATGGCAACCTTGTCTTCGTCTGCGGTGGCGAGAGCCCCTACTCCGGTTTCCTTGCCTGCCCTAACGCGGTTGGCGGTGGTTACAGTGTCCACCTCGACACTGGTCTGACGACCCCTGCTGGCCTTACCGGCTGCGTTGGCTTCGTTGCTAAGGCGCTCAAGGAGGACAACCCAATCCAGTGCCTGTACACCGACGCTCCGGTTGCCGATGCTTCAGGTTCCGACTCTGCTGCATCAGGTTCCTACTCTGCTGCATCAGGTTCCTACTCTGCTGCATCGGGTTCCTACTCTGCTGCTTCAGGTTCCTACTCTGCTGCTTCAGGTTCCTACTCTGCTGCTCCGGTTGCCTACTCTGCTGCCCCGGTTGCTGATGATTCGGCTTCCTACGCTGCTGCTCCGGTTGCCGATGCTCCAGCTGCCTACTCTGCTGCTCCGGTCGCCGATCCGGCCACCGGATCTGGATACGGTTACTAGAGTTCGACGATGAGAGAGATGGAGGTTAGCTATGGGGTAATTGGTTAATATTGGGGTTGTTGTCTTCTTCTGTCAATTGACAGCGATGCTTCGCATCGTTTTTACACTTGTGTATATATACAGTCACTAAAATCTTAATTCGAGGTTGTTATCGACTTTTGTATCACTTTAGCACCCTTTTAGCTTTGCATTCCTTCCCCTTGACTTGATAGGTTCGCTCGTTCTATGTTCAGAGATTTTGAACAATATCATAAACTAACTAGATGTGAATTCACTGAAATGTTCGGCTCAACATCATTTTAGGTATCCAACTTGCACAGTTTGCACACGCTATCGATGAACAATGGGTAAATTTGGTTTCATATGTTGTCTACGTCTTTTTCGCTCCTTGGATATGATACATATACTTTTATATGCATACATTCTATCATGAATGCGTCATAGAAGTCCCAACGTACAAAAACCAATGCTATCCCAATTATTCATTCGTCTTTCGATTTGCGTTTTGTGGGGGTCTTCCTCCGTTTCCATATCTCTACCCGCGATCCTAGTACAACACTCAACAGCTTACAGGCGCGATCACCGACAGTCTTTGCAGGTTCTTCTTCGACCGCTTCCGAAAAAGCACAAAGACATAAGTCACGACTGTCAGCAGTGATGCTACAGCCTGCACAACGCCAATATGGAAGCTCACACCCTAACACATCGTTAGCCAATACTCAGAACGAACAAATATCTTTAGCGAATGGAAGAGAGAACACACCTGTACAGAACAATATCTGTTGAAATCCACTTCGTTCGCAAACTCCCTCTGTATCGCCCTCGCCGGCGCACTGCACGTCCACCCCCAAAGATCATTGTGCTTCCCGCCTTTGTCTTTCTCAGTCCGGTACAAGGTCGCTGCCACACACCACACAGCTAAGTTCCCAATCATGACACCCCAGTTAAATCCTGACGCGACGAGACTAGCGGTGTTCGCTTTGCCAACGCCGGTCTTGTAACTGAAGATGGTGACAAAGTTTAGTACGGCGGATACCAGAGCGACGGCAAAGTACATGTATGTTGGCCATGCTTTTGTATCTTTTGCCCAGGCGGTGCGCGTTATCGTTGAGCCGGGCGCGGTGGTGACGGTGCGATACACGTTTTGGGTGCGTAGGAATTTGATGAGCGTCATGCTTATGGGCACAAGGACTGCGACGGAAATGAGGAAAGCGAGGGTTCGGGAGACCATTCGCAGGCGGCGGATGTTTGCTTTGAGGCGCTGTTAGGATTAGCAGCTTTCGGTTCTATGTCTCCATTGCATGACTCCATTGAGAGGGTGTATCATGGCATGGCGTTGCAAATGGGACGTACATCATCTTCTTTCTTCGCTACATGTGTATTATGGAAGTCTGCAAAGGTGGGTTCGTGCTGATAGTGTGGGTTGTTCGGCAAGGCGGGATGGTATGGTTTTAATGGTGTCGATTGGCCCGATGAGAAACCAGGGGATGATAGAGCTGGGGAGAGGAGATGTTGGTTTTGTTCGCGTGCTATGGTGGAGTGCGAATTATGATACGAAGACGCTGCCATCGTATCCTCCAGTGGGATGGCTTTCCACCCTGGTGTTTTTCGATAATCACCAAAGTAGAGCTGGTTATCCAGGACGTATATGTGTTGTGTCAACTGTTGATCGAGCGCAGCACGGCACGACTGTACCTTTTGTATATGCAGGTATTACAAGCTCGTAAATACTCATTTCAGCATCTTCAGCCTCATGCATTAGAAATCTTCCAATGTCCGATTTCAGAACATTCACCCAATCACAAAAGATGTAATCGCCATAGCCCACCTACAGTTGCTGACGATGCATATTGTGGCTGCGGTTCCTCCTTCCATGAAAGGTATAGTGAGTGTGGCTTTGCAGTTGTTGATTCGTCGAGCGGGACGATATATCAGGCAACCAGGCTTAGTGATCAGTGTCTAGCTATTCTTAGAGAAACGAGATTTTTTATCAACACGTCCTAAGCGAGAGTATATTTTTTTCGCATGCAGGCATCTGTAGAGATGTCAGTATCAGCTTGGTGAAATTATGTTTCATCTTGTTCAGGTAATGGTGTAGTTTGTGCGTAGTTTCTTTTCGTCTATCTCTTCTACAACTCTTTCACTTAGTAGGAACATCTAGACCTAATTGGTCGAACTGGTCGAACTGTCCGAACGGGATGATTCACTGTCGACATTGCGAGAACAGAAACAACACGACAGGAAATATTTCATCGTGTTCGGGCGCTCACTAAACTCGATTTATTGAAACTCTCTTTTTTTGGTAAGTGTGCTGGGATTGACTTGTGTGAATGGCTCGTAGTAGAAGAAGAACAAAAGAGGGCCGCCAAATATAAACCGACGTGCGGTCATATACTTGACTCTGTGTAAATGTTCAAACTGACTCCCGATGAGAATAGATTTGTGAGTGGCAATAACTACAATAGTTCTCCATTATTCGAAAAAAGTGTAACGCGTCTTACTAAGGGCATGGTAGAATAGACGAAATTTACCGTAGTGATCGCCAAAGAGGGATGTGATTTGCTTGCGAGGTGTTGAATCAGACCTCCTGGAAAATGTACGGTAAAGGGGACTGGGAAAATGAGTAAGACCGAGTGTTATTATCCAAGTCTCATGTAGACGAGGGAATATCTCATTTCGAGAAGCAGTGCATGGTCCAGATGTGTTGTTGGATACAGCTCACATCCGTGGATACGAGTAGACTCAAGTAAAGCTACCGGCGAACTAGACATGCTACGTTTCAAGATATGTTTTAGAAGAGTTGCAGATCGCGGATAAGGGTTTACTGTTTCTCATAGGAAGATAGCGTAACACCGAGCTGTGTTGTTCCTCGGGATCCGGTTTTAGGTACTGGACTGTCACCATGAGGAGGTTGTGCGACGCCTTTTTACCACGGTAGGGATTTAGAGCATATGGCCATGGGCTTCAGTAGGGCCTTTGTATGTCCGTGAAGTTGGAAGTGTGAGAGTGCCAGCAAGTTGGGGAAGACGGCTAGGGAACGGACGAGACGCATGCGGGCGAGTGGCTCAGCTGACGCGCGAAGACACGTCATAGCTGAAGTGAGGCTTGAGAAACAACGCATAGAAGGTGGAATTGAATGGATGTGCTTCTAATAGGAAGACTTGATGAAAATGGGAGTTAACAGCGGTTATGTGTTGGTGAGTCGAAGCAGATAGCGTCGCGAGGATTGAGGTGAAGCAAAACATTCATGAAGTCGCGACGCGTGAACGTCCGTCACAACACCGCTGCCAACCACGAAGACCACAAAGTAAAATATATCTTCAGTTTAAAAGACATTATCAAGCTTCAGGTATCCAACATCTTGGGATATACATTTGGAAAAGATGATGTATGCGACAAAAGTCTTTTCTATGAAGAAACGGCAATGTGATCGCGTCGACGTGAATAATGTTGGAAGCGAGCAGCAATACTGAGAGAAACACGATGTGAACTTATGATCACAGTGTCAAATGAGGAAATAGGATCTGCCTAAAGCAGGGCAACTACCACAGTCGCGTTAGCACCAAAAGCATCACGGAGACGATCCCAAGGTGGGAGGTCGAAATGAGGAAGAGGTGGGTAAACGAGACGGAAAGCGAACAGCAGACTCGGGACACCCCGACAAAACGGCACGAAACACATCGCACCGCGCTCGACTAGCGGGCGACATTTGGTTTAACATCAGATCAAAAAGGCGGACAGAATACAAAATCCTTCCTAAATAGGAAAGGACCAGTTGTGTCGCTTCGGTGTTGATCTAAATGCACCTGGTCGTTTTGGCGCGACTATAAGTAGGAAGCCCCGCCCGCCATCCGCGTGCGCCCTCGGCCTCATTGACTTTGATAGCTTCTACAACGCCCGCCTTTTGATCAATTTCGACACTATACCCCTCGTTAGAAGCTCCAGACACCGTTCTATCACCACATTCAATTATTATCCACAATGCCTCCCAAGAAATCCTCCACCGGTACACCAAAGAAGGCCGCTGCCAGCGCACCCAGCCATGCCTCTTACATCGGTTTGTCTTCCCCATATCTCCACGCTACGCTGTCGCACTGCCGGCGCGTCTGCTTTATCGTGTTCGCAGACCAATACTGACTGATTGTAACAGATATGGTAAAAGATGCTGTTATCAAGGTTAGTCTATCTACTCAGGCGCATCATGACCCCGCTCGCGACGCCTACCCGCCCACTCGATCGCAAACCGCGACGAAACTCCCATGACCTCATGAACATGATTGCTGACGCGCTCTTTGCACGATACAGCTGAAGGAACGTAATGGATCAAGGTTAGTACACTCTTAAAAGCAGTCGATGTTCTCCCGCGTCGCGTCGCGTCACGTCATGCTTTCATCTAGAGGTTCTTGAGCTCCCGCTAACATGTATGTCTACAGCCGTCAAGCTATCCAAAAGTACATCAAGGCGAACAACAATGTTGAGAACCTCACCGATGCCATGTTCAAGAGCCTTGTCAACCGGGCTATCGCCTCCGGCGAGGACAAGGGTGACTTCACACGTCCCAAGGGTTAGTCTCACCAACCTCACTGCCAACGCGTCCATTCTACGCGCCCGTCTTGTCGCGTCGCGTCATAACATTCATGAGAAAATGTCACTGACGCGTCTTATAGGTGCTTCTGGAACAGTAAAGCTTGCTAAGAAGGAGGCCAAGCCTGTCGCCGCCGCGAAGAAGGAGAAGGCCGAGCCCAAGGTTGAGAAGAAGGCCGCCCCAGTCAAGAAGGCCGCTGCTCCCAAGAAGGCTACTGCTACTGTTGGTCTTCCATTCATGTTATGATAATGTTCTCGCTGACTCGTTTTGTAGAAGGCTAAGGCTACCACAACCGCCGCCGCCACCAAGAAGGCACCTGCCGCCAAGAAGGCTGCCGCTCCCAAGAAGACCGCCGCAACAAAAGCCGCCCCTAAGAAAGAGGCTGCCCCCAAGAAGGAGGCTGCACCCAAGAAAGCCCCCGCCGCCCCCAAGGCCCCTGTCGGAAGGCCCAAAGCCAACGCCGGCAGGCCACGCAAGACCGCCGCCGCTGCACCAGCTCCCGCCGTCGAGGCAGAAGTATCCCGCGTCCTCGGCAAGACCAAGTCCGGGCGCGTAACCAAAACCACCGCTCCCAAAACCGCCGCCAAGGCAACCCCACAAAAGAAGGCTGCCGCCCCCAAGAAGGCCGCCGCGTCAAAGAAGGCTACCCCTAAGAAGACGGCAACACCAAAACGCACACCAAAGAAGGCCCAGGCATAAGCAACCCTCCCCACTTCCAGGGCCCTTTTTCTTCCTTCTTGTTCAAACATGGTCTCATTGGCTGCTGCCTGTGTGCGGGGCTTCGACGCGTCGCTCGCCTCAGTGCCGGGGACTTGTATCGTGATATCCCTCTTTTCTCTCTCTCTCAATCTCTCTCTACGACGTCGTGGGTTCTCTCTGAAACGGGGGTATGGCATGGGAACGGATCGGGCGTTTTTGTCTCTGGGTCTGGTCTGTTCGTCCGTGTATCTGACTGGGGGTTCCATCATGTTGGCTGGCGTTTTTCCTGGCGCGTTTCGTCTGAGTGGCTGGCTGTGCATGTTTTCTATTGTTTTTTGTCAAGCGAGAATCTTGCCCTTTTTGGGGGGGCGAGATGTAGATACGACGTGATGTTATCGTCGGAATGAAATACTATGTTCAAAACTCTAAGTGTTTGGGGTGCGGTTGTGATGTGACGCGTTGAGGTCGCGCAGTGTATTACGCTGGATCCACGGGGATGCGGCGTGGGCGTGGGGTTGGTGTGGAGGACTGGACTGGCCTAGCCCCTCTTGGGATGGACTATCGATGTACTTCACGTCTTTCTTGTGAATGCTACAGTGGAGTTTCCAGAATTTGTACAAAAACTGAACTTGAAACTTTTCCGTTTCCCTCTATTATTGTACTAATATCTCCCCTTTCTAAGGAAGGCATCAAACAAATAGTAGCTGCTAGACCCATGCATCTAAGAAAGAGAAGTCCAAGTAACAAAAGCCACGAGCAAAAGTCCCAAGAAAACGGATGTGGAAATCGTGAAGGCGAGCTATGTAAGACTGGTAAGAGGAGTGTGAGTTTCATAATCTTTCAACCACGCTTCCCACCTTGCTCTCTTCTTCACTGTCAGCCCCGGCAGCCGTCATGGACATACTCACTTCTACGAGCGAGCCATCGTTGTCTATCCAAGAAGCCCATCCTCCGACCCATCGCAATTCGGAATTTCCTCCCCCATACTCGCATCCCCACCGCCACCCAGCTCCCCAGGCGCAGTACCACCCAGCTCCCCACCCAGCACCTCCAGCATCCTCTCATCCCAATCATGCAGCGAAAGCAAACTATCCCCCTCCCCAAAATCACTCGCCGCATAATCCTCCCCATCCAGCGGCCCAGGAAGCTCAAGCCGAAGCCCACCTTCCAGCAGGGCCCTAGCCTCGAAAAACTGCCCCTCCGTCACGCCATGCGACAAATACTCATGCAGCGCCCCATCCCCCCATTTCCTTGCATCCCACACGTCCCGCCCGCCCACCGGCCCGACCTGTTCGAGATTGAGAACTTGAGCGAGGCCCGCAGGGTCGGCGGTATACACGCCCCCCCTCGCCTCGACGCCGCACGCGCAGAACGACGTGTGGACGACGTCGTTGCAGGTTGGACACGTGTCTAGGGTTTGTTTCGCGCCGCATGCACACGAGGGGAGGGTGGCGAAGCGACCGCATGCTGTGCACCATGCGTTGGGGAGGACGCGGGTGCTGCGCTCGCGGGGGAGGAGGGTTTTGCCGGTGCTGGTTAGGTGCATTTCGAACTTTAGGGCGCGGTGCGGGGTGCGGCGGTTGCTGTGGGATAGGTGGTGGCGCGAGCGGACTGAGATGCCGCGGTTGGGGGGGATGGTGGTGCTGTTTTGTAGCATGGCGGAGCGGAGGAGGGCGGCGGTTTGGAGCGTGCGTGGGAGGTGGACGAGGTCTTTGTATTCCCAGTAGATGCGGAGTCGATGGAGAGTGTGGATTTGGAGGAGGGGGTGAGCCCATGTGGCGATTTGTTTGTGGGGTGGTGTTTGTGGGTTGAGATGGGGGTTGGTGTCTCCGGGGGTGTTGTCGTTGTGGATGCCCAGCTCCAGGCTTCGGAGGTGGCATTTACTTGCTACGAGAGTGCAGAATTTGGTCAAGGCTTTCATCATGTCTTGATCAATTTCTATACCGGCCTCATCCATCTCTTCCGAGAAAACGATGCCCAAGTTGCGGATCTTGCTAAGCGTCGTACCATTCTTACTCCGAAGGAACCGCAATGCGTCGGTGAAGGAGGTGAAAACGAAAGTGTTTTCCCCCCAGAAGATTTGTCCTGCCTCTTCAAACAGCTGACGATTAACAAGGCAGATGTTGAGGTATAGACTATGCCACTGCGAACGGGAGAGTGAACAGATGATTTGTCCTGTTTGTACGTAATGCCACTCTTTGGATGTTGTTTCCAAGTCATCGTTGTACCCGATTCTTATGTGCTCATCCAGGGTGACGACATACTCGTAGATGCGATTTCTCAACTCCGGGGGAAGCTCGAAGAAGAAGCACGGCTGGGCTGTGGCGGTATTGGATGTTGCGAGGTGGGGTGATGGAGTCATGGTTGATGGTGAGAGTATGAGAGTAGAAGAGTATGAGAGTAGAAGAGTAGAAGAGTAGAAGAGTAGAAGAGTAGAAGAGTAGAAGAATATAACCCCATCAAATGATACCCCCTCAAAAGAGTCAAACAAGTGAGAGGACGCAAAGTAAGTTCTGTAACAGGGTAAAAGCCGAGCCAGCAAGCAAGACTCACCTCGAACCCATCACATCACCTCTCACCCAGGACACCCCCATCCATCCATCATCTATCCAACAGTCAAGCAACAAGACGAAACAAGACAAAAGTCACGAGGTAGAGAACCAAGACCATCAATCCCATCCCATTGCATTGCATTACAGTGCGTAAGCACATATACACACTCAACGCATAGCCAAGGGAATAGATAGTATATCAGCATGATATAATACGACGTGACAGACGGGCTAAGCCCCCTCCCACCTCCCATCTCTCATCTCTCACCAACACACACCCACACACACAAAAAGAATTAGCCTCCAAACTAAGAAAGGAGGGAAGATATCACCCTCAATGCACAAAACGCCCCCCCCAAAAAAACCCCACATCCCTAGCGCATGCAAGAAAGAAAGACAAAAAAGAGACAGATAAAGAATAGTAAAAAGAAAAAAGATGATATCAATCTCATAACCCAAGAGTGAAAAAAGAACAAAGATGAAAAAATTCTACACACTCCTCTCGGGACTTTCGCCTTCGGCTACAACAGCAACGCCCAGCCCGCGATCCGGGCTCTGCAACACCAACTGCTCATGCCGTCTCGCGCGGATGAAATCACTAACGCTCTTGATGAGGATGAACCAGCCGACAATCATCAGGCCATAGGCAACCCAATCACTACCCGCCATGGCACCAGCGGCGCTCGTGACCTCCCTAGCCTGGCCGCCGGCGACCTGCTCGGGGTCGAAGTCGTGTGCGTTGGGGTCGGAGGGGATGCCGCCGTCGAAGCCCTGGCCGGGGTTATCGTTTGAGTTGCCGGAGCCGGAGTTTAGGGTGGCGGTGCGGAAGCCGAAGCCGAACTGTACGAGGGTGATGCCGAGGCCGGCGCGAGAACCGTTCTTGGCGGCGTGTGTTGTGTGCAGGAGGTATGTGAGGAGGAAGCCGACGAGCTGGAAGGACATGCTTATCATGGCGTTCCAGATGAAGCTGAATAGGGAGCCGACGGGGAGGCCCTCGACGAAGACTTCATCGCCAAAGGTGCCGGGGGCGAGGATGGTGGTTTCCCAGTAGGGCGGTGTTGCGTCGGCGGCGGCCTGTTCGTATGTCTGGTGGTGTTGTTAGCACTGTATTATGTCTCGTGACTGCTGGATGCGTAGACGTACGGGTGGTTTCTCCTCGGCGTCCTCTCCCCGTGTGGGCTTTGCACTCAGGTTCGCCCACACGCCTCCATTCCCCCCGCCGTAAACCCTCCCGCTCGTCGCCGGCGTCGGGGCAGTGAAAACGGGCAGTTCCGTCACGGTCCGACGCAGGCCAGGTGGGGGAGCGGCGGGCTCGGGCTGTGGGTTCCCCCGCATCAGGCGCTGTCGGTCGTCGCGTCCATCGTCGTCCTCATCGTCGTCGCTGTCCGAGTCAAACGTGTCGGCGAGGGTGCGGTCTTCGTCGTGATCGTGGGCGTCGGCATCAGGGAGCAGGGGTCGCGATGGGTTTGTGGGGGACGAGGCGCGCGAGTGGAACGACGGGGGCGGCGAGGCGGGCGGCCATCGCTGGGCGGATAGGGAGGTTACGGGCGAGTCGTCTTCGTCTTGGGCGGCCACCTGCGCGAACGTGTTAGTGTCGTCGTGGCTGCATGTGGGGAGAGCAGCGCGCGGGCGCATAGCACCTGGACGTGGACGTACCCGTTCGTAGCCTTGAGCCGGCATGCTGAAGGCTGAGTTGTGAGCGGAGCGGTGCGGGAAGTCTACTATCGTGCCAACGGTGTATGCAGGCAGTGTATGCGCGTGGTAGTAAGAGATGCAGCGTCAGTCAGAGTAAGAGAGAAAGCGAGGGTAGGGAAGGGTGGGTTAGGCGGCAAAAGGGAAGTGGTTTGGCCGCGTCTGTCAGCAGGCGCTGGGGGTTTCGAATCGATCCATGGCACGGCACAGCACAGCCACACCGCACTTGTCCACTGCCCGTTCCGAGGAAATGCGCCAAGACCGCCGCCGATCCACCAGAGCCTGGACCCTTTTCGCGTCACGACATCATCGACTTTTTGGCTCTGGCATTGACGCGCAGAGAGAGTGAATTGACAGTACTCCTGCACACACAACATACCACACCAAGATGACGAGCACAGTACGTTCTCCCACCCGAATATCCACTACCCGTCTGACACCCCCAGATAACAAAACAATACACGCGCCTGCTCGCCCTCTGGCCCCACGACGCCCTCCGTCCAAACCTGCCCTTCACCAGCACAATCCTGCACCGCGGCCTGCCCTATGGCGTGCAGCCCCTTCCCTCCGCAGACGACTCCACACAAACAGCCCCCTCCTCCAAACCCGCATCCACGCCCTCGAAACCCGCTTCTTCAACACCCACAACCCCGCAGCTCGAACAGGCGCAAATAAACGCCCTCTACTCGCTGCTCGAGAACCGCTACTCGACAAAATACAAGCTCTCGCCCGGCGTGCTGAAGCCCTCGTCTGCGCCTGAACACTATGATCGCTTGATGGAGGAGATTGAGAAGGCGCCCCAGAAGACCTGGTGGGAGGCCAAGGTCGATGAGTGGAAAAGGAAGATTCGCTGGTCGTGAGGGAGTGGAGGGGAAGGGGTGTGTGTATTATATTGTACCTTACTGAAGAGGGGGTCGTGGCATATGGATTGGCGTTGAATGGGCGGGAATGCACATGACATAAAGATTAAAGCTGGGGTGGATAGACCTCGAAGACGACACGAGTAGTACGCATTATGCAGGAATGGACTCTCCAAAAAGGCAAGACATTATCATTCTTCAGCCATTGTCAGTCGATGCGCAGCAGTTGATAGCCTGCTAGTCACACTATGGCCGTCTATTTCCCAGACATCAAACGCCCAAAGTAGAGTGGGTATCGTGTATCCAATCCCATCCTTTCCAATCCAACCCACAGCCTCCTCACACCACCCCCCTACCCCCGCGCCAACCGCCCAGACCGCCTCTTACCCGCCGCACCCACCGATCCCAAACTCCGCTTCACCCTCTCCTCCCCACCAGACCGCCTCGCAAGAACAACCCGCGCCACCTTCCTCTTAACCACCTTCTGCGCCACGCCCCTCGTCCTCGTCGCCGTCGCCGTCCTACCAGCAGCAGAAAGCTCAACCGCGCGTTTGCGAACGGGCTGAGGCTCGTACTCATCGCTGGAACTGTGTGTTTTGCGCTTGGTGGGTTCGGACATCTGCTGGGCGTTGCGTGGTGGCGTCGGAGTACGTTGGCGGACGATGGGCTGGGGTGGCGTATTCGACATATCGGATGGGTAGTCTGAGAGGTCTGATGTGCTAGACGAGGTTGACGGTGTTTTGACGCGAGATGGAGCGGGTCCTGCGCCGTGTGGTTAACATGGGGTGTTTATACAGTGAGAATAAACACTGACCTTTATTGCGCGGCGTCTCCACCACCACCTCATCAATACCTTTTGCCTCCTTCTTGGCTGTCTCGACGACCGTCTCACCTCCATCCACACCCTCTTTCTCCACCACAGGCGACCCCATCTTACTATCAACCCACTCTCCATCTTCCAAGAACTCCCCACACTCCATCGGCGGAAGCGGCGTCGGCGCGCGCGCCACTGGGTCAGAGCAGTCGAAGTAGCGATACACTTGCCTATCGTCAGTCACCTCACAAGACCGTATATTTGTTGATAGGATGTTGTACGTACCGCCGTCCTCGCCAGTGAAGCCCTCGGCGTCCCATGTATATGTTCCGTCGTAGAATTTGCGCGAGCGCTCTGTGAGGTCGGTTCCGGGGGGGAGGAGGGGGAGGGGTGTGTATGGGGGGTTGGACATGGTTATGGTTATGGTGTGGTATGGATGTTGCGTTATTGAGATGTGGGGTATGGGTGTGTTGGGTAAGTCGATGGTGGAGTGATTGGTGGTAGCGGTGTTGATTTATGTGTGCGGTGGATGGGAGTGAGAGGTGCGAGGTGAAGGTGAGGTTGAAATGTTTATAAGATTTAGTGACGCGCAACTGCCTTGGACTTGATATGGATAACCGCAACGTGTGTGAGTGAAAGCTATGGAATCGCGCTCTCACCGCTGAAGGGCGGACAAACGCCGGGATGAACCACCGTATACAATGCACGCCATGACTGAAAATGAACAGCATCAGCAACATATGAAAGCCCTCAAAACCAGCAATGATTGAGAAAGATATGAATATGGAAAGAGCACCGAAGTCAACCTACCGAGTCGGAAGAACATGGAAATCAGGGAAAGGAAAATGTCGTGTAACAAAACATCTATTCTTGAACAATGCAACGCTGGGTGGAAAGAAATAATGTCAGGTCTGGCTGCGAGATGCAAAATAGCAGCCGGCGACACCTTGAACAGCACCGTTATACACCTTCTCAAACCAGCCAGACCAACTCCAGCCCGTCCACAATAGGTATGGTACAAACCGAATACTATAATACAGGTACAAGCGCATCCTAGCTCTCCAGGAAGATTTGCAGCAGGGGTAGCATATGTCCATCTGGAAACACAGCCGGATTGTTGCCAGCCCACTCCTTGACTTGATGCCAGGTCGAAATGAATATAGGCAATTTCCATCCCGTCTTCAGTATGTCATGGGGAAAGGCGTTGTTGTCTGAACTATCAATGACTCTGGGATACTGATCAAGCAAACGCTGTGCGACGGCGATTTGATCCGGTACTGAAACCAACCCTTCTTTAGGAATTTTCGCATAGACACACAAGCGTTCTACGCTGCACCATTCTGGCCAGTGTGGAGGGCCACGGGCGGTTTGGTTGAGATCATTGCTGCCTGGCTTTCGCGAGCCTGCTTTTCCTGCTCCATCATCGCACGATCAGCTTTGGTCACACGAGGTTTGCGAACAGTGGAACCACCACGAGAGCCAGGACCACCACCTCGCCCACGGCCTCTGCCTGCAGCATCTCCTCGTGTTGTGCCGCCACGTCCTCGTCCTCGACCACGACGAACGGTTCCGTCAGCCCTGCTTGGTGTTAGCTTGATGTTGTTTTCAATGAAGAGCGGCATGTACCTCTCAACAGCAGGCTTATCCTCGGTGACGAGAGGGCCGCTGTAGACAAAAAACCCGTCCTTGGCCATGAGCGCTTGTTGCTCCCAGGCTAGTTCCGTGTCGTCGATGAAGTCGTCTTCCTTGTCGTACTCCTCCTGCTTCCTCTTGCGTCGCTTCTTGCCGCCGTTCTCCCGGGCGGAGGTCTCATCGTCCATGCCTCCCATCTCGACATTGCTCTCATTGTCCGAAAGGTCGACAGACATGTCGTCGTTAGACCCACCGCCTGCAGCCCGCTCAAGAGCGGTGCTAGCAGCATCGATTTGGCGCTGGCGTTCACGGCGAGCGGCGATGCGGGGATGGAGAGCCGCAAAACCATACTCCTTCTCGACCTCCCGGGCAAAGTTGATGGTGACGTTTTCCTTGCCTTTCAGATCAAAGGTGAGATATATGTTGGTGCCTGGCGTTTCAGACGTGCCATTGAGGTTTGCGACGGACCCGAATGCTGTTCCTGACAGAAGACCACTGCCCGACGGTAGAGGTAGCGGGGTTTCTTTTTGACGCGCAGCTTTGGTAGGGGGCGTCGGGGCGTTCGAATTTGAGGGTGTACCCGAGTTCGCGGAATTGACCTTGGTCATTGGGATTGATGCAGGCTTGTTGGGGTGGGAGTCAATTTCCATCGGAGTGTATCCTGCTGGTGTAGCGGGGTAGGGTTGTGGTGATGGCTGCGGTTGCTGCTTTTGCTGAGAGTAAATATCCTGGGAAGGAAGGACCGGTCCAGGCCGTGGTGGGAAGGCGGCAGGCGAGGCAGGCGCGGACGTGACAGAGATCTGTTGCTGAAGCTTTGGAGCCTGCGAGTAAAAAGAGTTGCTAGCGGAAGGCGGGTCAATTAGACTCGTGATGGACGGAGATGCACTTGCGCGATTCAGTGGTGGTGATATGGGCGGCGGTGGTAGTGGTTGTGGTGCACTGGCTGGAGCTGGAGGCTTTTGCTCGAACATGTCACCTCGAATAGGGTCATAGCGTTGTCCAGAGCTCAACGGTCGCGGCGTCGAGGGCGCGACATTGATGTGAGACAGATTGGGGTTGCTGTGAAGTGTAGGTTCGTTGCTCACCATGCGTGGAGGCTGCACAACAACAGGTATTTGTTCAGGTTGCACTGCCGGAACCGGCTCAACTTGTTTTGTTTGCGGTGCAGGCGATTGCTGCACGGGCGGTTTCTCGTCTACAACCTGTGGTGCGGGTGAAGCCTGTGCTTCCAGAGATGCCTTTGTCCTTCTCTTACGCGGCGCAGCTACAACACCAGGGTCTTTTGGTTCAGCAGGTTTGCGAGCCTTTCTGGGTTTCTTCTCTGGTTCAGGTACAATTACATCTTTTGTTTTAGGCTTTGGCCCGGGCTTCTTGCGAGGAACACCGGACGCTGTGAGTTTGGACGCTGCCGATGCAGGGGTGGATGTGCTAGTGTTCACTCCACCACCACTAGGAGTGCTGTGTTCAGGAGGTGAATGAGGATGATCAGGCGAAGGCGAATGAGGAGCCGAACTCAAGCTGTCGGAATCCATGGCACAAGACTGAATTTATCCAAGAAAATTGAACAGTGCTCGACAGGAGGACGCAAACAGGAAAAAGAAGTGGCAAGAAGCCGGCCGTTGGTAAGGCGTAGCGTGGACAGCAATGTGGCGAGCTGCTGGTTGGTGTGGTTGAGGTGAATATTTACAGCAACACCAACTTGGAAATGTGGATAGAGGGCTTTGCCGCGACCAGTGTCGAGAACACGAAAGTCGGCGTGCAGCCGACTGCCGGGCCGTGGACGAACTCCAAAGGAGATTGATGCACGGCGAGGAACACGAAGTACCGGTCTCTATCACGATTCCGATGGCTGCGACCAAAGTGGACGCGGTGTCGATGAATTTGCAGTTGAAATAGCAAACGATTAAGTAGAGGAGAAAGAAGTAGAAGAAGAGAGGTAGGTTGACGTGCGAAATCTGGGGGCAAGGCCTTCAAATACTAGGTCCTTGGGTACGATGAGCCGTGAACTGAAAATCAAAGCTGCCGGGGCTTTGGCCGCCAATTCAGTTTGTATGAGACCGTGGAAGCGAGAAACTGGACCCTTTTGTTGCGCGTTATGCCCTGTATCACTGTAAAGGTATCGAAAGTGCGGATCCCAGATGTTTCGTGGGTCCCTTCCAAGGGTGTTCGGTCGTTTCGTCAACGTCCCCCATGAAGCTGAGCAGATGCTATCTCTCTGTCAGGTCACACGGAAAGGGGAGGAGCGAGCAGACCATTGTCCTTTCTCACCGATGCCGAGACTGATTTGGAGCCCGGAGATTCCACGAGCCACACGTGTACTCCTTGACTGTCCTTTGCTCCATGCCATTCTGATAGGATTTGAGTTGTGAAATTGAAGGGCTAAAATAGACGACATCAAATCATGTGTTTAATAGGCCTATTGAATTCCATGTCTTCTTTCGGGGTGATTGCTTTAACCCA
Source organism: Dothidotthia symphoricarpi CBS 119687 (assembly GCF_010015815.1). Classification (NCBI taxonomy): domain Eukaryota; kingdom Fungi; phylum Ascomycota; class Dothideomycetes; order Pleosporales; family Dothidotthiaceae; genus Dothidotthia; species Dothidotthia symphoricarpi. The sequence continues at coordinate 1,080,545 of NW_022985016.1, read as the reverse complement.
TGGTGGTTTCAACGTTCTGTCGTTAGCTGCATGTGGCTGCGCGGATGGTCTGTGCTTTGATCCGATCATCCTGCAGGGATTGGATTCGCGTGGAAAAGCAATGCGAAACTAGAATCAGAAGGGGAAGTATATTTAGTAGCTAGTTGAAGTATAAGCCATTCTGCACTCAGAATAGGCTCCAAGGGCGCATGCAGGTAGACTAGACATGTCTTGTCAACAGATTTGGCGGACAACCTTCTAAATACGTAGGGTGGAGAATGGCCTGTACTCCGAAAGGGGATCACAGTAGGGTTCTGGCTTGGACAGCAGCTTAAATTGCTAGGACAAGCGCGCCTGGTGCGTCATAATCACATCGCGACGGTCTTAGTGGCGGAAATTGAGGAGTGTTGCTTCAACCAAGAATAACGTCCATGAACGGCATTGATTTTGAAGGATATTTAAGCGCAGCTCGGAATATATAGGCCCATAGACACCATCCACATAAGCCCATTTATATCTTCGCAGTATAACCCAACATCGAACGGCCTGTGCAAAAAAACGCCCGAAAATACCCAGTCCACCATACAACGCCGATACAAGCAGCATACGAATACAAAAGCAAGTGTGTTGCTCAATCCAGAGGATCAGTCAACTATGCCTTGCTCTTCTTCTTCTTTTTGCTCTCGCCATCGTCGTCACCGTGTTTCCGCTTCTTGTCCTTCTTGGACTTCTTCTCAGAAACCTCCTCCTCATCAGCGTGCTTCGATTTCTTATCCTTCTTCTTGTCCTTCTTCTCTTTCTTCTCCTTGCGAGCAGCCTGTTCGGTAGCGGCGGCCGTGACACCGTCAGCCATCTCAACGTCTTCAGTCGCAGTCGCGGTGGGGTCCTCAACACCGATGTCTGCCAGCACGGAGTTCATAGCCGCCTGCATGACAGCGGAGTTCTTCGCAGGTGGCGCGCCGGACGCGTAAAACTCGATTCGCTCTTCGACTTGGCGCTTCAAAGCTTCACCGAATTTAGAGGTTGGGGTGTCAGAGAAGTTGTCGATTCTTGACGCAATGGAGCACTTGTTGGCGAGGAAACGAGATATCCGGCCCTTGGACTTCGCGCCCGTCTTTCCAATGAACGACGAGTGGTAAATGAGACCATACTTAGGCGTGTTACCCTTAGTCTTGAGTCTGTACGTGAATTAGCAACAGCTCATTAACATTAACGGGTCACTTACGCTCGGAATAGAGCCTTCTCAGCACCAAGAATTTGCACAGTCGATGCAGGGTACTTGGACAAGTTCGTCAGGGATCCGGCCTTGGAAATGAGGCGCGCTCCAACGGTGTCGCCGATAAGAGCAGCAAGGTTAGGAGCAACTTGGCCCATGCGGCTTCCAAGGTAGTTGGAGAGCTGTTTTCGGTACGCGGCCAACGAAGCAGTGCGCTTTGCGAAAGCCATGACAATCTCCATGTCAGCTTCAGACAGGTCTCGTCCCATACTCGTCCGAGCAGCCTTGACAATAGCTTGCGCAACCCCCTCATCGTCGTCCACAACAGCGGCCAAATCGTGAAGATCGTCCTCGGTGAGGCGCGACTTGTTACCAATCGCAAGAACGACCTTGGCGTACTGCTCGTTGTTGGACACGATCTTGGAAAGCTCTGGGAAATGCCATCCGTAATTCTCGCGCAGGCGCATGCAGAATTGATTCAGCTGCGACAACATCAGCCTAGATCCTTCAACATCACGACATGCGCAAAACTTACATCCTTGTCGATCTGATCAAGAGTCGCGATGGCCTGAATGATGTGGTTGTCCTGCTTCTGGACGCTGAACTTCACCTTCGCTCGCGAGTAAGCGTGACCAAGACCGAGAATGGACCTGTCGATGTCGCCAGGCTGGAGCTTCTTAATGAGTTTGCCCGAGTGCTGGCGGAGACCACGGAGCAGGTCGCCGGTGACTTCGGACGTATCGCTGGTCTCGCACGAGAGGTTGGGAAAGGCCGCCTTGATGCTTCCTGCCAAGTTTTTCTCGCTGACACCTAGGGTGATGGTCTTTTTCTTTCCAGCCTTCGGGAGGTTGGTCTCGAGCGTTGCGCGCAGAAAGTCAGACAAGATACCCTCACTGATATCGTTGATTTCCTGGAGCGCATCTTGGGTGCCTTGGAACGGCGCAAGGCCGACGAGTTCGACGGTCTTTCCGAATTTGTCCAAGTCCTGCACAGCTTTCTGCACTTCCTGGAGGCGGCTACCTATCGTATCGGGCTGCAAGATAACCTTGAAGACCTGCGAATCGCGCGTCAGTAGCTGCAGCTGGGTATCGGGCGAGCTATGTAGCTACGCGACGACGTACCGCATAGCCAATGGGGCTTTCGTGGAGAAGGTAGTCGATCGACATTGTGGGTGTCGCCGAGTCTCAGTGATCCGCAAGAGGTGGACTCGGAGGTCGATACGTGCGTTGGGCGTGCGAAGATGCTCTTGACAGACGCTGTGTGAGAAAAAAGTTCGAGCTTTGGCTTGGCGTCTCGGAGAACGTTGTTCCGCGCCGCTGAAATCTTAGAGGGGAACGCGAGAGGCATTGCGCGAACCGACGCCGTACTGCCCCACGAGACCGCCTTGCTTCTTTTGCTACCCAGTTTGATACCCTCATAGACGCTTTCCAAAATGTCGGCCGCACAACTTCTGAATCCGAAGGCAGAGTCGAGGGTTTGTTTCCCTTTAGTTGGGAGTGTTGCAGGATAGCTAACAAACATACAGAGGCGCGGGGAAGCTCTCCAAGTGAACATTTCCGCTGGCGAAGGCCTGCAGAAGGTATGAACATAGGTCTTAGTGGTATATCGAGTTGTATTAATCGATATGCCAGGTTCTTGCTTCCAATTTGGGACCCCGCGGTACCCTGAAGATGTAGGAAATGCCCACATAGTTTGGTGCAATAGAACGCTGACTATGAACAGGCTCGTAGATGGCGCTGGAGGAGTATGTTTGTTGATACGACACGTGTTACCCTATACTGACCGTACCGATTAGATCAAACTCACAAAGGATGGCAGTGTTCTGCTGAAGGAGATGGTATGTACAGACCAGAACTATCTCAAAGCAAAGCTAACAGTCAGCAGCAAATCCAGAACCCCACCGCTGTATGTCTACCTTCTCGACACTCCATTCTGTATGCTAAGGCGAGCAGGTCATGATCGCGCGAGCAGCGACGGCACAAGACGACATTACCGGAGATGGCACAACATCAGTGGTGCTGTTGGTGGGAGAGTTGCTGAAGCAGGCTGATCGATACATCTCTGAGGGTCTCCACCCCCGAGTCATCACAGACGGATACGACATTGCGAAGACAGAGACACTGAAGGTAGGTTGGGTGCTAGGAAGGCGAACACGGCTGTACTGACAATGTCACAGTTCCTCGATGAGTTCAAGCTCGAGAAGGAGGTCGATCGAGAGCTGCTTCTGTCCGTAGCTCGGACATCGCTATCGACGAAGCTCGACAGCTCGCTTGCCGAGCAATTGACACCCGATATCGTAGACGCCGTTCTCGCCATCTACCAAGCGCCTGCGAAACCGGACCTCCACATGGTCGAGATCATGACCATGCAACATCGCACTGCTGCAGACACGCAGCTAATTCGTGGACTCGCGTTGGACCACGGTGCCAGGCATCCCGACATGCCCAAAAGAGTCGAGAATGCGCACATACTCACTCTCAACGTCAGCCTGGAATACGAGAAATCCGAAATCAACTCGGGCTTCTACTACTCGAGTGCAGATCAGAGGGAGAAGCTTGTTGAGAGCGAGCGACGATTTGTTGACGAGAAGCTGAGGAAGATCGTGGAGTTGAAGAAGGAGGTTTGCGGAGATGACCCTAAGAAAGGCTTCGTCATAATAAACCAGAAAGGTATTGACCCACTGAGTCTGGATGTGCTTGTCAAGAATGGCATTTTCGCGCTGAGGAGAGCGAAGAGAAGGAATATGGAACGCTTGCAACTCATATGCGGTGGTACGTCACAGAACAGTGTGGATGACATGACACCGGATGTACTGGGCTGGGCAGGTCTTGTCTACGAGCATCAGCTCGGCGAGGAAAAGTACACATTCATCGTAAGTCCTTCGATCCTTCCAAAGTGCGCCAGTTTAACAAGATACAGGAGGATGTCAAGGAGCCGAAGTCGGTGACACTACTCATCAAGGGCCCGAACTCGCACACCATCTCCCAGATCAAGGATGCCGTGCGAGATGGACTGAGGAGCGTGTACAACATGATTGTTGATGGCAGCGTGGTGCCAGGTGGAGGCGCGTTCCAGGTCGCTTGCGCTGCTCGACTCCAGAGCGAGCAATTCAAGAAGACGGTCAAGGGCAAGGCAAAATGGGGTGTAGCAGCCTTTGCAGATGCACTCCTCGTCATTCCGAAGACGCTGGCCGCCAACTCTGGTCACGACATCCAGGACTCTTGTAAGTTCATGTTGCACTTTTGCCAGTAATCGCTAACTTTTGCACAGTGGCTGCACTTCAAGACGAGCATGCCGAAGGCAATGTTGTGGGCTTGAATCTGACAACCGGAGAACCGATGGACCCTACACAAGAAGGCGTCTTCGATTCGTTCCGCGTACTCCGCAACTGCATAGCATCGGCTACAGGAATTGCGTCTAACCTGCTGTTGTGTGACGAGATGTTGAAGGCACGGCAAATGGTAAGATCCCAACATTGATGACTTGATCAATTTATGCTAATGGTTGGCATCAGGGACGAGCACCAGGACCTGGTGGTGACGAGCAATGATAGTAACGAGTTGTGTGTGACGAACAAGGATAGGCTATGATGGCGACTATTGCGCATGCGAAGCTTGGTTCATACGTAGAAACACCTTGGAGGGACGTCGAGTCAAACTGCTCCTCGGTTGTAGGGACAAGCGATGCTGTGTGTTGTGTCAAGCCGTATCAAAATAAATGAAAATATATGACCACCGCATGATACCTCGTCAAGGTCTGCAGACATGCTCAATGGAGGATGAAGGAACTTCTCAACAAGGCTAGGTTCGAGCGTTCCTCGTTCGTGGCCCTCTGAGCTTGTAACAGTCAAGGATAGACGTAGTCTCCTGGTGAGCAAAAGCATCGAGTCGGAAACGCAAGGGTCGTGCCGATTGCCGGACCCCTGAATGCAAGGATAATTTAAGCTTAAGTACATAGCGGGCTCGCTAGGTTTGCTGCTTAAAGCGGTGCGGGGGTTGTCGATCGTGTGGTAGTCTCTTAGACTCTCAGCAATACGATCTGTACAGGATATTCATGCTTGCATGTATCAAGACATGTTACTCTGAGGGCTTTCTCCAGACCACGCATGGGAGGCGTTCGACGTTCGATTCTTCAAACTCTAGGATCGCCGGCGGGAGATCTGTGGGTCGTGCATGCTACCAAGACCTCCACAAAAGAGCCAAGCCTGCGTCAACATCAACCCTGATACTCTTGTGTCCTGATACTTGTGTCCTAGAACCTCCTCGCCGCATTTGCGCGTTCCTTCTTCTCCTTCTTTCCTTCGTTTTTGCGCCGTCAGATGGCAGTAACGTAGCCACCCATCTCCGCCCTCCTTTGTCTTTACCTCGGCGACACCACCCAGCGCACGCGACATCTTCATTTTCACGCCGTTCATTCAACCATGTTCCGATTCAGAAGATACCGAGTCTTCTTGGCCTTCGCGTTTATCACCGTTTTAGCATTATACAAGTTTGGGACGGCGTCTGGCACATCATGGAGGGAAGCTGCCTCGAGTGCGGCTGGCCAGTTTAAGAAGGATTCTGGGGACGAGTCGCAGGTAGACTGGAAGCCCAAACCTCCGCCGCCCGTCGCGCAGGAGACAAGGAGATTTGAGGTGGATGTTCCTGCTGCGAACAGCCCTCTGTTCTTACAAACGCCGCCGCCTGTTGCGCCGAACACTCGTCTTACGGACAAGAAACCCGTTTCACCATCGCCGAGTCCTGCTGTGACAGAGAAGGAGATCCCAAGCATACCTACGCTCAAGTCAGACCGGCCATATGGCAACGGCGCAAATACTATACCTCAAATATCAGATGAACTCTCCTCATCCATCGAACCGATTTATTGGACGAAGCTACCTCAGGATTTTCCCGTCCCCTCGCAATCACTTATTCGACTACCTTCTGGCAAACCGAAGTCAATGCCCAAGATACAGTTTGATTTCCCACCCGAGGATGCTACAGCAAAAGTGGACAGAGAGTCGAAGCTCGATACAATCAGAGACGTGTTCAAGAAGTCGTGGAATGGATACAGAGGACAGGCATGGCTGCACGACGAACTCACGCCTGTATCTGGAGGGTTCAAAGATCCTTATGCTGGTTGGGGTGCCACGCTGGTTGACAGTCTAGACACGTTATGGATCATGGGCTTGAAGCAGGAATTCGAGGAGGCAGTTAGGGCTCTCAACAAAATCGACTTTACGACGAGTGCTAGTGCCGACATCCCGTTGTTTGAGACAACGATTCGATACCTGGGAGGTCTCATTGCAGCGTACGATATCAGCGGCAAGAAATACGAGAAGCTGTTGGAGAAAGCCGTGGAGCTTGCGGAGGTTCTTATAAGCGCTTTCGACACACCAAATCGAATGCCCGAGCTGTTCTACTACTGGAGACCCGAGTTTGCGTCGCAGAAGCATCGCGCCAGCTCTCGTGTAGTCTTGTCAGAAATTGGCTCAATGTCTATGGAATTCACTCACCTGGCGCAGCTTACCGGGGAACACAAATACTATGATGCGATTGCGCGTATCACAGACCTCCTTGAAGAATTTCAACCTAACACAAGACTCCCTGGAATGTGGCCTACAGAATTGGATGCCTCGGGTTGCAAGCCAATTCACGTTGACAAGCCTATCCAACAACCATTAAGAGCGCCAGGAAATGAACCAGCTGGCAAACAACCTGCCACTGTTGAGAGCCCAAAAGTAGCGGCCACCCCGACACCAACAGAGCAGCTCTCGCCAGAGGGTAAGAAGTATATTCCCTTGGACTTGCCTGAACCTGTTGTTCTCGCTCCGAACGGGCAGAATCCGACCTGGGTGTCATCGACAGATGAAGAGACGGTTGGTCTTGGAGCGTCTGGAAAAGACAAGATCACCAACGGTGACGCTTTGAAAAAACGGCAGATCGATGTTGGTAACCCAACCCCTGTCAAGACAACACCTCCTGCATGTGTTTCACAGGGCTTCAGGTCAATTTCCGATTATGGCCCTGAGGAGTACACGCTCGGCGGCATGTCCGACTCTACGTACGAGTATTTGTCCAAAGAGTGGCTGCTGCTTGGCGGCCTGGTCGACAAGTACCGCACCATGTATGAGCAGGCTATGGATGTATTCACAGAATATCTCGTCTTCCGGCCAATGCTTCCCAACGAGGACGATATTCTTTTCGCTGGAAAGCTACATGTACCAGCACCCTCTGTAGATGGCAGTTTCGCCGTAAAACTCGAAGGCGAAAGTGCCCATCTCACATGCTTTGCTGGTGGTTTGTTGGCTATGGGCGCTAAGCTTTTCGATCGACCAAAGGATCTCGAAATTGCAAACAGGTTGGTTGAAGGTTGCGTGTGGGGCTACAACATGACACAGACTGGCATCATGCCCGAGGCTTTCGAGAGTATAATCTGCGAGAGCAAGACGAAATGTGCCTGGAACGAAACACTTTACAATGAGACTCTTGACCCTAGAGCTGATTCTCGTCAAAAGAACTACGTGGAACAGGTGGAGTATTACGAACAGCGGCTCGTATCGGCTTCATTATGGTACGAAGAGCAGATCGCTGCCATGACAGCAACTCCTACACCATCTGCACCCGCTGCCTTCGAAGCGCGCGCTACACAGAGTTCGATCTTCGCCGACCTCGACAAGCGGCAACTCGCCGATCTAGAAGATGATTATGAACCTTCGGTTTTGTCTTCCACAACTGTGTCGTCCACAGTCGTGTCTTCCACGGTTCTGCCTTCCACAGTTTCGCCTTCTACGGACGTGCTTTCGCCGAGTCCGGCTCTGCCTGCCTTCCCAGTACTTTACAGCCCCAGCCCCCCGCTGAACCATGAGGATTACGTGGAGAACAAAATCCAAGAAGAGCGCCTCCCACCCGGCGTAACGAAAATCGTGCGTCGGGAGTACATCCTCCGGTACGTCTACCTTTTCCCCTACAAAAGCCAACCCTACTAACGCATTCCAGCCCTGAAGCCATAGAGTCTGTATGGTACATGTACCGGATCACTGGGTCCGCGCACTGGCGCGAATCCGGCTGGCGCATGTTCCTCGCCATCAACGAGTATACCAACGCCACGTATGGTAACAGTGCGATTGACGATGTTACGAGGACTAATCCTATGCTGCTCGATTCAGCCCAGTCTTTCTGGTTTTCCGAAACCCTCAAGTATTTCTACTTGCTGTTTAGTGAGGAGGACGTTGTGAGTTTGGACGAATGGGTGTTGAACACTGAGGCGCATCCTTTTAGACGGCCTGAGTAAGGAGGCAAGGACTTGGGGAGGGAACTATATGTTTAGACGTTTTGATCACAGACCAGTACGGGATTGACGGAGTAGGGATCGTCTTAAGGAGCATGAGATTTGGCTACGCTACGCATTATACCATTCAATGGAGTTTCGTTGTTTTGTTACAGTATGCTTCCGTTTTGTAGGTGATGTTCTGTCTCCTGGTGTGAGTAACGTTGACAAAGCACACAGAGCATTGTTATAGCAAGTGACATCTATACCCGCGCCGCGACATGTTCGTTGGGAAATCTTCTTTGTACTTCGAGTCTGCCACTGTAGAGCTGGATGATACAGGAGAGGTCTTCAGCCCAGTTCTAGATTATGTGTTTCTAATCTATTTTACAGCGAGCAGGCTTCTAGCTTCTCATCTCGTGGGTTGTTCTCGTAGTGTCTACTATCGCCCTTCTACTCGTCCCTTCCCGTATGTTCATCATCGTCACTTTTCGTATGCTTCGCGATCCACCAATATCCTAAGAGCTAGCAGGTTCCGGTGCGCTTTGACTTTCTTGCGGCGTCTCAATGTATGATTTCGCGCCGTTGGCTCTGGCTGTATTGTCTGCGTGTTTTCTGTCGCGACGCAAAGCTACAGCAAGATCCCTCAAGAAATCTTGGGGCAGACGGGAAGCGTATTCGAAGATATGTTCTGGTGACATGCTGCTCCAAAGGTCGACGACCAGTCTTCTGATATTTGCTCCTTCTGATGTATGCCGATACATGATTCGAACTTGTGCAGGCGAAGGAATTTTGAACTTTCCGTCTGACCTGATGTGTAGAGATATCTCGAAGATAGACGTGATAGCGGCGTTTTTGGAAGCAACATCCTGGAATTTATCGGCCAGAATGAAGAGACCAACCATCTCGTCGTACTCCGCAGTTGTAATCGTTCTAAATTCCCCGATAGCGAGTGCGCTTAGTTCTTCTTCTGTTTTGCTTATACTGGGAAGACGACCCGTGTAGACATGGTTGAGGTACAGCGCAAAGATCTCCGGCTCGTCCTGTGGTAACTTGACAACCCGCGATTCGGCCTCCTCCCAACTGCCATTCATGGCACGGCGGAAGAACTCTGAGCGGGCAGTGAGGAAAGATTCATGCACAACGAAGTCTTTCTGATTGGACTCTCCGCCGACACGCACGGTCAACATGGCAGTCGTGTCGAAGCTAAAGACAACCACTTTAGCGCCTGCAACTAACGAGTATCATGAGACGTCTCACCTGACGGCGCTGCTTCTAGGAGCTCGTACCGATTTGGCTGGAGACGCCATCTGTCTGATCTGCGAGGACAGCGACACGTTGAGGTCGGGGCTTGACGAGACAATGGACAGTAAAGAAATTGGACAGAAATCAGAGTGCGAAGATGGCTAGGTGAGTGGGACAAGTACACTATGACACATCAGACAGAGACTGCGGAATAAGTGAAAGTAGGTACGTGGTTTCACAGTTTTTGGATCTTTGCTTGTTCATGTTTACCTCTACCTCCTTCCAAGTTTTAATGGATATTGAATCGTTAAGTATTTATGCTCACATTGTCTATTCATATGCAGATCAGTCACCTCACCTACCAGCAATTCACTTCATCCGTACCACTGTCCACCTTTCCTTGGTCCTTCTCCACAGTCGACTTGATAACAGCGCTCACATTGAACCGCGAACCACCCGCCAAATTCCATCTTTACCTCCAAACACAAGAGTATCACGACCAAAGATGAGGTTGTCATAGACAGTCGTGACATGATACTCCTTTGTCATATCTGCCTAACGTCTGCCACACGCTGCCTGCACTAGGCTCGGATTCCGATTGTCGTCTTCAGGGAAGACAATGGTCTTCTTAGAGCTGGCATCATTCAACAGTCCGTGAATTAGTTCGAATGGGCGCACAAAAGGATCTCCAGAATAACGAGGGCATCTTGGTATTTGCCTTCGCCAGCGTGAACTACGAACATACTTCAACCAAAATCAAATGTCAACATGAGTATCTCACCTGATACTGACCATTCTCATCCGACATATTGAGTATCGACTCTTCATACGTAAGAATACATACTAATTTACTCATAGAACTCACCGATATTGTCCCCCAGCATGATACCTCCTGCTCAACACAATACTCAACCACCTTGCCTCCTCAATGTGCTCTTTCTCACCTCTTTCCTTTACTTCCACTTCTCTTCTTTCCCCTTTCTCCTCGTGATGCAACTCCACCTCCTTATTAGTTTCATGCTCAGCATATCCAAGAATCAAATCCTCCCATGCATTGTTCAAGCAAGTGTGAGCCTTCCAAGTCTCACAACCGCCGGTGAGAGTAACGTCTTCTAGCGTTGTCGTTAGATCAGTGCAATTCCTGTCGAAACAGGAGATAGTATGGTAGTATTGTATCGCGCCACAGGGCAGGAGGTAGCGACAAGTTTTACACATGATTGTATATCACCGGGCTTTATCGGGTATGAGTATCTAAGGTATAGGTAGGAGTGCGGATCCTGGATTAGGTTTGAAGTTTACGGATGAGGTGAAGTTAGGCCTGAGCGATATCTATGTCTTGCTTCATGAGTCAACGTATTGAGTCTTCACGATATAGACTTCGTGGATCTCGTTTTGAATGGATTTGGTCTTCAAAGAACTCGGTGAATAAATACAGTGTGCATTGAGCGTACACATCGAAGGGGGAAAGAAAAGCGAATTTGTTCTTAGACCCTAGCTTCCAGTGGCGTCTTCCACTTTTTGTCATACCAATCATTCACCTCTATGAGCCCTTCAATCACCTTCTTGCCAGGCGCGATCTTCTCTCCAGCATTGAAGTCATGAGCTGCAAGTACCCAGATATTCTCCTTCTTCGCAAACTCTCTTGTACGCCATATCGAATCGATAGCTGGGTCTGGTTCAGCATGCATCCCTGACTTCGAGTATGGAGGACGGGCAGTTCGCAGAGGATCTTTCAGTAGGTCAAAATGATGGAAACAATCGCCTGCTAACAGGACAAATGTGTCGTTGACCGGATCTGACTTTGTCCGAATGAGCATCATTTGATGACCCGATGAGTGTCCAGGAGCGTCGATCAGATAGGCCGAGCCATCGCAGAAAACGTCGAATGCTCTGTCGAATGCGCCCAACCCGATCCATGATGCCTTCTTCAACTCAACGGCTTCGTAAAGACCCTTCTTGATACCTTCCGCTACCTTGCCGGCTCTCCTATCACCAGCCTCCTTCAGCATCTCATCTGATACAAAAGCTTCAACGATCTTCCTACTCCCGTCTGTCGGCAAAATCTCGCTCAAAGTCGGTGCGTTCTCATCGACGGGGTATCCAGGCCTTGCATAAGTGCAACTTGTTGGACCGATCCAGAGTTCTGCATTTGAGAACCCAGCTTTAGCTCCATCTCCTACGTGGTCGAAATGCAAATGCGAAAAGATAACCGCTTTGACTTTCTCGGGCTGTTGCTCAGGCGTTGCGTGCTCTTTCAGAATATCTGCGGGCGACTTTGGTTCACATTCAAAGTCTGGGAGTACAGTCCTGAGAAGCAGGGGTGGGAGATTTTCGAGGTCTTTGCGCATTCCGAGATCGAAGATGTACTGGTGTCCTGTTGCGGTATGTTCGATCAGAAAGACGTAATCTGGGGCGTAGAATGTCTTAGGGTGGTCGTGTTTCTTGTCAGGATGCTTTACTGAGTCATTCGGCTCGTTGGGACCTGGGAGGATGGCCATGTCTACTGGGATATAGAGGCCACCTGCTTGGATGAGGCGTACTTTGCATGTCGCGGTCGAAGAAGGGATTGCATGCCATGGCAGGGTGGGGGGTGGTTGAGACATAACAATGTTAAATGAGCTTTTTCTACAGCAACGTGTCAACAAGTGTGAGATGTAATTGAGAATGGAAAGGTTCAGACACATGATAGAGAGATTTGCATGATCAACTTGCGGACCACTGGTATCGATGACGTCAAACCGTCGTTAATTGAGGCTTGGGGAAAGAAGCACCTTCCTATGGGTGCCGAGAGATAGCAAAAGACGGCGCAGAGTATTGACATATTCTCAAAATAAATTGAAAAATCCTGGCGGTCAGTTGGTCTATCTTGCTCTCACCCAATGCAGTAGACCTACGTTGTGTGTGGTGTTGCAGCCTATCTGGCGAAACGCGCTCGCCGAAAATGGATAGTACGGTGTGCTAGAGGCGCGACAACGCGTAGTCATCTGTCAAGGTCCTTCTTCTCCTCACTTGAGCAGTCGAGGGTCCCAACCTCTTCGCATGCACTCTTTGCATTCGATGAACATCAATCACACTTACCGACCATGGCCGATTCACTATAGCAGCCACCAGTTCTCGTTTCTGACTACGAGTACATGCAGGTTCTTCATCGAGCTGGTTACAGATTTAATTTGCCAGTATCCCCTCCTCCAGAGCCGAAGACAGTATCTCTGCCATGATCATGGTCGCCTTTGGCAACGTCCGACCACCAAATTCTCTTTGACGTACTCAATAGCGGTGTGCTTGCCATTGTTGTCGACTGCTCCTTTTATGGGCGAGCTCAATCGTTGGCTAAGGGATATCGAAGGGCACCCGTTACTGACAGTGCTTCCAGTTGTTCTCTACGCAATCAAGTATGTCCCGCGCGCTAAGGAATATGTCAATGACCTCAGTCGCATACGGATTTACTAACAAGTACGTCTACAGCACTTCCAACATAGTCACTTCTTCTTTGCGCACGATAATGACCCCAAGACTATCATCGGCGTGAGATTCGCCACGGGGTGTGATGCTTCGTACGTGGCCAGTTTGTCTGACATAGCAAGATTGGAACCCGAGGGTGAAAGACTCACGCAAGTACACACCGGCAGACCCAACAATCCCGCGAACTGGCGATTGACTGCGAAGAAGGCGCTTTCGACAATGCGCATCGTGTGCTCCCGCGAACCAGATACGACACGCAGATTGACGCGGAAAACCCGCGACCAGACGATCGAACGTTCGAAAAATTATTTGTGGGTTTGTATCTGGGAGAGATGTTCACACTCGTCCTAGTTGATCTCGTAGACTACGGGTTGATTAAAGGCCAGAGTACTGTAAAATTGCGCAAGAGCTACATGATACATACGGGTTTCCTGTCTGACATCGGAGACGACGAATCTACCCAGTTTGAGAAATCGCGCAATCTGTTCATCTATGTACTCAGCCATGAACCAACAAATGTTGAAAATTTCCATCGCGTCGCAGAACTTATCGCTGCTCGCGCCGCGCGGTTGTGCGCATGTGGCGTTACTGCTATTCGTACCCAAGAAAACATCTCCAAGGCGAATGTCGCTGCGGACGGGAGTGTCGTAAACAAGCTTCCAAAGTTCAGAGAGCAGTGGGCCAAGGCATCGGGTGAGATTCTAGATTGGGAGTCGAAGGAGGCAGCGGGCGGTCCGATCAAGATCACGAATGTGGAGAGTGGAAGTGGGGCGGGATGTGCGATCATCGCGGCCATGGAATTGGAAAGACGGGGGAAAGCGGAGGAAAGTGAAGATGGACACGATGTTTGCCATCATCGGAGGACCGGAAGAATGTCTCATAAGATTACGACAGTTATCAGGACGATTTGTCGGTTACTCCAGCACGTCGGTTAGATCATACGTTCGAACAGGACCGTAACTATGTTTCCCGCAAGCCTCCATCTTCTCCAACCATGTTGATAACTTTCTCGATCTTTGTCGTGTTCTCCTTCCCCTCGCCTTCTGAGTCTTTGACGCTATCTTTCGTTACATCGTGGAACTTGGAGGTGCTCGAAGTGCTCATGCCAGTGGTGAGCGGGGGAGAGATTGGTTCTGAGCGGATAAGCACACTTCACAGATAGAAACAAACTCCACAAACCTTGGAACTGGGAGGAGATGTCCTGGGTGGAGACATCCTGGGTAGTTTCTGCCATGTCTAAAGTCACTGCGTGTTGGAGTTTCGGTGCACAGTCGATTGAGGTTGTTGGCTTGACCTTCTGTGATTGTTATGCATTTCAAGTAGTGGTCCGATGGCTACGTCATTAAGCGAATCGGGCGTGAACGTGGCTGTCGCGTGTCCAGGTGATGCTGATCGAGTGGGCTGTGAACGCGGGGCGCGGTCGAGATTTTCCTTGAATTGGCCGTCAGAGGCTTACGTTGGAATGTGTCGGTGGGTCGAGGTACCGATTTTACATGGTACCCTTGCATATGACGTGAATCGAGCTCGACAAGAAGAATCGAAGAGTTTGCGCCAAGTTGAATGTTCGCTCGTTCAAATGACTCGAATCGTGTGCTGTCCGTTGTCGTAGCGCAGACAGGGAACCTTTTTCTTAGTCTCTTCGCCCAATTCAGAAACTACAAAAGACAGTTCCTCAGGGCTTAGAAACCCACTCCCAACTCCAACCCTCTCGTATTCGCCCTTTGCTACATCAACAATCCGTAGAAGCAAGACATACGTGTATCCCTCAACAGGTACTCCCACCGCGCCGAGAATGAAGAAGAATTTGTCTTTCTCACTTTCGTTCTCCAAGATCGATTCGTCCGCCGGAGTGACGTCAAACGTGAGAGTGAACTCAGGGCTGGTGGAAACCCAAGGGACGTGCAAATCTCTTGTACGCGTGGCATCTCGAGTAACCTTCATTGGTTTCAAGTACCCTCGCAAATCTAACCATCCATTTTTGACACGTCCTGTGACATCCTTGGTTGCATGTTCGAGGACCACATCTTGTACCTCAAACAATATCTGCTTAGGGACCCACTGGTATAGCAAGACAGGTCCTTCTATTGATGCCCACGACCAAGTCGGAGCACGATAGAGGACAGGACGCGCCCACTTGAACACATCATCGCTGTGCTTGGTTTTCGTTGGGGTCATCCACAAAAGCTCCAACTCAAGCACTGCGTGCCAAAGCCCTGCCACATATATGTCGTTAGTGAGAGCTGCAAATTGCTTGGCTATACCGGAGAGCACGATGAGTTTGTCATTCGGATTTGTAAAGTGTGTCGCGGAGTAGGTCTCTACTAGGCTATGCCATTTTGCATACCATTCGTGTTTGTTATTGAGCGCATGTGGTAAAGTTGTACGCATGCAGATATCATTGTCAATCTTGAAGCGCGATGAGGGGTTTTTATCGAAGTAATCAGAAAGTCCTCTTGGGTATGTCTCGCTCGCGCTGTGCTGACGACATTCCCAGAACAGTTCTTTACCAAAATGAAGAATTCGGGGGCTAAGGATTCTCTCTTGGAAGACCCAGCCTCGTTGGTTTATGCCACAGTGTGTAACATTACGGTCCCAGAACTTACGGCTGAAAGTCGTAAGTTCTGCGACGTCGGTACAGTTGGCTGCCCTATGAAAGTCTCTCATATAGACCTTCGCTTTTGCCACACGTATCGTCCGGTTCCGAAATAATCCTTCTGTGCTGTCTTCTGCATCTGATGCGGAGATGTTGCAGTACGAATGCGAGTATACTTTGTGCATCAATTCTGCCTCACGGAACCAATCAGATAAATCGTCTTTATCTTGTATGATACAGAGGCTATCTATCCAGAGATAAGAGATGCCTAATGTTCTTGACACAAATACGGCCTCTCTAAAAGTCCTCGGCATATCAGCAACTGTAATAGCATTGAGGAATTGTGCCATGTTGAATCGTGTGAGCTGGATGAATTGTGCTGCGCCCCATCGGTGGCTTAATGTAAGATATATCAACTCTTCAACAGGCCTCTCTTCAGCTGTATGAATCAGACGCACGATCTCATCATGCTCACCGGAATCACCCAAGTCGAGCAGGCGTGTGGGTAACCATGGCACGTCAGACGTGTCTCTGTTGCACGCTGAATGAGTTTTCAAACACACGTTCATCCATCTCGTGGCTGTTCTGATAGATTCGTTGGAGAAAGTATGAGTAGAGGTCACATCTACCAATGAACTCTCCTCAGCCCCTTGTTTAGTGACTGCATAACTATTAGTTCCATGCATTTCTGCAACGTACACTATGTACATACCAGGTGCTGGTGTGAGGCGAAAATCGCTCGTTGTATCATGATGATTCTCAAAGATTTGAGGAGGAAGAACGATTCTTAGATATAGCGAGCCAGGTGGCTTACGTGCGAGTGCCCAGAGATATGCATGTGTAAAGAAAACGGACGAGTTTGATGGATCACGCTTGGCTCCGTCCAGTTCTTGTTCCTTGTTTGTTGCGAATTCGCTCTCTACAGCACATACGTTTCCTTGCACAGATTTGGGTAGCGAGTCCCAAACCGTTTTACATATATAGCATCCAGCCTTCGCTGACTTGATCAAGGCCGAGGACGAACGCTGATGACCAAACGCAAGGGAACCGGTGAAACAGTCATCTCGTGATGAACTTTCACTCCCCTTCTCTTCATCACCACTACTTTCTTCTTCCTCTGTCCACTCATCTTCTTCGGCCTGTTGCTGTTCATCCTCGGTCCTTTCTTGGCCTTGCGCAATGTCTTCATCCTCCACCGCTTCTTGGTCTTCTACTTTGTCTTCACTCGTCATCTCAACCTCGTTTTCTGTTTCCTCTCCATCCTTTGTCGATCCGTCGTCATCTAGCTCATCGTCGTGCGATTTGTTCCGAGGGATGGGATTACGACGGTATTGTAAAACGCCTACG
This sequence comes from Dothidotthia symphoricarpi CBS 119687, assembly GCF_010015815.1. Taxonomy (NCBI): domain Eukaryota; kingdom Fungi; phylum Ascomycota; class Dothideomycetes; order Pleosporales; family Dothidotthiaceae; genus Dothidotthia; species Dothidotthia symphoricarpi. The sequence goes on along the minus strand of NW_022985016.1, from coordinate 1,063,455 downwards.
CAGATGTCGCAAAACATCTCTGTTGGATAATCCAAGATTGCCGGAGCGATTGTAATTGCATAGGAGTTGGTTGTGTAGTGTGTTAGGCGGCCAGGCTGCGGAAGCGGGGACCCACCCACGTTCTCACCCTGCTGTTCCACCACCGGCCTTGGCAGCATTCATGAGTCTCTCTTTTCTCCCATCTTTCCAGGCCTTATCGAGCGCCTCCAACTTCCCACCAAGAACCTGTACATTACCCGGTTCAAGCATTGCGACGCCTCTTCGCACGTCGACATTGCGGAGGATGAGTTTCACACCCATCGTCATGCTCGTATTCAACCCCTCGATACCTCTTAGATCTAGCGCGTAAATCTTCAAGCCTTTCGCATCCTGCAGCAGTAACTTGAAAGGTCCTTTGCTCTGGATGGGTGCTTCGGCCGCGCTTTCGTTCTCAGGCTCCACGACTCGGACAATCTCTCTACCCTTTGTCATTTCTCCGCGCTCTCTTGCCTCAATAGCTTCGACTTGCGACCAGCGCGAGTGTCCGATATCTTCAATATCGAGCACTTGGCAGAGGGTGGGGCCTGCGATACAGCGGGACTGAGTTGTGCCTTTCAGTATGTCGTGAGGGAGGACGGAAGCTGCTGGTTGGTTTAGAGATATTGTAATATCAGTCGCTGTGAGACGAAAGAAGGCAGTCTGCTTCAGTGCGGGCAACGGTGTATTCGGCCGCGTCGTAGAGACGAAGCTTTGCAGCCATGTGGTGGTTGGGTAGAGGTGTCTAGCATTGAGGTGTTGTATGAGCTCAGCTGGGATGTTGTTTGCCATCTTGATCAATTGTGTTCGAGCATTTGAGCGTGATTGATGGATGGAAGACGCGTCGCGTACCGAGGTGACGTGGGGCTCTTTCCGAACGATGGTCTTGGCACTTCACCTCCAGCATTCTGCATCACTCTCACACACTCCAAATCCACGCGCTCTGGAACTCCAACATGTCAATAGCTTCGCCACGTGCTAGTGTCTCAGTTCGTAGCCCCTCATCCACACGCGCCTCCTTCGACTCCACACGACCTCCGCCAGCGCGTCGCAATCGAACAGCGCTACGCGAGTTCTATGGTCTCAAAGCTACCAAAGATGCGGATGCAAAGATCTCGGAAGAGTCAGCGAGGACGGGACTGGGTCCCGAGGAAGACGAGACGCTGACGGAGCTCGACTCTGCCAATTTCAACGCCGAGGCCTTCGTGGACAGCTTGCTAGCAAAGGAGGGCTTGAAAGGCGTTTTGAAGACGGAAGCCGATCTGATGTCACGTGTGTTCTTCTCCTTGCCAATATATTGTCTGGTCGGCTAATCAAGCATGCTATAGAGATACGCAATCTCGACAGCGACAGAAAGTCACTCGTGTACGACAATTACTCTAAGTTGCTCTCTGCGACAAGTACTATCCGACGCATGCGTGGAAGCATGGATCCACTAGCTCCTACGACACACACTCTTGGACCTGCAATGTCACATATCGCCGAGACTGCCGCCTCGCTGTCCTCCTCAATGCAGAGCGTGCAAAAGAAACCCGAGGGCCTGGGAATCGAAATACGCATCGAGGGAGAGGGAGCGGACAAGGAACAGTTTGTCAAAAAGCAGAAGCAGAAGGAGACTGTCAGATGGGTTCTGAACACGCCACGACGCCTGCGTCAGATGATCGATCAAGAGCAGGATGATGAAGCAGAGAAGGAGTGGGAACAAGTCAGCAAGATCCTCGATCAGTGGACAGGCGTCGCAGGTGTCCAAGAGCTTAGAGAAGAGTGTGAACGCATTTTAGAGGAGGATGACGAGTCAGATTGATTCGCAAGGCAACGTTACCTTACACCGAAGAAGTGGCAATTTTTAACGGCCTACTCCCTGTGCTGGCCACCTCCCACGGTGCTGCAGCCTTCAAGACGTCCATTTCGTCAATATGTTTTGCAGCCAGCTGGATTACCCACCGGCAACATTCCAGGAGCCTGGGGTACATACCTACGCAGCGGGCATGACGAGCGCAGCTTCTACTGGACATTGGCTCTAAATTGGGCTGGAATGCTTGGGGCCATATCCGTCCAGCCATGTTGAGATGAGTACCAAGAAAAGACTCCAGGTCGTATTGTCTCCAGGCTGCATACTCTCTACTTCTGGCTTCACAAGAAGTCAGTCAAAATGTTCTAGCATCTCAATACACGCGCCGTATAACTACTGCACTTGCGCCATCGTTCTCTTCAGCATACCATTCGAGTCAAACTTCTCCCTGACGAAGACTGAGCTTAAACACCTGGTTACGATTATTAGATTATGTCGTTTGGAAACTCATACGCCTCCTACTAGAACACGGGATATTCCACACAAAGCATAGATACTGCCACTACAAACTGGCCAGTGTTAGAGTCCATCACCGGTAACGAACCGGCAGATGGCGAGTATGAAGACACTCAAACCGAGACAACGCAGTGGGATGCCAACCTCCCAGGCATCGCCATAAATCCCCTCAACTAGATGCAAACGGCGATGACAATGCTCAGGACTTTGTCCCATCAACCTCACAACCCCGCGACTCTCTATGATCGGGGCAACACAGGATTCTCTCGGCAGTGTTAGGAGCGCACTCTGTATCGATGCTATCATGTACCATCACAATTGAATGCTGCAGCATGTCAAGCCCCGAAGTAGTCGTTCATAGCCGTTACGATCCACCACACAATCAAGCTAAGATACTGGTACACAAAAACGGACTAGGCGTACACCTGTGACTATAAATTTGCTTATACACGCCTGAATTTCGTTGCTCTCTTCTTCAACGTCGCGAATAGCTGTAGTGCTGCTTTCCTAACTCAGCTGCTCGTTGGTAGTTTTGTATTCCTACTTCCAACCAAGCTCGAATTTGCGTAGCAGCAGCAGTCCGCTCGCTGTCCAGCGTGTTGTGTGTTCTTTAGCTGAGCGTTATTCCGAAGGTGCAAAGACGTAAGGTGTGCAAAACTGTAAAATATCATATATATTACTCTAATAACATTTATCTGTATATTTGATACTTCCTACAGAAAGGGCAACCCAAGCGTAGAAATTCCGCGTAAAGCGTTTTTTTTCCCCAAACCTTTCGACGCCCTAAAACTTCTCCGCCACACCAGGTCTCTTCCCCTCAATCGTCAACACCATGTCGACGTATTTCCTACTGAGCACCTCCTTCTTCCTCGCAGCCAGCAGCGCCGCACTCTTCAGCACGTTCTTGATCTGCCGCCCGTTCAACATCACCATTGCCAGTTCATCCAGATCCTCCTTGCGCCAATCCTGCTGCAAATCCAAGCCAACGATGAAGTTCTCCCAGATATGGCGTCTAGACTCCACCGTCAAAGCCGGGTACGCGATGCTGATATGAATCCGGCTCTGGAACGCCGCATCGATATTGTCCACGCGATTCGTAGTCAGAAAGAGCAGGCCCTCGTAGTACTCGAGGACGCGGAGGAAGATAGAGACGAGTTTATTGCGCTCGAGGTCGTGTGTGGAGCGGGCTTCGAGGAACACGTCGCATTCGTCGAGGAGGAGGACGGCGTTCCACGTTGCGACCATTTCGAGGATGTCGGTTAGGTTGCTTTCGATTTTATCGGGGTTGAGGCCCAGGTCGGCTGACGACATCATGAAGAGCGGTGCGCGCATGTGCTCGGCGACGGATTCGGCGGTTAGTGTCTTGCCTACCCCGGGGGGACCGCTGAGGAGCGTGATGTGGCCGCGTCCCTTGCCGCTGATGACGTCGTCGAAGGGGGTGCTCTGCATGGCTTGCGATTCTGCAAAGGATAGGATGAGTTCTTTTTGGTCGGGGGGAAGGACGAGGGAATCGAATGCGTTTGTGTTGAAGTCAATGTCTTTGATCTGGTCGAGGTAGAAGAGCAGCCACTCTTTTTTCCTGAGGGAATATCCACGGACTCGAGACAGGCAGATCAGATGATGTTGTTCAGTAAGACGAATCTGCTCTGTCTTTGCCTGCTTGCCAAAGACGTATGCCGTGTCATTGAGATCATCGGTGTCGACCTCTTTCACGACGCACCCGGGCTCTGGCGCACCCTCTTTAGCGGGGATGGGCGCGCTATTTCCAAAGTAGCGATTGGAAAAGAGCCCAAAGCTGTTCGAGTCTATGATGATGCGGCCGCTGCAGGTAAAGGGAATTTCCTTGTCTTCCTTGTTCCACGAGACTGCGAAGCCGTTATACTCCTTGTGATGGCGGCCTGCCACTGCTTCGAACTTTTTGCCGCGAGCAACAAGCAGTTCCTTAACCTCGTCTTGTTTGGGATGCAACGATAACGGGAATGCTGAGAGACCGGTAATGGGAACTGTACCAATGAACTCCCTGATAGAAAATTGTGTAGTTGATCGCCCGAATACAGTACCGTTGAAATCGACTGCCTCGAGGCTTAGCGAATATACCCTGCCACATTGAGTTTTCATGTATTTTGCGGACTGGAGCCTGTAAGCTCCGTATGTACCGTGATGAGAACCGGAATAAATGATCGAGCCAGGCTGAAAGATAGTCCAGACATGGTCGAAATCCACGATACCATGGTCAACGTAGTCATCCAACGTCGTGATGACATCGTTGAGCTCAACTCTCAGTACGTTGTAAAGCAGTTCTATGTGTTGTGCTGTTGTCTCGTCAAGATCTTTCCTAGCCTTGTATTCGATAAGCTGCGACCAGCGATGGACGAATGGACTAAACGGTGCCTCGAATTCTAACCTCCTCAGTCCACAATGGATGCCAGGATAGTCCTGCAGGATCTCGGCGAGAGAATCTTTCAGCTGGGGTGATTGTATGATGATGGAGTGGAGTTCGAACTTTTTGCGTGAGTCGTTAGCCTTTTGTAGGCGTGTGATGATGGCGTGCTGAGCTGTCTGTTCATTCTCCGCAGCATCAGGGACGTCTTCGGGTTCCTTGTCAAGCCAGGTCCATTTCTTATTGTTGTCGGCCGGACCTTGGTATAGATTCTTGAAGGATGTCAAGGAGCCCTCGGTGTCAAGGCCATTTGTGCCGTTCGAGTCACCAACAGCGTGCGCCATCTCTTTGATAGCCATAGTAGGAAATCAAACACGTAGAGCTCCAGGGATCTCCAGCGAAAAAGAGAACAAGGAAGATGATATTGAGAGTGAATGCTTGATGAACGAAAAGAAGAAAGGTACTTCCATCAACTTTATAGGAGAAATGCAGGTGGAGTATTGACATGATTGTTACATATCCTCTCCCATAGACTTAGGCGTTCCATGTCCGCACGTGTTAGGCTGCAACATGGTGTAATGAAGAAATTGACACAGCTACATGGATGTTGTTTCATTCAACATCGTTGCCTGATCGCGACAATTACGCCACAACCTCTAACCCGTGATGTAGGTGCCTTGATGTCGAGAGGGGCTGTACTGGGAATGGTGGAATATGACGTAGCCAAGGGCGGTGTTCAATACAGTAGAGTACTGAATGGCAAAGGGCGGTACTTGGGGCGGTGAAATATGAGATGGCAAAGGGCGGTATTGAGTATGGTGGAGTATGTATCTCTACATGTTACATCGTCATGAAAGTGTGGAAGATTCTTCGAGAGTGACACCCGAGTTCTGGTGGGTGATGAGATGATACTGAAAGGATGGCGGTGGTTGAAGCTGTGGACGCCCGGGAAAGGGTCCCACGCTAAGATGTCGAGACCAAGCTCATCCCTGCAACCCTCGAGAGTCCGCTCACCAACAATGTCCCAATGCACTCTCCACCCGCAATTGCGCCTCAACCATGTCCAAAGACGAAGAACCCTCCTACATCGACTATGAAGCCTTTCTCGACCCGTCCTTTTCGGCAACGTCATTCGCCAACACGCTCGTCCTTGCGACAAACAACCCCTCAGACACCCCGCTAGACCTTTCAACACCTCTCTCCCGCGTCCTCTTCGATGTCCAGGAAGTCGACACGCATATCGATACTCTGACGACAAAGTCCGCGTTACCGTTGCTGCAACACACGAGGGATCATGCGGAGTCGAGTGGAAGAATATTGCAGGAGGTGGAGGGGCAGGTCGCGAGCTTGACCGAGTCGTTTCGGACATTGGAACGCGAGGTCATTGAGCGGTATGAAGTCGCGGAGCAGGTCCGCTTGACCGCTGAGAGGTTATGTGAGACTGTCAAGCTGGGTAGAGCTGTGGCAAGGTGTCTGATGCTTGGACGACAGCTGGAGGTGCGCATGTCTGAGCTGGGAGGAGTGGGTAGCGCAAAGAAAGAGGACCATAGGGCCATGGTGCGGTCGGCGGATACAATACTGTCATTGCGGCAGATATTCATGGCGTCAGGTGCAGGCGAGGAGGGGGAAGGGCTCGACAAGGTCAATGTGGTGCAGACGCTCAAGAACGAGCTGGTCGTTCCTGGGGAGCGAAGCATCGCGTCACGCGCACAGCAAGTCGTCAAGGAGTTCTCCATGTCCTCGTTACTATCCTCGTCAGGGCAGACGTCTGCATCCACATATGCACAAACAGAGGACACCAAGTCGAGAACAACCTCGGCGCTGCTGACACTCTACCTCGTCTCCCCTACCTCTACAAAGACAACCCTCGAGTCCTTCCACCCGACGCTGATGCTCAATACCATACAAGAGTACCTGCAAACGCAGTTGAAGTCCTCCCTAGCATCCCTCACCCGCTCTCTCGGCCAACTCCCCACCTTGGACCGCACCCTTCTCGAGATCTCCGCACGTTGCCAAAATATCACGTCCCTACAATACCTCCTTGAAGCCACGAAAGCACCGTCACACCCCCTCTTCCCCACAACACCAACCTCAACATCTAACTTCCTGCAACCGGTACTCCATGTCCTCGACACGTCCTCGTTACCAAGCTATTTCTGGCGCTCGCTCGCTAGTAATCTGTCACCACGGGTTCAGGAGATTATGAACCGAGGCGGCGTGTCGGCGCGGACGCTGAGGAGTAACAAGGACAGGGTGAGGGATGCAGTGCGGGAGTGTGTTATGAGGGGCAGCCAGGTGGTGGGAGGGAAGGGGAGTGTGGGGAGTTGGGAGAGGGAGGCTGCCGTTATGGTAGGGAGTGTTGTGGGGCAGATAAAGTAATGTATTTGCACGGCTTCGACCCTGTATGTAGACATGTAGAATTATTGACGTTTGTGGTTGCTGCCATGGTGTAGTACGAAGACAACCTCATCGATGGTCATGCAATGTCAAGATGGTCTGCACATGACTCGACGCGCAACACACTCACGCATGACGACGTTTGTGTCTCGTCGTTTGACAGCCCAGTCCGGGGCGTCCGTACGCTTTTTCGCCACTCCCATGTATCGCTTAGGGTTAGTCGTTTGCCTCTTTGCAAAGCGAGTGGGCTGGATGTGGATTGGACGTCTAGAACCGATTGCAGGGTGGTTTGATTGGGCGAGGCGAAACACTCTATGTTTCAGTGTCTTTTGACGAGCCTGGTCTTGGTTTTGGTGTTGGCCTCTCGACAAGATGCAGCGAGGACAGCCAGGCTGCGAATAGTTCAAAGTTGGGTACACCAGCGCCCGCTAAAGCGCCGACACGAGGTACGGGAATTGCACACGGCGCCACGAGGACTACTTAAGGCTGAAGCAACGGCTTGCTATTACCCTGCAGGGACGGCTCTCTCGACGTCCGATTGGGTGCGCTAAGGACCGAACGCTCTCTTCGAGACAGGCCAGCCAAAGCTCACGTCTGCCTCTGCCTTTGCTCTTCGCATCGAGCACCCGTCCTGCTCTCTGTTCTCCCTCTCCCGCTCCTGCCTTCCTTTCCTTCGTTGTGACTTTGCTATTCTACCGCCTCTCTTCTTACTGCCCTGCCAGCTCGTGCACGCCCGCCGAGCCCACGCTTCCCTGACTACCGTGTCCCCTGACCACCGCCGCCGCGCTTCGAGCTCCTTTGAGGCCAGTCGGGGACTGCAGGAGACACTCGAGCGTCTGTATCCACCGCAGAATTGAGCCGTGTGCCATTCTCCCTACACTGTGCGTCCGGCTCCCCTCGACGTCAGCCGCCCTGGGACATTGCGCTGACCGGTGTGTGCAGAATTTCCGACTCCTGCCACGCACGCACGCCGCGAGAGCAGCTGTAGCATCCCACCGCCATGTCCGCCAGCCATATCGCCTCCCACCGGAACAGCACCCCCGAGGGCTCGAGCTCGCTCCGCCCGCCCAACGCCCGCTCGTCGCTTGGCGCCGGCCACCATCTGCGCGCCTCTGCTGACATGAGCGGCTTCTCCTCTCCGCTCGCGAACCGCGGCATCCGTCCCGCCTCGGAGATCTACTTTGGTCGCCAGAACACGCAGTCGGGCAACCCCGACGAGATGGAGCGCGCCGCCCAGCAGTGGCTGGCCGACATCGACCAGTACGAGACGACGCTGGAAGAGATGGCCACGGCCACCATGGACCAGGACTTCAAGGACGAGCTGAGCGCCATTGAGCAGTGGTTCCGCGTGCTCAGCGAGGCCGAGCGCACGGCGGCCCTGTATGCGCTGCTCCAGCAGACAACGCAGGTGCAGATCAGGTTCTTCATCCAGGTCCTACAGCAGATGTCCAAGAGCCTGCCCATGTCGGGCGTGCTCTCTCCTGCCAACTTTGGCGAGAAGGGTGGGTCGCAGTTTCCCATCTATTCACACCCAATTCCACAGCTGACGTGTCCCAGACCCCATGACGCAGAAGCTGAGCGACGCCATGAGCAAGCTTAGCACCGGTGAGAACCGCCACTCCATGGTAGGCCGTCCCCCGCCGTCGCCTGGCGCGGGCAAGCGCAACTCGACCCTGGACACGTCCACCATCCACCGCATGTTCCCCGATGCTGCCGCCGCCATTGCCAAGCAAAAGGCCGACTTCACTGAGCACATTGGCATGCCTCCAGCCTCGAACCGCAACAGCACTGTTATCGACCGTAACTCGATGATTGCCCCTACCATCTCTGCCCCCGACGAGAACAGCAAGCGCGACAATGCTCCTCCCGCCTCGCCCTGGAACGAAGGGCCCTCGGTAAACCGTCCCAAGTCATCTGGCCAGCAGCATGCGCCCATGGGTCAGTTCACTGCCCCGCCGCCGTCTGCCGGTGGACTCCGCTCGCCTAGACTTCCCCTCCAGAGCGACAGCAGCAACGTGCAGACGACGACGCTCAATGCGCTGGAAGCGAACTCGACAGCCATGCCCCTGCTCTCGCCGGCCTATGCTGGTGGAAGCTGGGCTTCTCAGCTGAGCACCCCCATGGTCGCCAATTTCAACCAAGCACCAAATCAGGCTGATATGGTCGCCAACGCGACTGCCATGAAGCTCGCCGCTCTGTCCACCGTCAACAATCGCATCCAGCTGGACGATGTTCGTAAGTTCCGCCGTGATCGTTCGTCGGATGCGCCCGGAGCTGGAAATGCTCCGCTGTCGCCGGGCCTGCCCCACATGGGCAATGCCAATCTTCTCATGACCAACGACCTGGGTCAGGTGCTGACTCCGCAACAAGCGGCAATGCTCCAGGCTCAGCAGCTGGCTGTAATGAACGGTCAACGCTCTCGACCCAATTCTCCTGGCTTGGCTATGCACGGCCAGGGGATGGGTGGCATGGGCAACTTTACGTCGCCGCAAAATAACGGCTTCCTGGCTGCTGGTTATGGTGGCAATGGCCTCATGAACAATGGAATGGGCGCAATGAACATGAACCAATTTGCTATGGGAATGGGTAACGATAGCCAGTACATGTCAGACAATGGCGAGATCAACCGTGGGCGCTCTCCACGCGGTCGTCGCGGCAGCTCCAAGCCCCCGGAAGATCCCACCGACCCAACCCTTCTCCAGGATATTCCAAACTGGCTCCGTAGTCTCCGTCTGCACAAGTACACTGATAACCTCAAGGACATGAAGTGGCAGGATCTTGTCGAGCTGGATGACGAGGGCTTGGAGAAGCGCGGAGTCAACGCTCTTGGTGCGCGCAGGAAGATGTTGAAGGTACGTTTTTACAAGCCTTGAAACCTATACCTATACGTTCACTAACACGATCCCACAGGTCTTCGAGCAAGTCCAAGAAGCTAAAAACGACGGCAAGCTACGATAGATTCGTCGCTTGCTTACTTACTAGCTTTACCGCGTTGTGTGTCCCAGCTAGGGAGGGGGGCAGGGCCGGGCACGAAATTGTGCCAGATTTATCTCTTATTCAACGTTCGCCAGCTGGTCACGGAGTCCTTACTTACTCTTTCTTCCTCCGTCAGGTCTGGTGTGCAAGTATGATATCTATGTCTTATGCTTCTTTTGTTTTGGGGCAGGAGCGAGGGTTTGGATGTTGATGCTGATTGCTGATGTTGAATGTTTGATGTAAAAAGGGGAGGGGGGTTAGCTTATCTCTACCTTACATGGGCCCTTGTTTGTGTCGATATACCATGATGGGATATTTCTGGAGGTGGGGATATTCTTTATATATGTGGCCTTTTCTATCTTTTTGCTTGCTTGCTTGCTTGCTTGCTTGCTTGTTGAATATTTATTGGGTGTTTTTATTGAGGGGCGTGGATAGATCGTGTGATTTGGTATGATTAGGTATGGAGAGGGAGATGAGGGAGAGCGGGGAACATAATGAAAGGGTGTTTTTTGTTCTGGATATTTGGACTTGCTGGCTTGACAGTGATGCTTTCATCGTCTATATGACTATGATAGGGCAGCTAGGCTATTTGTTTGTGTGTGGCTTAACTCGCCTTGTCTGGTGTATATTGACCGATACGATACGAGATTAATTGGGTTTAATTCAAGGGTAAGCCCTGGATCCTGATTCTTGAGTCTCGGTCCTGGGTTAGACGTCCCGCTGTAACTACTGTGAGTTGATAGAGGGGGGTGAGATAATGAAGGAGGGAGTCTTGCGATCTCTGATTGAGGTTGCAATAGCGAGACTTGACATAGGGTGGAACAGCTGGTATTGTTACACAGTGCAGAGATGGCATGACCACACACGACTGGAGAACAGGAGCGTGAATGTGCTAGCCAAGTTTCTCAATCGTTGTCATGTTGATAGTCTGGTTGCAAAGCAAGAAAGCAATCTGATTTTACTTCGAAGTCCCTCTTGTGTGACACATGTTCATGTGGCCGCGTCTTGAGAGTCATCGGGACTCTCCACGTGCTAACTTACCCGATTCTTGACTCATGGAGGGCAGTCCTTCGACTCTGGAGGTGGGAGGCGCTGCTTGAACACTGCGGCTACGAGGTCATCTGCGAACCTCGCGTCGCCTAGTTCTACAACAAACGTTATAGGCCAGTGCGTTTGGTTGCGATGTACGAGGAAATCCACGACAAGCTTCCGGACGGGCGATGATGCAGAGGTGCCTCTATACATATCACCAATGGCCTTGACACTAGGAAGAACTTCGCCGTTTTCCACACAATCTATCATGGCTTGCATGACGGCATTTTGGTATGTTGTGTCTTGTAATTGTTCGCCGAGTATGTACGAGTCGAGCAGAGACGCCCAGCAAATGACCTCGTCGTTTACCCTGACCATGTAGGAATATAGGTTCGCTTCGAGCTTCACGGCTACCTTTCCACTGTAAAGCCATTGCAGGTACATCTGGAAGACTTCGGGCTTCTCGTCGGTGAGATCGATAGGCTTGTAATCTAGTCCCGTCCAAGCTGATTCCAAAATTGATTGGAAGAAGGCTGAGGTCTTGCAGAGGACGGACTTGTGGATGTGAAAGAGTTGCTCGTTTTTGAACCGCTCGACCTGGACGTTATCCTCACTCTCGTCCCCGCTCTCGTCGTTGTCATTGCTCTCACTCAAGGCCTCATCTTCTTTTTCCTCGTTCATGTTCTCTACCTGGTTATCCGTTTTGTCTTCTTGTCCCTCTTGTTCTTGCTCTTCTCTTCTCAAGTCGGCCAGGTCGGCCAAGTCTGCATTTATTTCTGCAGTGTCATCTTCTTCCTCGCCGAGATACTCCTCGTCGTCCTCTTCTTCTTCCTCGTTCTCATCCTCATCCTCATCATCGTCCTCGTCGCTTGTCGAGGACCCGTATCCGGAATCCCCAACGAGAACCTGAACAAGTTCACCACCAACACTATGAATTATCAGTCGCAGAGGTCCTGACTATTCGAGACCCTGTCTACGTACTCTGGAAGGTCGTCGGACATTGCAACTCTGTCTGGCAGATGATCACGTTTCTGGCGCTTCGCCGGTGGAGCTGAGTCTGACATGATGCTGTGGTTGCTACAGCACGCGATCGATGATCAGAGGTAAGTAATGAATAATCGGTGTTCCCTATCTATACTAACAAGACGAACTACCGCTATACCATAGGCAAGATGTGCTGTTTGAAATGAGAACCAACGTGGTCCCGGAGGTGATACAAGAAGAGGGGAAGGCTGAGCCTAACCTCAGATAGCTAGGTCAGAAACGCGAAATGCTCACGCTAACTGGTTGACTTTCTTAGACTCACAGTTGTGAACGTTGACATCCACAATGTTCAGGATGGATATCAACGTCGTCCCACCGCCCAGTATTCACTCGAACTAGTTACTCACTTGCCGAGATACTAGCCATCATATGACATTAGTTTGTAGACGGTAGTCTAACAGGCTGCTGTGATATCAGGGAGCCAACTTCTACATAATCAACGCGGGGGTCTAATCTGGTCAAAGAATTCCTAGTACTCATAGAAACCACAGAAATCACTAAGGTACCGCGTTAGTGTAAAATACACTAGGTTAGGTAAAATTACACCGCGTATAAGGGTAAATTTATACTTTTATACTATATCTAGCTAAATTTACCTAATATTCTAGGTAATTTATACTAATATTAAAAGATTTATATACTTTATTACTTTTAAATTACTACTGTATAAGAAATCTTTATAAAAGGAAGAGAGTAGAATAAGTAAAAATAAACTTTTATTTATAATTATTATATAATTACTACCTTCTCCTTCTAAGCCTTAACTAAATTATATATTCTAGTACAGTACCTAATAGATTAAACGCTATATTAAGGCTATATTACTATAAGTAAACTATTTATAGGTAGCTTAAAATATAACTTTATGCTAGTTAATAATAAAGAAGCCTTTACTTAACCTAAATACGCTAGGCTAAAAAATAACGCTATTAAAGTTATACTTAGTAGTAAAGAGTATAATAATTAGGTTTCTGCTATAGTTAAGTAAGTACTAAGTAGTAGCATTATTACTTAAGTAACCTATTATACTAGTATAATATAGAAGGAATATTATAAAGACTATATAGCTATACTTAGCGCTAGTCTAGAAATCTATAATAATATAATATTAATTATTTATAGCTAGGATACTGTTTAGACTACGTAGGATACCTAAAGTAGAAATATTATAATAGTATATATTAGATAAAAAGAAGTAAGTTCTAACTAAAATAGCCTAAAGTTACTATTAAAAGTAGGCTGTAGTTCTAAGGGTACTAGGTATTAGTAGTATAGCTATATCTAAGCTTACTTTATTTAGAGCTATAAGAAGACCTACTCTATTCTTATTATATATAAATATATAGTTAAAGGAGACTTATTAGTAGCTATTAACGTAGTTATCTTATAAACTATAATTAGTATTATTAATACTAAAAGTAAAAGGTTAGATTAAGGTTAGCTTATAGAGTAAGGTAAGTAAGATATATAGTAGATACTATTATATAAGAGGCAGTAGTAGAGGTCTCTATACCTATTACTATAAGTAGAGAGGTAATTAGGACTAGCGTAGGTATAGAGGTAAGTAGTAACTAATTAATTACTATTTAGACAGAATATAGAGACTATAAATAATAAAGAATATAATTAAAGATAGCTGTTTCTAAGTTAAAGAGATTAAAAGGTTAGAGTTAATAAATAACTATAGATAAGTTAAAGTAGGTAAAGGTATATAAAAGTAAGGTTATATATACGTAGGCTAAGCTATAGTAATATTTAGTTATAGTAAGAATACCTATAATTCTAGAGATATTAGCTACTTAAACCTACCTATTTAAATAATATTTATTAAGGTTATAAGAAGAAAAACCCTATATAATAGTAGTTAGTAAGCAGCGTTTACTTAGGCTATTATATAAGTTATACCTATTATTATAGCTTCTACTTTAATATAAGAGACGCTAATAAACTTAACTATTTATAAATACCTAGAGGTTTATAATAGTAAATAACGCGCCTAGAAATAATTTAATAATTAATACTTTGTATTAAATAAGATCTACTTTATTAGCCTTATACTATAATTCTAGATACTAAGTACTAATAATAGTAATATCCTGCGTAATTCTTAGAAGAGGTAAGAACTCTATATACTAACTATAGTAGAAGTTAGTACAGTTATATATAATTATTTTATATAAAGTATTTAGTAGACTACTATATTAACTCTATAATACTAGTTACTAAGTTTAAGCCTAATAGAGAGTTTAGAGAAGAGTAAGCTATAAAGTAGTTAAACTACTTAGGAGACACTAGATCTAAATAGAAATAATTATACCTATAGCTCTATTATAGATAATATAGATTACTTACTATTAATAGAAAAGTATATAGTAAAAAATTAAATATCTACGCTACTTAACTTATTACTATTATAGGCTCCTTTATTATAGAACTTTACAGATAATACTCTATATAAGTAAAGTATATTATCCTAAGTAATTAGATATATTTATAATATCTTAGTTTTAAGTAGTGTTAATATGCATTAGCTACTAGTGCTGCGTTATATTAGTATAGATATAGATAAGTATACTAGGCTTAAGGCTGTTACTATAGCTATAGTAGATATAGTAGTAGTACTACTTATACTTATAGCTATATATACGCCTACTACTACAGTTACTAGCTTATTACTCTAATAACCTAAAACTATTAAGTCTATACTGCCTAGTTTACCTGTAATAGTTACTGTAATTACTACTATAGTAGCTATAGTTATAGAGCTAGCGCTGCGTTCTACTAAGTATAGTATAGATTTACGTATAGTGTTATATAAGGCTATATAGTATACCTTTCTCTAAGAAGCTACTTTTAACCTTTAAAGTAAAGTCTTACAGTATTCTAGCTACCTTTTTAGATAGTAATATATAGGAAATATCTTTAGTATATACGCTAGTAAATCTTATAAAGTCTATAGTACCTAGCTAACGTTCTAGTAGCTATAAAAAATACGTAATTAATAAAACTACTACTATACTTATTACTACTTTCTACTATAGCTTTCTTAATAGTAGTAGGCTAAAGTCCTATAACTTTATATAAGATAAGATCTACTATTCTACTACTTATATTATAAATAATAAATCTATTATTAATTATAAACTAGGTATTTTATACTATACTACGCAAAGTCTTAAAGTGTATAATATAGTAGATTCTAGTTCTGTTATAATAATAATATCCTTAAGTTAAGGAAATTCTAATAGGTTAAAGCTAGCCTTTTTAACAGCCTAGAGTATATAGTCTTTTGTAATATTAGACTAGACTACTAGTATAGTTACTACTAGAGCAATAGGTAAAGATCTTTAAAGCACTTTTCTATACTTTTTATTAAGATTCTTAATTAAATAAGCCTTTACCTATATAAGGAAATCTGTATACTAGTATAGAAGTAATTAATAAAGTCCTTTAAAGCGCTTTTCTATACTTTAAGTTAAAGTACTTAATTAAGAGAGCTTTTAGCTAAACTAGAAAATCTATAATAATATTAACTAGTTGCTTATATACGCTCTAAGCAAATATAAAGAAAATCTTAGATATATATCTTATCTATTAGCTATTAAGCTAAAGCTTTATTCTCTAAGACACTATATTAAGCCTATAAAGACCTAGTTTATTTATTATATATATCTAAATTGTCTATACTAGTCTTAAACGCGTTACTATTATCTTAGTTATCTTTATTACCTATAGTGTTCTTTCTTATATTGCCTAGGTTAGTAGGCACAAGGTAATTATTTTAAGATAATATAGCTTTTAATAATATTATACGTTTCCTGCTACTAGATTTAATATTAGATAGCTTAGAGATCTTTTCTATATTATTACTACTAGAGTCTTTACGTATATTAAACTAACTATTAGCCTAGCTATACGTATTATATACGTTATATAAGGTCTATTATAACTTTACGTTTAGTTATAATTACCTTTCTTAGACTAATAATTTAAATTTCTCTAAGATTACTATACGTTGCGTAGTTATTAGAAAATCTATTACTAAGGAGTAGAACGTTTCTAATACTAATATATTCTATAAGGTTTTAACCTTTAGCTATATATCTTATAGGAAGATATCTCTTATATTAGAGATCTACTAAGCTTTATATATATTACTAATATACTTACTAGTATTTACTAATACATAGTTAGGTACTCTATATAGTAGTTAAGAACCTAGTTAGGTATCTACTTTATTTATAGAGTAGTTATCTTTAAGTGCCTATAGTAATCTAGCGTCTCTATTAGGCTGGCTATTCTAGGCTAAACGTTAATAATCTTGTAACTCTTATAATTCTATACTAGAAAGGTATATAAGTAAAGATTTAATGTTATTTAGCTTATCTACGCTAGACTAGGTAGTAGATATAGTAGTTTTATAAGAAACTCTTTACCCTACTAGGAGATAACTAGTAATAGTATTTAACTACTGCCTCTTTAATTAAGATAGGTATTTCTATATTAGCTACCTATTTAGATTATATAAGCTGTAACTACTAGAATATATACCTTTATTAGAGTATAAGGTTATACTATACAGAAGCACTAAGTCCTTAAACCTATTATAAGGTTTAGCCTTAGGCTTATTCTTATATACTAGAGGGGTTAGAGATAGCTCTATATATCTAGAAGTAGAGCTTAATGTTAAGAAGTATACTTTCTTAGTTTACTTATATATAAGTAGCGCTATTAGTTAACTTAAGTTTAGTAGGTTACTCTGCTCTCTAACTATAGCTATTCTGTCTTATATTTCTACCTTAATATATTCTTTATACCTCCTCTAGTAAACTTTAGTAAAATATTAGATATAGAGCAACCTCTTATATAGACTAATATAATATAATAATTTACTAGCCCTAGACGCCCTTAGTTAATAATTAATTAGAGGACCTAGGACTTCTTTATATAGGTTAGGTAACCTATATATAATTTAGTCTTCTTTCTCTTCTACTAGTCTTCTGTATTAGTATAATAAATCTTATATAGGTCCTAGTAAACCTACTCCTTTCTACTTAAGTAGTAGCTTTCTTGTAGTTTATCTATATTGTCTATAACGCCTATTTAATTAGCTACCTACTATTAAAATACTTAGATATAAATAGCTAATACTATAATACAGTATTTTGCATTATTATAAACTGCTCTGCTATAAGGTTATTAAATTTATAAGTATTCTCTATACGCTATTATAAGTTATATACTAAATAAACCTACTACTTCTAATTCTTCTCTCCTTAAGCTATAATAAATTTAAGATAGTTATACTTTAGAATAAGGAGTTCTGTATATATAGTAATATAAGCTACTAGAAGTTTAAAGTTACTTAATTTAGGTTAAGTATGCTTTCTGTATAGTTCTAAGATTATATATTACTTATATTTCTTACTGTATATTAGAGGTATAATTTTATTTAGTAAAAGTCTAGAATTTATAGTTTTAGATTAATTATACTCTTTATTAGAATGTTTTACTATTATTATAGTATTTAGATATTAAGCTAAGCAAGAATGTTATAATAATAATATAGATACTTAGGTTATAAATACTTAAAGCTTTTTAATGTAAAGGCTCTCTGTCTAGTCTAAGTATATAAGAAACCCTATACGTCTGTATTACTATAAGCCTCTAAATCTCCTTAATTCTACTTCTTATATATTATTATATATAATTGTGTTAGTATTAGATAAGTGTAGGAGCTAGATATTATACCTACTTCTAATTAGTATAATTGCGTAGAATAACCTAGTAGTAGATCTATAGGGTTAATATTATCTTCTCCTTATCTAGTAGAAGGTTAACTATTACTATATAGGCCTAGTATATAAACGCCCTTTAATACCTTATAATCTAGTTTATTTTTATTTAGTTATACCTTAAAGTAGTATTCTATCTATAGTTAAATCTTATTTACTACTCTTATCCTTACTACTCTCTTATAATATTGCTAGTCTATAGTATAATTATCTTAGTAGGAGCACTCTTATTATTATTCTTATTATTTCTTAAAGTAATATTTACTAGCGTCTAGTAACTATACTTAGTTATTATATAGTTAATGTGTTTTATTATTCTCTATGCTAAGCTCTACTACTATCTATATTTAGGTAATATAGAGTAAGAGTACTAGTGTTTTTAACCTCTTAAAGTAGTTAAGACTTCTATAGACTATAAATACATTCTATACACATTAGTAGTGTAATTTTATAGAACTTATCTAGTACTTTTATAGTAGGCTTATTTATCCTACTAATTAGCTAATTATAGTAAGTATATAAACCTATCTACTTTTTTTTAAGTTCTAATTTAAATTAGCTTAGCCTTTAGGATAGTAATACTCTATATATCTACGCTATAGATAAAGATTTATCTTTTAATAATAAAGATTAACTATTTACTCTTATAGAGGCTACTAAGAAGAAGATTAACTACCTATAGTTTAGAGTTAAATATAAAAGAGTAGAGCTAGAGGCTACTTCTAGTAAAAATAAATATATAGCAGCTTAAATTTTAGCCTTTTAATCTAGTATTTAACGCCTTAAGAAGGGCTTATAATAGAGATTACTATAGTTTAATAACACGTAGAGTAAACACTTAGTATTTAATAGGTTAAACTTAGAGTTAGGTAGCGTTTAGCTAATAATACTAAGAGAAGGGTATAGTAATATACGTAGTATATATAGCACTAGTGTTTATAAATAAGTGTATTATTTATTATTTTAGAGATTAGTCCTAGTTTTTGCGTAAGTTTAGAGTTATATTTTAGTATCTTATAAGTAAGCGCTCTTATGCGTTCTAGTATAATATTAGTGTAAGAATAACTACTATTATTAAGTTATTTTATATACCTATACGCGTTTAGCACTTTATTATAGGTATATTTTATAGTACTATAGCTTAAAAAGCAAGGCCTATATAAGATAAAATAGTTATAATCTTTACTTAATATAGCTAGCTTATAACTATATACACTGCATTACTTTTATAAACTTAAAAAATATAACCTAAGCCTAGTAGCGTAGGTATATAACGCTAAGTTAATTTACCTTACTTATAATATCTACTACGCCTCTACTAATACTCTCTACTTACTTAATACGCTTACTATACCCCTAAATACGCCCCTATTAGTTAAGCCTTCTAGGTATATTATAACGCGTTAGTAATGTGCCTAAATACGTCTCTGTAGATTATCTAATATATTTCTAAACTTACCTTTAAAATTACCTATTTTACTCTATACGCTACTAATTACGCCTAAAAAACGCACCTATTATATTCCTAAAGTACCTATAAAGTAGTATAGAGTGCTAGAATTACTATATAACCTTCTCTATTGTAAGAGGCTTTATAATATATATACTTTCTAATACTATAGGTATCCTATAGCTGTAACTACAAAAGAGTCTCTTAATTTACTACCTATAAGGTAATAAGTTTAATAGACTCTACTCCTAAGGCTATTAATAAATCTTAATAGCTAATAGAATAGACTATAGTTATTATTAAATTCTAGACTAAGTAAACTTAGCACTTTAAAGATTAATCTTGCTATAAGTATAGAGTATTATATAGAAAGTTTTTATTATTAAGGTAGTATTACCTTCTTCTTTTAGTGTAATAAACTTTAGTAGTTAGATATAAAACCCTGCTCCTAATAGGTAGTAGTAGTCTAGTCCTTTCTTATATTATATATATAGGCTTTGTAATTCTTAAGTAAGTATACTTAGAGCCTACGCTTAGGTTTTACGTAGAAAAAGCTATCTTTAAGAGAGTAAACTCTAGTAATTAAGATAAAATTATAGTATACTAGCTTAAAGGCTAACTGCCTTTAAAACTAACTATTTTTAAAAGTATACTAGCCTAAAGGCTAACTGCCTCTAGAATTAACTATTTTAAATGCCTAGTATACTCTCTATTAAGCTAATATATAGGCTACTAAAGTTCTCTGTATACCTTTTAAGATATTAGGTAATCTATCTTACTAAATAAGAATACCTAAAGGGATCCTATATTATTAGTAATCTAAAATATAAGACTATATAAAACTAATAAATAAGTATAGTAAGTTACTTTATTAGGTTCTTTTTCCTTAAGTAAGCTTAAACTACTATATTATACCTTTATAGAAGTAAGGCCCTAATATTATCTACTCTATTACTAATAACTAATAATTATACTAAAGGTAGTTATAATATAGTATTCTAGATTATAAGATCTCTATAGAGAGACTCTAAAACTTTATAGATATATATATAGGTACTATAATAGGTACACTAGCCTAGCTTTATTAAATCTATTAACTAATAATATACTACTTTATATTTATACGTACTATAGTACGTATAGTAGGGTAGACGTATCTAGAGACCTATCTTTAAGGAATATAACTATTAAGGGATATAAGTACGCTATAGTGCGCTCTACCTATAGGTAGGCTTCTTATAAGAAAAGGACTAAAGGTTAAGTCTAATAATATACCTACTATACTGTACTGCTAAGGTTATATTAATTAGTAGGCCTTTTAATTAAATAAACTGTTAAGCAGCACTAACGTACAGTAAATAATAATAAAGTTCTTACCTAGATATCTAATAAACAGAACCTCTATTATTAAGTGCCCTTATTAATAAAGGCCTAAACTCTACTAATAAAGATTACGCATAGTAGTATTAGCTTAAGAAATATATACTTTAGTACCTTACTAGCTGTATAATTAGTAACAATTATTATAGTTCTTAAAATATTAAGTAGGTTTTAACTTAAGACCTTATTATACTCTTACTATACAGCACGTAGAGTACAGTTTAAGTAATATATTTAACTTAAGTATACTACTAGGTTATAAGTATTACTGCCTACTAAAGTAAGTAGCTTATAAGGTTACTAATAGGGCTATTATATCTAGTATAAGCACTAGATAAGCTAGAGCTTAAGTAATATAGGTATAGAAGGGATCTAGTATAGGGCTATAACTATAAAGGTATAAAAAGTTCTTAGTATAAGTATTTATTATAGGCGCTGTACTACTAGGTAACCTTAACCTCTTTATAATTAAATACTAAAGAGTAACTTACTTCTATATAGACGCGTCTTTAGCTAGAGTTAATATAGCTAACTACTATATAGAAGGAGAGACTGCTAGTATAGAACTATAATTATACTAAAGCGTAAAATAGTTTAAAGTAAATTAATATAAAGCTTATTAGACTACTTAGCTATAATAAAGAATAGAGTTAGACTATATTAGTAGTGTATTAGATATCTAGTAAGCTTATAGAAGATAATTTAAACAGTTAACTCTAATATTTAACTAGGTAGCTCTAAGCTTTAATACCTAGTGTACTCTAGAGGTTTACTAGGTATCCCTAGGGCTTTAGTACCTAGTATGCTCTAGATATTAACTAGGTATTTCTAGGCTTTAATACCTAGTATACTCTAGAGTTATACTAAGTATATAGGCGCTGCCTGCTTTATATTAGTTAAGTCTTATATAGTAGAGATAGGAAGAAGAGGTAGCTTTAATAACCTAGTTATATTCTAGAGCTTTAATAACCTAGTTTATACTCTAGGGCTTTAGTAACCTAGTTTATCCTTTAGGAGTTATAGTTTATTTAGAACTACTTAAGTATTAGTGTAATTAATTATTAAGATAAGTAAGTACTTTCTAATATTAATAGCCTTATTACTAAGCCTTAAAGAGTATATACTAGACCTACGTATATATTAGCGCAATTAACTATCTATAGATAATAAGGTATACTTTCTAGCGTTAGCAGCCTAATAGTTATTAAAATAAAGAGTTTTACTAGACCTACTTAAGTGTTAGCGTAATTAAGTATTAGTAATAGAGAGTACTTTCTAGTAGTTTATTACTATACCTCTGCTGTTACTAGTACCCCTTTCTACTCTACCTACCTACCCAGCTTACTCTATAATACGCTAGCCTTTAGTAACTTATAAATATTTACTACCTTAGGCGTAGGCGTTATAGTTAATAAGCGCTAGTAGTTAGGTATATAGGTATAAAGTATTATAGTAATAAAGGTTAACAGCTTATAGCATTAAGTATAAACTCTAGTAGCTAGGCCTTAGTATTTTATAGAAGTTTACAGCTTTTACTATAAGTAGTAAAATTAAAAGTAACTAATTAGTAATTAGTATTTTAGCGTAACTATAGCCTTCTAGAAACTTTAAGCTTTTTATAACGTTTTAACTAAGTTATAGTAGCACAACGTAGGCTAAAATTTATATATAGGATAGATAGCAAAATTTGCAAAAACAGTAACTAAGAAATAAATATATAGGATAGGCAATACTAGCCTACTATAAATATATAGTATTATTATTATTCTAGCTAATTAAATTACAGAATTATCCTCTAGTTAATAGTAACTCTAGGAAGCTTATTATATAAAACTTCTACTATCTATAAAACGCAGCTCTTTATATTCCTATTTAGTACTATCTTAATCTTTTATATAATTTAAGTCTCTTATATAAAGTATAAACCTCTTAAGGCAGATAGACTATACTATAAATACTTATATACGCCTATATTATATATCTTAGTATCTAAGTTAAGATAGTCTTACTAAGTAAATAATATAAGAAAGTACTAGTTATATATAATACTATCTACTAAGGTAGAGGTATAGATACACTTAATACTGTAAGTATTATTCCTTATAAGCTATTCTAGACGTAAACTAGTATCTTTTTCCTATACTGCTTTAATCTATATAGTACTAGTATTTAGTTAAACTAACTAACTAATATAATTATCTACGTTATAGTTTATATATTAGGTAGTATAAATTCTACCTAGATAAAAGAGTATAAGGGCGCAGATTATAGTACTGCGTTTAACTTACCTATACTTATTATAGTTTATAGTATAACTAGAAATACTCTACTTATATACTGTAATATCTCTCTTTAGTAAGTAATTTACAACCTTTATCTCCTCTATAAGTTATATAGAGATATTAGTATAGTTTAAGTTAACGTAGTAGAAGGCGTAGGCTAGTATAGTAGACAGCTTAATAAATTACTTAAATATAAGTCTATTATTAGAGTAGTTATCTCTAGTTTAGTTACACTTATATATAATATTGTTAAATATAGACCTACTAGACTTAAATAGAGTAGTAGGAGGCGTATATAGCGCATTATAGGCTTCTACATTAGTAGCTAATATTATATTAGATTATATAGGTTTAGTAGATAGTATATTTAGCGTCTCTCTATGCAGTATTTTATAGATAAGTATAATAGGTTAAAAGAAAATAGTAAGATTATAAGAGTAGCTTAGTAGAGAATTTATACTCCTAAGAGTCTTAATATGTATAGTATATAAAACTTATACTAACTTACGTTGTTTAGACGTACTGCATTAATACTAGAAATAATAATAAGTAGGTATATTACTAGTTTTCTATATAATTTAAGCTAACTAAGATATAATCTTCTTTTAGTTAGGCTTATATAATAACTCTAATAGTCTAGTTAGTAACTATAATAAGATAATTAATAAAATATTTACTACTGCTTAATAGGGGGTATTCTATTCTCCTTAGTGCTCTAATACGTGTCCTATAACTGCCTAGTATACCTATAGAAATAGATACTACTATATTTAATATACTCTACAGTAGCTTATAACTTATAGGTTAATAGTAACTAGACTGTATTAATAACACTATAAAGGTTTAGTATAAGTACTAACTACTACTACACTAAGGCGCTTACTATACTATTAATTATTAATAGTACTGTTAATATAGAGAAGAGTACTTTAATAAAGGGTTTTTATTTACGTTAGAAGAAGTAGATATACTTAAAGTTAACTCTTAAAACTAACTCTAACTAGATATACTAGATTTTAACAGCCTAGATAATAATAATAGCCTAACTAATACTAATATAGAGTTACTTAAGTATATTATCCTACTCTATAACAACGCCCTATAGAGAGTAGATAATAATAATAGACTAGAAATAGCAGACTAGGTACATAAAGTAATAGAGGCTGTAGACTATATAAGTTATAAAGAAGACTACTTTTCTACTAATAGTATCTATAGATAAGCGCTTAAGATCTTTAATACCTTTATTAGCACCCTAAAATAGAAAGTAAAGAAGATATATAAAGTAATCTAGAAATACTATAATATTAATATAAGAGACCCTATCTAGATTAGATGTAGGGTATTAAATAATACTATTAGAGATATAATTAAACCTTAATATATTAACTGCTATATAGATAGGTGTGTAGTATTTATTAGTAGGCTTCTAGTAGTATCTACTTACTTCTTATATAGTAAGATATAGTATAATAATTATAGTTAGCTAAGATATATATTCTAATATATCTCTTTCCTACTGTACCTCTGTCTCTAGTATAGTTATACGTTAAGGTTATAGTAGCTTTTATTATATAGGGCTACTTTTAATCTATCTACGCCTAATTATAGATTAAGGAATAATATATTTAATAGGAGTTAGTTCTATAAATACTGTAGTAATAGATATTTCTAAGATATACGTAACCTTATGCTATAGCTTACCTTAGACGCAATTAGTACTATTAAGTACCTAAGGAAATACTAAAGTATTATACTAGTTATACTTTATATATTAAATCTATACTCTAAGATAAGAGATAACGCCTCTAACGCCTTTACTACCTATATTATACTAGGCAGGTTTAATAAGATATATACTAATACGTAGCTTACTCCTCTTATAACTAAGCTATATAAGTTATATTATAGAGTAGTAGTATATAATAGAGCTATTAAATAAGATTTCTAGCTAAAAGCTTATATTATATTAGTTACTAGAGATAGTCCTGCTATTATAGACGTAATAGGTATAAAGAGTTTAGAAAAGTTAAAATAGAGTTACTAGATATATACATTCTCTAGAATATAAAGAAGAGAAGGTAACTATTTCTTTCTAAATAGCCTAAATCTAGAAGTAGAAGTTAACTATAACTTTAAGGCTTATATTAATAAGATTAAGTATTCTTAAGGCGTAATAAGAGATAAGGAGTTTAATAACTTAAAGAGAGATAGAGGAGTTAACTACTAATCTATACTTCTTAACCTGCCTACTATACACTTTCTAAGGAGCTTTCCTATTAACACTATATACTTTATAAACTATAATATCCTAAAATTAATATTTTATTTATAGAAAGAGAAGAAATACTAGAGTAAGAGTTATAAAGTAAAGAAGTATCTATAGGTTATTCTACAGTATAACTAGGATCTAATAGACTAGAGTATAACCTCTTTTTACACTTTTATCCTAGCCTATATTAGTACTTCTCTATACGTAACTAGTAGCTATACTAACTAGACTATATATAAATAGTAGACGTTTTTCTTATTATATAGCGTACCTATAATATAATAGTTTCTGCTAAAGATATACTCTAATAACTTTCTATAATACTACTAACTTCTTTAATACACTAGCTAACGTAAATTTATAAAATATAATATTAATAAGGTTAAAGAATAGGTATAGGTGTTTATATATAAGTATAAGGATCTATATTATTAAGAAGATCTAGACCTACTACTATTATATACTGTCTAGTATTATTACCTACTTTACTTTAGGCAGAATATATAAGATTTTAGTCTTCTGTCTTACTACGCCTAATAGTTACTTAAGTAATTTCTCTATATAGTAAAGAGGTTTGCTACGTCTACTAGTTATAAGTATAGAAGTACAGAAATTAATACGCTTATTTAGAAATAATATATTTATATAAGGTAGAGTAGAGATAAGCATATAGACCTTATTAGAGATAATAATATAGTATATTAAGATAATAGTAATCTCTAAGATAACGTATATAACCTTATAGATAAGATAAGTATACCTATAGATCCTTAATAGTAATAGGAGCTAAATAAGATAAAAGACGTTAACGCTACTTAGTATACTAGAACCTTGCTATAAGATATAGTAATATTTTAGAATTATATTCTCCTAAATAGATTAAAACTTAGTATAATCTCCTTTTACAGCTAAGGTAATAACTTATACAGTATAGTATTTATTATATACTATATAGACCTATTACTAAACATCTATATGTAATTAATATAGTTATTATTTAGTATAGTTATTATGTTATTTAAAGACCTATATAATAGTTTTAAGTAGGTAGGTATAGTTAGATACTAGAAGGTACAGCTACTAGAGTTAGTTAATAGCTAGCTACTATATCTCTATAAGATAGATAAAGAAAATAATACTATATAATAGATAACTATTAATAAGATTATAGATCTTATTAGTATAGCCTACGTTTATTATTAAGTTAAGAACGTAATACGCACGTCTTATTTTATTATTAATAAATACACTCTTTCTAAGTAAAATAGGCTATAGAATATATAGTTACTTAGTAAATACCTTATAACAAGATATTAACAAGGTAAGCTATACCTTATATACTACTACTGTATTATAGTATAATATAGTAGAAAATAAGCTTCTTTATAAACCTACTACGTATATTTTAAACCTACGTAATATAGATAAGTAATATAGGCTATATCTCCTCTATATTTACTAAACGCGCTTTAATAATATATAGGTTATTATAACCTCTCTAGAATTACTATCTAAGTATATATTTTATATATTTAACCTTAGATATAAGGTTTAGCACTTTCTCTTCTAAGTACGTCTCTAATACCTTAGGTAAAGATTAGAAGTTTATAGAAACGCTGTATATAACTATAAGTATTTTAGAAAGTAACTAGCCCTTTAATTATAAGAATAACTAGCCCTTTAATTATAAGAATAACTAGC
>NW_022985016.1:1034757-1036413 GCF_010015815.1 Dothidotthia symphoricarpi CBS 119687 | reverse complement strand
TAACTAGCCCTTTAATTATAAGAATAACTAGCCCTTTAATTATAAGAATAACTAGCCCTTTAATTATAAGAATAATAAGTAGGCTAAGTAGTACTATAACCTATAAGTTACTATTAACTTTCTTAAATAGTATTCTAATAAGTTTAAAGTTAAGAACTAGTATAAAGTTAATATAGATATTTACTTTACTATTAGGGTAGAATTCTATTACTAACTTACTTTTAAAGTAGGCTATAATTAATATAGCCTACTAGCTAGGTTAACTAAGGAGAAATAATATATTATACTCTAGCCCTTTTCTAGTACTTAATAAATTAGCAGCTATAAAGTTTACTATAGAGGGCTTAAGTTCTATTATTAAACTACCTTTAAAGTAGGCTGTAATTAATACAGTCTACTAGCTAGTTTAATTAAGGAGAAATAATATATTATACTTTAACCTTTTTTTTAACTTTAATAGTCTAGTCTTCTAAGATAAGTAAGAGAAGGTTAAGTTAATCTAGATAAAATATAAAGCTAGAATAGTATAACGCTTTAAAGCAATAATATTAGAATCTAATATATAGATAATACTTATTAATTAGAAGTAAGCCTTTAATTAGTATCTTTACTATAAATACTTAGTTATTAAAGAATACAAGAGGACTAGAAACCTAATAGCTGCTAATATTATTATATTTAATAATTAATATATAAGAACGTGCATTAACTTTATACTTAAGCTAATATATTATAATTACAGTACGTAGAACCTTATACCTACTAAGTTATAGGACTACCTTAATAGTAGTAAGAGTTAAACCTTATACCTACTAAGTTATAGGACTACCTTAATAGTAGTAAGAGTTAGACCTTATACCTACTAAGTTATAGAACTACCTTAATAGTAGTAAGAGTTAGATCTTATACCTACTAAGTTATAGAACTACCTTAATAGTAGTAAAAGTTAGATTTTATAAGACTAGATTAATAAGGTTAAGTAGTTAAATATAATTAGTACCTTGCGTCTATATAATATTTAGTATATATACCTTTAGTACTAATTATATTTAACTACCTAATCTTATTAATCTATAGCTATAGTACTTATTATGTTTAACTACCTAACCTTATTAATCTATAGCTATTTACATTCTAAGGGTTCTGTAAATAAGATAGTTTAAATATACTATTTAGTATTACTTTCCTTATAAGCAGCTTTCTAAAGGTCTAATTTCCTATACTCTTAATAATCTAGATAGATAGAGGGCCTAAAGTTATTTCTACTATAGAGATAGTTTTACTAGAGCCTTATTACTAGAAAGTTAACTTCTACTAAGTGTAGGTATCCTAGTAGTCTTAATTGCACTAAAATAAAAGATCTAGTTAGAAGATATTATATTACAGAATATAATAGTCTTTATAGTAGACTTAGTAGTAATCTTTATAGCACTAATATAAGAGCTATACCTAGGGGTAGTAGGTTTAACTAGGACTAGATATTTGTAATATAGAGCTATTACTAGAATAATAACTTAAAGAGCTAGTTACTCCTAGGGGTAGTAGGTTTAACTAGAACTAGATATCTATAATATAGAACTATTACTAGAATAATAACCTAGAGAGCTAGTTACTTCTAGCAGTAGTAGGTTTAACTAGGACTAGATATCTATAATA